>NW_024081792.1:0-539864 GCF_003009895.1 Hyaena hyaena | reverse complement strand
TCCGATCCCGGCCCGATTTTATCTTCCCCGGTTCGCACTCACGTTAGAAGGCTCTCTCAGTGGATTCTGCGTCTTTTTTCTCCCAATCTCTCAGGTTTTGTAAGGTTTCCAATGTCTTCAGATCTTTTCTGTGTGATGTATGGGCGTGAGTGCAAGTACGGAGCTCCTTACTTCTCCGCCATCTTGCCCTCTCTCCAGAAGCCATATTTTTAATTTGGCCTTCCCATGGGTTTATTTTAATGGACTTTGTCTTTCAAGGCTTCCTTAAATTCTGTCTTGAGTTTGGAGTCTAAAACATGTCACTTTTTTCAATTTTGCAAGTCCTCACTTTTCTGAAATATTTTTATTCCTTCTCACTTTTGCTTACAAACCAACCAATTCTTTTTTGAGCTTATAAAGTCTTGCCAAAACATAACCAGCAGCAATCAACAGACACTAGAAACATTGTTTTCTAATTATTTCTCCTAGAGCCACATTTTCTTTAGCTGCATAATCTTTCCAAATTAATGCAGAAGTTCATTTTATCAGCAACCAAATAAGAATTGTGGCCTCACTAGCTGCCATTATCAACTTCCATGCTGTTCACCACTAGCTTACTAAACTAACACCACATATTTTAGGAAGGGAAGTGAAACTTCCTTAAGCAATCTAATAATAAAACGTAGAAAAAGTTATTTCCTTTTAGTTGTCGTCTACGCTGAAGTAAAAAAGAAAAATTCCTCTCATATTTCATCCTCATATGTGTGGGTATGGGAAGATAGTGAAGAAATGGGGCAGATAGTGAGGAAGATGAGAAATTATTATTATCATGGAAGTGCCCCCACATCAAATACCAATATTTGGTCCAAACTGGTCACAAGGCTCCACCAAACTGCAAGGGAAAGGGGGAGTACAGTCCTCTCCTGTGCCTTAAAGGCGAAGAGAACTGGACAAACATGAGCATGTGAAGTCTATCATGCCTTGTATGCTCAGGTTTTCTAAATTCCCCCATCCACCCCTTAGCTTTCTTTTACACCTATTTGTTTTCTTATTTCAAAGAACAGTTTTTTCATCTTTTATTTGTTGCTTATTATTTTTTCATCTCCCCAGCTAAGATTATAGGTTTCATGATGACAAGGATCTAACTCCTTTTTAGTTACACAAGCCTTAGCATAATGCCCAGGACATTATAGGCATTCAATAAATATCTGTGGGTATAAGGAGTGAATTAATGGATGAATGCATGAATGAATGAAAGGATGGATGGATGGATGGATGGATGAGAAGCAGACTTGGATTTTTCTCTTCTCTTTCTGCAGAGTCAGCACCATGTCTACTTTGCTTAGCTCAGAACCTGAACCCTTCTACAGAGATCATGTCTGTCTGAGCCTCCTGAATTGCCAAACTTGTGACAAACAATAGGTAATCCTATCCAGGGAGATACAGGGCAACATCATGGAGATAACAGGGCCATAAGACAGGTTCCAGGTATAGCTGAAGGGCCATCTGGACACCCACTCCCACCCACTTTCGTCAGAGTCACCAAAGCTACAGTGGGGGCTGGGGGTGGAGCTGCAGGTGCTGACAGAGTAGTGAGGCTCCCACAACTTCCTCCTTCCTGACCAGCTCAGCTTGTTTACTCAGCAGAGTTGTCTGGTGTATAGCACTCATCTTCCCCACAACCAGCCGTATTTCTCCACCTTCCCATAACACACATAGCTGAATTTCTTAAGGGAGGGATTTTTCTTTTTAGGTTTTGTGGACACTAAGTCTTAAGTTTGACTACTGTGACTCCACTTTGGCCCTCTACCTGACATCCTCCAGGAGTGCCAGGCACCTGACTTACTTTATTAACTTAATTAAAGTTTGGATTAATGACACTCTTCTGGCTCTCTTCCTAACTTGGTGACTGTTCATCTAAGTGTTCTTCCCAGGCTCCTCTCCAACCATTAATATTGGTACTCACTAAAATTCAATCATTTCCACATACACTTCCTGAATAATCTCCTATTGGTGCACCACTAGCTAGATGTGTGACCTTGGGCAAGCTATTGACCTCCGTGTGCCTCAGTTCTTTCTTCTGTGAAATGGAAAGAATAGTATTATGTGCCTCCTTGGGTGTTGTGAAGACTAAATGAGTTGAAACAGGTAACATTCTTTTTTAAAAATTTTATTAAGTTTTTAATTTTAATTGAGTATCGCTAACATACAGTGTTCTGTTAGTTTCAATTGTATGATATAGTAATTCAATAATTCTATACATTACTCAGTGCTTATGACGATAAGGGTACTCTTAATTCCCATCACCTATTTCACCCATCTCCCCACCCACTTTCCATCTGGTAACCATCTATTTGTTCCCTATAGTTAAGAGTCTGTTTCTTGGGGTACCTGGGTGGTTCAGTTGGTTAAGTGTCTCACTCTTGGTTTTGGCCCTGGTCATGATCTCATGACTCATGAATTCAAGTCCCACATCTGCTGTCAACGCAGAGCCTGCCTGGGATTCTCTGTCTCCCTCTCTCTCTGCCCCTCCTACCCCCTTCTCACACTCTCTCTCTGTCTCAAAAATAAATAAATATTTTTTTAAAAAAACAGAGTTTGTTTCTTGGTTTGTTTGTCTCTCTTTATTCATTTGTTTTGTTTCTTAAATTTCATGAGTAAAATCATAGGGTATTTGACTTTTTCTGACTAACTTATTTCACTTAGTATAATACTCTCTAACTCCATCCATATATTGGCAAATGGATTTCATTCTTTTTTATGGCTGAATAACATTCTATTGTGTATATATACCACCTCTTCTTTATCCATTCATCTATCAGTGGACACTTGGGGCCGCTTCCATAATTTGGTGATGGTAAAATATGCTGCAATAAACATAGGGGTGTATGTATCCTTTCAAATTAGGTTTTCATATTATTTGGGGAAATACTTAGTAGTGTGATTACTGGATCATAGCGTAGTTCTATTTTTAAATTTTTGAGGAAAAACTCCGTACTGTTTTCCACAGTGGCTGGACCAGTTTACATTCCTGCCAACAATGCACAAGGGTTTCTTTTTCTCCACATCCTCACCAACACTTGTTTCTTGAGATACATGTAACATTCTTAGACTGGTGTCAGCCACATGGTAAATGCTCAGAATGTGTTGTCAATGTGCTTGTTATTCTCTTTTCCCATGTCTTTGACAACCAGCTGTATGCTCCCATTGCCAAATCTCCATCTCAAGTCCTTCCCTTTCCTACATTCTTCATGGGTATTTTTGATTGCCTCTAGCAGACATTTCTGCTTATATGTCCAGCAATCATCTCATACCCAAAATAGAACTCGTTTTCCCCTAAAACTTACTTCTCCTCCAGATTTCTCCTCCAGAATTTTGATGTCATTTAAGGATATCAGTCTTTCAGGCTGGAAAACTTAGGGTCACCTGTGAATGTCACTCCATTTCCTGTGCAGCTCGATACTGCCCCCAGACTGTCCCTCATATTGGACCTCTTCTCCACACCCACTGAAAGTGGACCAGGCCCTTATTCCCTCACTACACTCTAGTTGATGCCACACGGTCCTATCAGAGTTAACTTCCTGAAAGAAATCTGATTTAGGCTGGAGAAACTGTTATGGACATATGAAAAGTACAAAGTATAAAAGCTCATAGCAATATTGCTTGAATTAGGCAAAAACTGGTTTAAAGAAATCAAAGAACAAACATCCAACAGCATCATAAAGGAAAAATTGCAAAATATCCAAACAGGACAATGCTATACAGCAGTGTAAATAAACAAATGCTGCCACAGCGACAATCACCAAGGATGCATGTTAAAAACATTATGTTGTTGGACTGCCTGGGTGGCTCAGTCGTTAAGCATCCAGCTTCAGCTCAGGTCATGATCTCACAGTTCGTGAGTTCAAGTCACATGTCAGGCTCTCTGCTGACAGCTCAGAGCCTGGAGCCTGCTTCAGATTCTGTGTCTCCCTCTCTCTCTACCCCTTCCCTGCTCTCTCTCTCTCTTTCTCTCTCAAAAAGTAAACATTAACAAAAAAAATTTTTAACCCATTATGTTAAGCAATAAAAATCAAACACAACGAAAATTTTAAGTATGACTCCATTTATTAAAAGTTCACAAACAATTAAAATGAAATTTTATTTTCTGAGGATGTTTATAGAAGTCATGCAACAGTAAAGAAAAACAAAATAATGAGGAAGAATCATAGACACAGTGGTTATTGTCTTTGGGGCTTGAATGAGATTATGATTGGGATAGAAAGAAGGGGCGAATGCTCACAACGGTATATTTCTATACCAGGGTGAGGGATACAGAAGTGTTTGCTTTATAACTATGCTTTATACAGTATATTTGTTTTAGTAGTTTTCTGACTGTGGTTATATTTCTTAACTTACCAGGCAGAAAATGAAAAAAATCCAGTCACATTATTTTCTCGTTGAAAATCCTCAATATTACCATTGTCAAGAAGAGAAGTTCTGGGGGTGACTGGGTGGCTCAGTCGGTTGAGCATCCGACTTTGGCTCAGGTCATGATCTCACGGTTCGGGGGTTTGAGCCCCACGTTGGGCTCTGTGCTGACAGCTAACTCAGAGCCTGGAGCCTGCTTCAGATTCTGCGTCTCCTTCTCTCTCTGAGCCTCCCCTGCTCACCCTGTCTCTCTTTCAGAAATAAATAAAAACATTAAAAAAAATTTTTTTTGAAGTTCTGTATTCCGGGCAATATGGAATCTCTTCCCAGTCCTGCTCCAGCCACCTCTGTCCTCTCCATCCCATGCACCCCAGTTTCCAACAGCACTGACCCCCTACATGACCTGTACTTATGTATCATGGTGTTCCTCATTTGTGTGCCTTTTCGCTTGCTCTGATTGCTGCCTGGAATGCCATTTCTCTGTTCTTCACCTGACAAACTACTCTCCTCCTTTGATACTTTGTCTGATGTCGTGTGTGGCTTCATGGAAGCTACCCTTAAAACCCCCAAGCGGAGTTAGTGGTTCTGTTTCCTTGCTCCACACTATAAAATAAATAAGGAAGTAAGTCTGCAATAGTTCTCACTGTGCTTACTGCAGCATTCCTTGCCAGAGTTCCGTCTCCCCTACTAATCAGGGAGCTCCCAGAGGGCCAGGACCTCTTCGTGTTCATCACTGTGTCGTTCAGTGAAGTCAGTCATTGCCTGCCCATAGCTCTTCTCGCTCCTGAAGGAACCCTCACCGCACTGCATATTAGCTGCCTCTCCTTCTCAGCTGTCTCAATTGATGTCATACAATTTTTGTGAGAATTGAAGTGTGATAGTGAAAGGAATCGAGCACAGTACTCAGAACACTTCGGTTTCAGTTAGATTTTAGAAAAGATTTTTTTTAGCAGTGGTGACGCAGAAATGTGCTAGAGGGCGCTAATTCCCTGCCATAATAGGCTCTTCTGCTCTATGGGGTGTTAACACCTGACTTGATCATCTAACAGAATCAAAGACAGTTTAGTAAACAAATTATCAGCCATCTTTATTCAGGGAAATAAATGACTGTAGTTCAAGAATTTAAGTCTGTAACTTGAAATTATTTGGAGGAAGAACAATCCAATTACTGGATTGATGGCATCATAAATTTGTTTTTATCCATGTTTTGTTTATTCCCCTCAACCTAGGGTTGGTCCATCTTACAGCGGGAAATGTCAAAGCGGGCAGTGTTGGTTTTGGTGACGCCTTCACCTGCACCAAATTGAAAAAATGCCCAACATGGTGACTCTTTAGCTGTGAAGAGAGAGGATTGGGCTAAACCAGCTCCAGGGTCCTTTCCAATTCTAACATTCTGTAATATACAATTCTGGTCTAGAAGGAAAAGGCGTGATCTCCAAAAGTTATAAACATTCAACCGAAAAGTGGCAAAATTCAAAGTGAAAAAACAAATAATTCTTTAAATCTTGCAAAACAGGAAGATAAAACAAAACAAAAACAGTTTCATTTTTTTCCTTCCATAGAATGCTGGGGTTTAAAAAGCAGTGAGGGGCACCTGGGTGGCTCAGTGGGTTAAGCGCCCGACTTCACTCAGGTCATGATCTCACAGTTCATGAGTTCGAGCCCTGTGTCGGGCTCTGTGCTGACAGTTCAGAGCCTGGAGCCTGCTTCAAATTCTGTGTGTGTCTCTCTCTGCCCCTCATCCACTCATGCTGCCTCTCTTTCTCTCTCAAAAATAAATATAATAAAAAATAATAAAAAATAATAATAAAAAGCAGTGTGAGTAACAAGTGACTGACTATATCAAAGATACATTGATTGTGAAGTATTTTCTAGACTCTTTTATATCTCCACACCTGTTAATAATTATTGCAGACAAATCTCTGTCTTAAGGGAGAGTGATAAGGTAGGCTTATTTTATATAAGGTATTAGCCAGCCACTATAAGTCAGCATTATAGTTTTACAATGATTTCATTCATTTCAAACAACCTGAAAAACTCACAAACATTTATGAGTAAGGGCAAAGTCCAGATAACAATATTAAGTTAAGAGATGAATATGAAGGAATCAGTAAATAATTTGTTTTTATGTTTTTTATTTATTTCTGAGAGACAGAGAGAGAGAGAGAGAGAGAGAGAGAGAGGCAGCATGAGCAGGAGAGGGGCAGAGAGAGAAGAAGACACAGAATCGGAAACAGGCTCCAGGCTCTGAGCTGTCAGCACAGAGCCCTATGAGGGGCTGGAACACACAAGGTGTGAGATCATGACCTGAGCTGAAGTCGGACACCCAACCAACTGAGCCACCCAGGCACCCCTGTTTTTATGTTTATGAAGCATGTCTACCTCATAAGAATCAAAGTGACTTACAGTTTGGATGCAAGATGAGACCAGAAACAAAATATCTTATATTCTAAGCTGTGCTGCAGAATCTTAAACTATGACAAATAGTTGTAATTTCTAAAATATGGGGATGTCTTTTAGAGGACCAGCCAGACTAGGACTGAGCAGGTAAGGCGCTCTGGTGGGCGGTGAGGTGAAGGTTCAGAAGGGCATTCGTTACCGATGCTGAAGCATGGGGGAAAAGCGAGTTGTGGCAGGAAAGATGGGAATGACCCCAAAACTGAGCCAGAAGCCAAGAAGAGTAAGGCAGGAGCAAAGGAAAATGGAAAAGAGGCAGCAGGAGAGGGGCCAGTCCTGTACGAGGAATCCCATTCCCCCCCCCCCCCGCCCACACAGAGAGGAAAACCTTGCCCAGTGGCAAATTGGCCATGCTCAAGATCTGCACCTGGAATGTGGGTGCGCTTCGAGCCCAGAGTTAGAAGAAAGGTTGAGATTGGATAAAGGAAGAAGCCCCAGATAGCCTGTAGCTCCACAATGCCAAATGTTCCAAGAACAAACTACCAGCTGAACTTCAGGAGCTGCCTGAACTATCCCATCAGTACTAGGCAGCAGCGTGAGACAAGGAGGGGTACGGTGGTGTGGTCCTGCCCTCCCACGGGTGCCAACTCGAAGTCTTCAAGGGCACTGGTGGGGAGGAGCATGATCAGGAAGTCCGATCATGCCGGGAATAGCCTGTGTACCGAATGCAGGCATGGAGTACCAGCCACGCAGGGGTGAAGCCTTTCACAACTTCCTGAAGGGCTTGGCTGCCCTCAAGACCCCTGTGCGATGTGCGGCCTCAACGTGGCTCATGATGAAATGGAACTTCGCAACCCCAAGAGAAACAAAAAGAATGCTGGCTTCTCTCCACAAGAGCGTCGAGACTTGAGGGAATTGCTACAGGCTGTGCCAGGGGCTGACAATTTGGGGCACCTTTGGACCTACGTGATGCATGCTCCATCCAACAATGTTGGTTGGCACCTTGATTAATTTTTTGTTGTGTCATTCTCTGTTACCTTGCATTGTGTGACAGCAAGATCCGTTTCACAGCCCTGGGCCATGACCTGTGTCCCATCACCCCATACCTAGCACTTTGGCACCTTCCCTAAATTAAGGCTGGGAAATACACCCTCCAAGCTAGCTTTAAAACTTAACACCCACCCACAACTTCTTTAAAAACTGCTCTCTGGAGAGGGGTGCCTGGGTGGCTCTGTCGGTTAAACACTGGGCTCTTGATTTCCACACAGGTCATGACTTCCTAGTTTGTGAGTTTTAGCCCTGTATGGGGCTCTGCGCTGTCAGCCCCTTGGGAGTCTCTCTCATGCGAATGCTGTCTCTCTCTCCCAAAATAAATAAATAAACTTAAAAAAAAATACCCTGCTCATTGGAGAAATCTGCACTGTATTTCCCTTCTAAAAACGTGAATACAACCAGGCTCTTAGTGACACTTAGGTTTCCTTTAAGCCCAAAATTTCTCTTTTTTTTGTTGGGTTTCTTCTTCTTCTTCTTCTTCTCCTTCTCCTTCTTCTTCTCCTTCTTCTTCTTCTCTTCTTCTTTTGCATTAAACAAAAGCTACTGATGACTTCCTCTGAACTATCCACTTGAAAATACAGAGCCATAGTTTCAAAAAAATCAAATAAAAAAAAATAAAATATGGAGATATCTTTTAGTCTATCTTTTTTTAATGTTTATTTATTTTTGAGAGAGAACAAGCAGAGGAGGTACAGAGAGATGGGGACAGAGGATCCAAAATGGGCTCTGTGCTGACAGCGCAGAGCCCGATGCGGGGCTCAAATTCCCAGACCCGTGAGATCATGACCTGAGCCAAGTCAGACACTTAACCTCCTGAGCCATCCAGGCACCCCAAGTCTATTTTATTTTTTAAAGTCCAGTTTGACTCCCTTTTGTTGCTCTTTTCAGTTTCACAAGATTAAAAGTAAAAATTGCAGTGAGACTTTAATAGTTTTGACATAATTATGCTCATAACTCAATTAATAGTTTAAGTTGTTATAATGTGATATTTTGAACATTTCAAGTAATTAAAAGCAAACATTAAAACATTGCTTTATTTTTTTAAGTTTATTTACTTTGAGAGAGAGAGAGAATCCCAAGCAGGCTCCGCACTGTCGGCGCAGAGCCCAGTGTGGGACCTGAACTCATAAACCGCACAAGATCATGACCTGAGCCAAAATCAAGAGTTGCCATTGAAATGATGAGCCACTGAAGTGCCCCAAAACATTGTTGTATTTTGAGGTTCATAACATAGTCTATAATAATTGCTATGTGTCTCTAGTCCTATTTCTTAACCTGAGACTAACTTCCTAATTTATAAGATGGAGCTAGAGCTTACATCTTCCTTACATCCTTATCAAAGAGGTGTGTAGATGTCTGCAAAATTCTTGCTCTACAGGCCTCAGTAAGATGGCTGTTATTATCACTGCTAGCCTGTATGCTTTCACATGATAATGGTGGAAACATGGACAGGGCAGTGTTTTCATGAACTGTAGGTTCTTTACAACCTCTTTTAAAATGCTTTTTAAAAATACTTATTTATTTGAGAGACAGAGACAGAATGCAAGCAGGGGTGGGGCAGAGAGAGAGGGAGACACAGAATCCGAAGCAGGCTCCAGCTTCTGAGCTCTCAGCACAGAGTCTGATGTGGGACTCCAACTCACCAACTAGGAGATCATGACCTGAGTTGAAGTCGGATGCTTAACCAACTGAGCCACCCAGGCGCCCCTCTTTATATCCTATTTTAAAAACAAAACTTATTTTACAGAATCATCAAATATTCTTTCATTCCTCATTTCTTCCTCTGGCATCCAATTTATTTTTTTTTAATAAAAAATGACCTCTCCTAAGCAGTGAATTCACAAAGGTCCTCTCATCATCCATAAGACTTTTAAAACATCCGCTAAGCAACACAGAAAGCCTATTTAGAAGTAGAGAAAACATGCAGTAACTTATATGAGCTATGCTGCTTGCCAGTTTCTCCAGGAAGTCCCATGTACTCCTAGGTGCCATGGTGTGACTCTCCACGTGTGTAGGTGCAGCTAAAGAGCCAGCTGAATAACCAACCCTCCTGGCCACACTGTCTGCCCACATCCCCTGCACCCACAGCACATTGTCCTGTGTTCTCTAGGAAGTCAGCTGTGCTGGCGTCGCCCTGCTTGCTGGATTATACAATGTTGTGAACTCAACAGACATTCTCATGGGCAATTACTAAAGCTTAGCAACAGTCTGTTGATCACTGGTGGTTTACAACATCCCACACAAATGGTGTGTTATTTTAAGTTGCGCTTTGGCATCTGGGCTTCCTATCCCCCTTGGGACCACCACATGTATTATTACAGCCATCTAGCAGAAGTTCACATCTGTCTTTCTCATGTGCCTTGTCCTGGAGATTGAATTTTAGAACCACCAGAGCCCAGAGATTTCAGTGCTAAAACAGCTCTAGGATCTAGTTGGAGCATCTCTCAGGGCCAAAGTTCGCTTTGTGGCAGGTTAGTGACGTTAGCTCATTGTACCAGCTGGAGTTCTATATGTTAAGGTCTTCTGTGTTCCATTCATGTATTCAGTCAGTCAGTTCGTCAAGTATTTTTTGAATACCATGGGTGTGCCAGGCACTGTGTTAAGAATCATGTATATACAATGAGCAGGAGGGGTGCCTGGGTGGCTCAGTCGGTTGAACATCTGCTTCTTGATTTCAGCTCAGGTCATGATCCCAGGGTAGTGGGATCAAGCCCTGTGTTGGGCTCCATGCTCAGCATGGAGCCTGCTTGAGATTCTTTCTCTCTCTCTCTCTCTCTCTCCCTCTGCCCCTCCCCGCTGCTCATCCTCTCTCTCAAAATAATAAATAAAAGTAAAAAACACAATGAGCAGGAGATTCAACTCCTGCCCTCAAGAAGTATTATCTAGTGGGGAAGTCAGAGTAGTGATTTTTATGTTCTCTTTATGTCTTCTAAGTGTGAGCTACCCAAGGGCAATATTCAATAATAGTAATGTTTTGAGTTGTTATTAAAATTTATATTTCAACTTTGATAAGAAGTTCTGTGAATTCATCTTTCAAAATGATCACATTTTCCTTTCTTGAGACCTTTTTGTATCAGGAACAGAGCTTTAAATATATACAGTGTTCCAAAAATTCTCCTTAGAATTTGAATAAATGGCATAGATACACTCTTCTGTCATTAAAACAGATTCCTTAGAGAGTGGGGTGAAGGAAATAAGAAATCAAGATTATCTGCAGAGGAAGGCAAGAAATGAGAATTTCTTGTATTTTACTGGCTGTCTCTTATCCTGGATAAAATTAAAAAGTGGTAAACAACAAGTGCTAAAAAGTGAAAAGTAGAGAAGACTGCTAAGAGGTCCCCTTCACAGTGAAGGGTAATTCCAGTATCCTGTTATTACACTTTCTTTGAAAGAAATAGAAGGTGTCTAAACCACTGGAAAATTTTTTAATTCAGAAAATAGTTCCTAAATATATACTAAAATCACTTCTCCTTGTTTAATTTGGAAAGTGTGGGCTGAGTGAAATGTCTTAAAAAGCTCTTGCCTTAAGAAAATCAACCTTAAGCCAAAGCCTCAAAAGCCCATCCCCAATCATTCATGTTTCCTTTGGGACTCACCACTAAAATCATATGGTCCTTCCACGACAAAGGTTGCCCTGTAACTAACTTCTAAAGCAGCAGGAGGAGGAAGAAGCACCTCTAGTTTTCCCATTTAGAAGGTATTTCAACTGCCTGCATTAGTCAAAATGCCTATACAATTGACACTATTTAAAAATTGAATTAAAAAATTAAGGAGAGAGAGGGGGCATTCCCTCTATCCCACGGTCTAATGTTTTTCAAATTTTTAAATGTTTACTTATTTTTGAGAGAGAAAGAGTGAGAGAAAGAGAAACAGAGACAGAGTATGAGCCAGGGAGAGACAGAGAGAGGGAGACTTCGAATCCAAATCCAGGCTCTGAGCTGTCAGCACAGAGACCGACTTGGGACTCGAACTCACAAGCTGTGATATCATAACCTGAGCCAAAGTTGGAAGCTTAACTGACTGAGCCACCCAGGTGCCCCATCATTGTCTAATTTTTTAGTTTTGTTTTCCACCACCCTGCATTATACACCCTGACCCCAGCCACACCAATTTATGTTGAGTCTCTGAAACAGGCAGGCTGAAAATAGAAGTGGCAGGAAGACCTGGACAATTTCCGAAGTTTATCAAGGGACAGTCAAGAGGACTGGAGCAGAGGTGTGGCAGGCAATTGCGCTCTTCTATAGTAAATGGGACTCAGAGACACATACATCCTGAGGGCTCCTGGATTTATTACCTGTTGACCTATATTTCCACAAAATATATATCCTTTTGGCCATATGTTTTGCGTGTGAGCTGGATCTTTTTTTTTTTTTTTAATTTCTAGGAGAGAGAGAGAGAGAGAGAGAGACAGCGTGAGCAGGGGAGGGTCAGAGAGAGAGGGAGTCACAGACTGAAACAGGCTCCAGGCTCTGAGCTGGCAGTCAGCACAGAGCCCGACGCGGGGCTCGAACCCACGAACCACGAGATCATGACCTAAGCGAAAGTCGGACGCTTAACTGACTAAGCCACCCAGGCGCCCCGAGCTGGATCTTTAATACTCCCTCGTTAGACTTTAAGAGCTGATTATCTTCTACCTATGGAACAACTGTGGGAATAGCTTCCGATCTCTTCCCCATTGGGTCTATCCTCTACGTTGAAGCTAAAGCTGTCTTTCTAAAATGCAAATCTGTGGGTGGCCCTGGGTGGCTCAGGCGGTTAAGTGTTCAACTTCGGCTCAGGTCAAGATCTCACAGTCTATGGGTTCAAGCCCCCTGTTGGGCTTTGTGCTGACAGCTCAGAGCCTGGAAGCTGCTTCCGATTCTGTGTCTCCCTCTCTCTCTGCAGGTCCCCTGCTCGAGCTCTGTCTCTGTCTCTCAAAAATAATAAAGATTGAAAATATAAGAATAAAACACAAATCTGTCTATTTAAAAAGAAAATCTTTCAATGGCTCTCCATTGCTTGCAGTGATTTCCAACTAGAAGGAAACCTTCC
This sequence comes from Hyaena hyaena, assembly GCF_003009895.1. NCBI lineage: Eukaryota > Metazoa > Chordata > Mammalia > Carnivora > Hyaenidae > Hyaena > Hyaena hyaena. The sequence goes on along the minus strand of NW_024081792.1, from coordinate 526,994 downwards.
ACTAGAGTGAACAGATGGGAAATGGCACATGAGCACCACAAGGATTTTTCGAAACCTCACACACATACATACACACACAGATGTGCGCTACCTTCACCTCTGCTCCTTTGAGTCCCCTTGGCCACCCTATCCACATATCCCAATGGTGAAAAGCACTGCCATGCTGGTTCAGTAATGGGCATTGTTTGTATCCCTCAGTTATGCTGAAGCATAAGAAAGATTGAGAAGCCCTCACTGCAGAATGAAGTTCAAATTTCTTAACATGCCATGCAAAATCCTCTCTAATATTCTCCTGGTTCTCCATTCCAGTCTCATCTTCAACCACTCCCCACTTCATGTCCTATGAGCCACCCCCACCAATCTGGGTGGATTCTTGAATAAGTCTTGGTTTTTCATACATCGGTTTCTTTATGCTATTCCATTTACCCAGAATGCATTTCTCCCTTTACACAGCTAGGGATTTTCCACTGAACCTTTAAAGAGATACCAACCACTGGGTGGCTCAGTCAGTGAAGCGTCTGACTCTTGATCTTGGCTCAGGTCATGATCTCACGGTTTGTGGGATCGAGCTCCATGTCTGGCTCTACTCTCTCTAAGATAAATAAACTTAAAAAAATAAAGTCACCAACAACTACATCTTCAGCCACAGCCTGTTTCTGTATTCTAGGACCAGCTGGGTATCTAGAAAATAAGAAGCTCCTGGACTCACCTCTCCCTAGTTATTCCTCCTGCAGCCGGCCACATCTCCCACTGACTTCTCACCTCAAAATCCAAGGCTTTGCTACAACCTGTGAGGGAATGTATGATCAGATCTTGCTTCCCAGTATTCTCCCCTTTCCTACTCTGCTCCAGCCACACGGGTCTCCTGTTTTTGAAACACCTCAAACACACACTGACCTCAGGGCCTTTGTAACTTCTCTCTACCTGGAACACACTTCTCCTAGAAATCTTCCTTTCTTCAAGTGTCTGCTCATATGTGTCACATATGAAACCACTTTTTATAGAATAGTACCAGCTCACCATCACTTTCTATCCCCTCCCGTTATTTATTCTCCATAATGTTTATCAGTACCTGACACACTATATTTTTTTATTGTAGTTGTTATTTGCCTCTCCCACTCACCCACTGATATCAGAACATAAACTACCCAAGGACCAGATTCTATTTTGTTGTTCTCTATCAAATTTCTAGTTCCTAAAACAGTACCTGGAACATAGTAGGTGCTCAGTAAAAGTAATATATATTTGTAGAACGAATGGAGAATAGAATAAGACTGTGGAAGCTGAGAGAAGATGGATGAATGGGAACTAAACATGAGGCTGAAATCCAAGCCAGCAAGAGAATGGGGTTGTCGTCAACAGCTCTGCAGCAGTGCAAGGAGGCTCAGGAATTGGCAGCAGGCACCACTGATCAGGGGCGGGGGTAAGGGGGAGATGCAGCTGGAAGTGGAAAATCCAACCACAGCAGGCAGAGCGCACTTGGACTCCAGTAGAAGATGAGGCTTTGACTCCCTGGAGAGACTGAGAAGAGGGATTCTGAATTAAAGACACAACACGGCTGAGAGCGGAGATGCTGAGCTTTATCAGAGGGTAAGCGAGACCTCTACCTGCCTTCCTCCATGACCTTGAGAACACATGCAGTTGGGTTTATTAAGCGCCTCTTTCTGCCAGCATCCCTCTGCTGAAGTAACCAGGGAGGAAAGTGGAGCCTTTGGTTTTGAAAATTGCTCTGTCCAAGAGAAAATTCAGTAACATTTGGGAAGTCATAGAGCTATGCCTGCACAATTCTGAGGAAAAGTTATTTCCAACCTACAGTTGTTGGCTAAGTGACTGATCAAGAGGAGAGAATAAACATTTTTTTCAGACATGTAAAGAGGCAAGATATTTAGCACTCATATGTTTTTCCTCAGGGAGGCGCCTGGGTGGCTCGGTTGATTAAGCATCCAACTTAGCTCAGGTCATGATCTTGCACTCCATGGGTTTGAGCCCCACACCGGGCTCTGTGCTGACAGCTCAGAGCCTGGACACTGCTTCTGATTCTGGGTCTCCCTCTCTCTCTGCCCCTCCCCAGCTTGTGCTCTGGCTCGTGCTCTGTCTCTCAATTCTCAAAAATGAATAAATGTTAAAAAAAATAATAAAAAGAAATCTCAGGGAGGATATGCTCCACCAAGATGAGATATTAATGAAGAAAAAGGAAGCATGAAGTTCAAGAAGCAGAAGATCTACACAGAAAAAGGCACAGAGAATCCTTAGAATGATGGAGAAAAGAGATCTGAGCACAAATACCATGTAAGAAGGGCTGGTCCCAAGAACACAGAGAGCTTACCCGATTACAGAGGTGACTGAACTTGGGGGAGATTCCCACTCCTACGGGAAAAATTGGGAGATGAAATGAAATTGCTTGACAACTAAGCAAATGGAAAAAAGAAATAGTCATTAACTTTGGGGAAAACAAAATTCTCCATGAAAATAAATAAGATAGTGCTCTACATGGCTAACCCATGAGTCCTACTTATCATGGTGATAGTACGTAAATGCTGAATACTGACTTAACCAAAAATTATGATAGCTCTGTTAGAAGGCTGGGGGTGAATGAAACGAGTGAAGAGGGAGATGGACAAGGGAGCTAAATCTTCTTCTTTTTATTTTTTTTATTTATTATTATTATTTTTTAATGTTTTATTTATTTCTAGGAGAGAGAGAGAGAGAGAGACAGCGTGAGCAGGGGAGGGTCAGAGAGAGAGGGAGTCACAGACTGAAACAGGCTCCAGGCTCCGAGCTGGCAGTCAGCACAGAGCCCGACGCAGGGCTTGAACCCACGAACCGCGAGATCATGACCTAAGCGCAAGTCAGACACTTAACCGACTAAGCCACCCAGGCGCCCCGGGAGCTAAATCTTCTTCATTGGTAAGAAGTTTTAGACCTTATCATAAACAAGGACATAATGGACTCAACAGTGAAGACAATCCGAAATTAGTTACTTCTGGAAAGCACAAATCTAGAGTGAGAAAGGAGTGGGCAGGATGTGTTTAAAATTACATGCCTTTTGAGGCACCTGGGTGGCTCAGTTGGTAAAGCATCCACCTTTTTTGGGTAATTTTCAAAAAATATTTATTTATCGGGGGGAGAGAAAGAGAGAGAAAACACAAGTGGCGTAGGGACAGAGAGAGAAAGGAAAGAGATTCTCAAGCAGGCTCCTTACTGTCAGTTCAGGAGAGCCTGACGCAGGGCTGGACCTTGTGACATCATGATCTGAGCTGAAATCAAGAGTTGGACACTTAACCAACTGAGCCGCCCAGGTGCCCCAAAATGTTCAACTCTTGATTTTGACTCAGGTCATGGTCTCATGATTCAATAGATCAAGCTCTGTGTTGGGCTCTCCAATGACAGTTTGCTTGGGATTCTCCTCCTCCCTCTCTCCCTGCCCCTCCCCTTCTCACACTCTTGCACACAAACTCTCAAAGTAAGTAAACATTTAAAAATAAATAAATAATAAAAATTCAAGCCTCTTAGTACTATTTTACTTTTTAAACTCATGTATAACTTAGGGGAAAAAAAAATCTAAAACTGAAAAAGGAACTCCCAAAAACCTCTTTCCCCAAAAGAGAGAGAAACTATACAGCCCAGAAGAACCAGAAAGTCACAATGCAACCTTTGTTCTGCAAGTGGTGATGTGTCTTGCTTAAGCGAGTTTGAACCTATTAAAATAGATGACCGAAAATTAACTATTTAAGACAAAGGAATGGATTGTTTGTAGTCATTTCCTGAGAAATGTCAGCAGTTCATCGATGTGACAGCATAAAGCAAATATCTAGCTGAAACACTGCTGGGAAAGTATTTATCTTTGCCAGTGAGCTAAACAAGCTACAGAAACTGACCTCGTCAAAACGTGATCCTAAAGACGGGAGAATCAAGGCAACAGGCTTTGCCAACGGAAATGGAAAGAGTGCAGGAATAAGCATGACAGGAAGTGGGAGGGAGGAAAGCCCCTTTGCTGAAGGCTGTTTCCCCACCTGCATATTCTGGAGGCAAAATGAGATCATCTCAAGTTCCTTCTTTTTAGCACTAAAGTACAAGTGAGACCTTCACACGCACCTCCCTGAGAGAACTTTCATTTCCTGAATTATCTATAGCATAGATGGCTGTATGTCCTCGTGTTCCCAGAACAGTCTTGGTTTATATCTGTGGTTTGCTCTTCCTTTAACTCTCATAAGTGCCTAGTTCAGATGATAAATTACATGGGCTTCCTCCCTATCATCATATCCATTTTAGTCTTGTTTATATTTCTAAGGAAAAACATGAATGTATTTTTTAACTTACAAATTCAACATTTCACAACTTGTTTCCTCTGAAACATTTGGAGAAGTCTCGAATTCCTTTGTGGGCAGTTCTGTGAATGATCAAGATTTTGTTTTAAAAACGGAATCAATTCTAATGTAAATTTTTCTTTTAAAAAACATTCAGGGTGGGATGCCTGGGTGGCTCAGTCGGTTAAGGGTCTGGCTTCGGCTCAGGTCATGATCTCTTTGTGGGTTCGAGCCCTACGTCGGGCTCTGTGTGTGCTGATAGTTAGCTCAGAGCCTGGAGCCTGTCTTTGAATTCGGTATCTCCCTCTCTTTCTGTCCCTCTCCTGCTCACGCTGTCACTCTCTCTCTCTCTCAAAAATAAATAAAACATAAAAAGAAAGAAAACATTCGCGGTGCATAATATTCTGTTAAAACTATCAATCTTAGGACATTTGCTATTTCTTTAAAATCATGACTAAAATATTTGTGGAAGACTTCATTCAATATTCTAGGCAATACAATAAATTTTAATCATTAAAACAATCCCAGAATAAGGTCTTCCACCTGACTTTATTAACAATTGTAACAACGACCTCAAAAGACTGTTCTTAGCAGATGTTGTCTCATCCATCATCATAGCTGTTTGTTAGCTAATCAGTTACCAACCAAGGAATATGCATGCTCCTTCCACTGCACAAAACGTGTATGCTATTAATTCCCAAAGTTTCTTTAAGGCTAGGGCTAGAGTCCTGCCAATCTCCTGAAAAACAGCTTACATATTATTCAATGAACTTGAAACACACCTTGCAGTGAGCAGCCCTGAAACAGATTTCATAATTGATTACTCAGTTACAAGGGAGATTTAACATTGCTTGGTTTTATTCAAATATGCACTATCCCCGATATAAAACATGTCTCATTTATAAAGAGCTGTGATTTGTTTCAGCATTTTCTTTTTTACTAAACCACTTAAGTCACTGCCTCTGGAAGTTTCTTTTTAAGTGAAATACGAGGTCCAATTAGAAGGGAAAAAAACCCAGTTAATGAATTTTCAAAGACGCGTGATTACCATATTTTTAAAAATTGCTTAAAAAATGAACTAATGTGTTAGACTGGGCCATGCTATGATGACTAATTCACTGTCTGCCCTAACCTAATGAAAACAAAAGGAAAGCTGAATCTGGCACTCGCTTGCACTTTTTATCCATATTAGAAAGTATGTGTTGAGTGTTTGGATCTGAGATCAGGTTTGCTTGGTAGCCTCAGAGAGCAATCCTCCCTCCCCCTCCTTTTTTTTTTTTTTTAAATTTGCTTTTGATCATTTCAGACAATTCATCCTTTTGAATGAGAAAGACAAGAGAGGAATCTTGAATGAGGTTAAGTAAACGGAGAAACTGTCACATAAAGCAAGTTTAAATCCCAGTAACAACATCCATGCAGGACAAACGGAAGCATTATTCTTTTGAAAACATTATTCTTTTAAACAGTGTGTAATGACATCCTCCCCAGAGATTTCTCCCATGAAAGGAAAAATACTTCCTCAGAAGTCATTTTCTCAATTCCAAGTGTAATGGTGAAGCAGAGTTAAAAGTTAAAACTTGGGTTTACTTTACGTAAGAAAGTTCAAAATTAGAACTGCAAAAGGGCGCTACTGAGAGTTTCTCCATTTCCTTGTTTTCTGTTACATACTGGGATGTCCATGAACCAAAAGGACAAGTAAAAAGAAAAGATTGCCCTTACTACAACCTCCATATCTGTGCATTCGTCCTTACTGTAAACTTTGAGCGAAGCATATTTTCTGTTTTCAAGGAAGAAATCTGTAAGACTCAACTATGTGGAATGTGAGATAATTTACTCTTAAGTTCTTTGTAAGTAGATCATTTTCTTATGCTGAAATATAAACTGTGGAATATGTTTCCAGTACTCCGCTCTCCTGTTACCACCTGAGAACTTAACTAAAAATAACTATGGCAATTGTAGGTTTTTAAGTTTGATATTTAAGTGTCAGAAATAAAAAAAAAAAAAAGAAAAAGAAATTGGCTTTTGCTTCAAATGTTTAAAATAGACCACCTTTCAAATTTGTTTGAAATGTTTAAAATAGACAACGAAAAGGTACAGGGCAGAGAAATTACTTCTTTCATTTCAAACACTACTTTATAGGTTTAATTAACACATGGTCCAAATAACAGTTCCCTTCACAGATTTCAAAACCGTTGCATCTGCATTTAATGTAATAGAACAATGAAGACACTTTAGATAAATCATAATTATGATGTTTATTTAGCAAAATAAACTTAAAGTTTTCTATTAAAAAACATAAGAATCATATCCGATTTTTAGCTTCCCCATCTTCTTTGGTATTGAAATCAATGTTCGGGGTATAAAATATTTTACTTTGAAGTAGAGTCCCTGGGTCTACAATAGTTTTCCATATAAGGAAGGAAAACAGAAAATGAAGTTGTCTGTAATTGTCTTACTTATTGAACAACCAATGGATGCATTATGTGTGCAGAGACCAATATCATCAAGGAAATATTCATTCACTGATATGTGTTTTCTACTGAAAATATATTTCAATTTTTTAATGATCATCTGTCATCATTTTATTATGTTGTCCGAATAGTAATCCAATGTGCAGCTCCTGCTGTCAATTCACTCATGAACTACTCTCCAAGAAAGTGAACACCACCATACCAGGACTTAGCAATACTTATTTGTCAATGTGATTACACCATTAGACATTTTTTTCTGAATTTCTCAGAACTGTGGGCTTCTGTCTTTTCCATAAAATAGTATCTGAAACTGCTAATAGCATTAAATTAATATTAATAAAACCCAAATCTATCTCAATCTTTTTCTCTCAAGAAAAAATATTACTTAAGACCAGACTTGTCATTTCTTCTAAGAGTAGAACTGTATGCACTGCTAAATTAGCCAAGCCAATTCCTTCCAGAAACAATCATGGGGCAACCACACTATTCTTCTTCCTCTGATAAACCTTTTCCTCTCCGATTCCGATTTCTCCATATGCCTGCTTTCTTGTATGAAAAACATCTTCCCTTTAATTTGTTAAGATGAATCTGAGATAAAACGTCCAGTAACAATTTAGGGCAATTTAGAAAAGATTTTTTTTTTCTTTTGCATAGACTCTTGTGACCACACAACAATCAAGCAATGCATGGCTTTAACGCTAACACTGTGACTGGGAACAAGAAGAGTACAACCACAATAAAATACAGCTGTCTATGAGAAGGACTGCGTAAAGACATCTTTGGCCATGCAGGCTCTGGGCCCTCTGGAAATAAGTCAGTTGCATTGCCAACATGACAAAGAAAATAGCGATGTTCAGGATCAGGAATAGTTTGGTATATGAAGCAGACGGGGCTCTGCTGCGAGTTGTCGTCATCATCCGCGTCTGTCCAAACCGGCCTTTCATCAAGCCACCGTTTTTGTGTTTCTCATACGTTACATCTGCAAAATCTAAGAGGTCTTTCATTTCTTCATCTTCATCTATGGGCAGTTCTTTCTGTGCCAAAATCTGAGCTTTTTGTCGAATCTTTTTTTCATTGACTTCAATCTGTGCAAAAATATCAGGGACGGCATCCACAAATTTATAGCGTTTGCCCACCCTTCGGTTTTTCTTGGACTTGCTTTGCTGCTGCTGCTGCTGCGATATGGCAAAAATCCTGTCGATGGCCTCCTCTGTCTGTCTCTTGTCCGAAAATCTCAGCAGGCGCTCAGCGGTCTTCCTAAAGCTGGCTGTGTTCCGGACTCGGGACAGGATCTGCTTCTCCAGCAGCTGGAACACTGGCTTAAAACGCTGCAGGTTCTGTTCCACAATAGCAGCATAGTCCTTCACTTCAGGCACGGTGGCGCTCTTGATGGCCGAGCTCCGGTCGAACAGAATTTTCTGACGATCTGCAATGACCTGTGCGAAGGCAGACTGTCCCGTGGTCTCTCCTGTCCAAAGGTAAGTGGCGTAGGCATGCTGGCTGGTGGCTACGAACACATCCAGTTGCTGGGAGTCCCCGTGGATGCTGAAACTCTGAACATCTACAGACGGCCCTATGAAGAGGTAAGCGGTCCTGGTGATGGGACTCCGGAGGTGCATGGTGACATTCACATAGTTTGTCCCATTGTAGGGATAGCCCCGAGGGTATGTCACTGAAGCAAAGGTTGCTTTCTCACTGTAGCCAGTATCGTCCATCCAGTACATTTTGTACAGACCATCCCGCTGCCTGATGAAAGCCCCGTGGACCCCATCTACCACAGTTTCCTCAAAGGGAACATCCACATTGTGGAAGAAGCTTGCCGCGGTCTCCAAGGGGCTCTCCTCTCCCAGGTGTATTTGGTCCACGAGGAGAAGCAGCTGTGGATGCAGGAGGATCAGATTCCTCTGAACGTTCCTCAGATTAAGCTGGGGGTTATAAGCTCCCACACCTTCCCCTCGGATGAAAACCACTCCATTTTTCTCCATCGCTGCAACCACTCTCCCCTGGCAGCTGGCAGCCAGGTCATGCTTGTATTTAGACCATTTCGATGAGCAGTCTTCCGTGACCTGACCCTCCCATGGAGAAAAGCAGCTCTTTGACACGGCTGGGGAAAACATCAAAACATTGTTGAAGAAGGTGTACTTTGGCCCATAGAGAGCCTCAGTGATGAAAGGCACACCATTGGGAGCAAAGGTAAATGAGTTTTGATCAGGATGTTCATGACCGGCGTTAAAATTTCTCCATCCTTTGATCCAATCTTTGTATTTGTTTCTGTGGACAATGTCATATATTGCACGGCCCCCAAGTTTTCCTGACTTGAAGGAAAGAAAAGATCTATTGATTTCTGCAGGCAGGGCACTTCCATAAGTCACAACACCCCAGTCTTCAAAATAATGCAATGTAGGGGTGCCGAAATCTGGAGGAGGGACAGATTTCAAGCTGGCATCGTACCTGAAAGGATTCATGTTTAAACAATTAAATGGGTTTCTGGTACAAGTTAAAATAACACATCAGGACTGTGATGCCACTCTGTGACGTGGCTGGAGGAAACCACACATGCTACCCAGAGTGCCAGCAGTGTGTTCTGTATTAGGGATATTTCCAGAAACACCTGTGAATAAGCATGCACAGGGGAGCACCCTAGTGAATGGGACAGGAGTACTTCTTCACACCATGGGATCCTTGGGTTTAAGCCTGAAATGGCTGCTGCTGTTAATCACTACACGGACCTTCTTCATCTAACGATCCCAGAGCTGCTATCTCATCCAAATGACTGGGGCTCATAGAATTAAACTCCCATCTACACTTCTAGTCCAGGGGCTCCTGTTCTAGAGAACCCCATGTTAGAATCTAGACTCTAACAAGCCTCAAGTTGTAAGGAAGTGCTGTTCTGCCATGGCTGATATTATTGAAAGTTTGGTAGAGTACTTTCAGCCTCTAAAAAAATAAATTTAAATAGAATTGAACTTCACACACTAGATAAAGTTTACTACCAATACCACACTTAAGAATATAAGTGGGGTGGGCACTTGGGTGCCTCAGTCAGTTAGGTGTCTGACCTCAGCTCAGGTCATGATCTCGTGGTTTGTGAGTTTGAGCCCCATGTTGGGCTCTGAGCTGACAGCTTCAGATTCTGTGTCTCCTTCTCTCTCTGCCCTTCTCCTACTCACACTTGTGCTCTCTCTCTCTTGCTCTCTCTCTCAAAAAATAAATACTAAAAATAAATTTTAAAAAAAAGGAATATAAGTGGATGACAGGCACCTGGGCGGTGCAGCCAGTTAAGTATCTGACCCTTGGGATGCCTGGGTGGCTTAGTCGGTTGAGTGTCAGACTTGGGCTCAGGTCATGATCTCAAGGTTTGTGAGTTTGAGCCCCGTATCAGGCTCTGTGCTGCCAGCTCAGAACCTGGAGCCTGCTTCAGATTCTATGTCTCCCTCTCTCTGCCCCTCCCCACTTGCACTCTGTCTCCCTCTCAAAAATAAAATAAAGCATTAAAAAATTTTTTTAAAAAGTGTCTGACTCTTGATCTCAGCTCAGGTCATGATTTCACGGTTTGTGAGTTCGAGCCCCACATCAGGCTCTATGATGATGGGGTGTAGCCTGCTTAGGATTCTGTCTCTCCTTCTCTCTGCCCCTCCCTCACTTGTGCGTACTCTCTCTCAAAATAAATAAACTTAAAAAAAGAATGTAAAACTGTAAAATTAATATAATAAATAACATTACATTTTCACAGTGATTAAGAACACAAGTTTGTGATTCAGGAAAGCCCCCAAAGTAATCATAAACCAGACTGTTTGCTTTTGATGATTTGAGATAACATTTCTGACAGGTTTGGAGTATTTCCTGCTCAAGGGAAGAAAGGAAGGCCTTGATTACTGGCTCTTAGATACTTTTCTCTAAAATGAATCAATCGCCAATGGCAGAGTTAATCTTACTGGTGTTTGATTTTGGTCACTTTGTCTCTTGTGCTGGAATCTCAGGACATCAGAAATTGTGTCTCTGTTTGGGTCTAGTTAATAATGTTGACTTAATTATTGTGATTTAACAAATCCAGATACAAGACAAACTGGCAATACTCCTCTGATTTTGGTCACTCTGCATACTCCTATAAATGGCAGAATTTGAACCAAGTTAAACTTAGCATTACTCTGATTCCTATAGTCAGCTTTCTAGGGCTCTCCTGGTCATTTATTTAGGCTAAGTGAAGTGAAATCACATTAAATTACTACTTTTCCTGTGACAATAGTTTTTAAAAATGCTGGTTAAAGTATAACCAGTTTTAACTTTATTAATGTTTTTTTCCCTCTTTTTTAAATTAAAAAAATAATAACCAAGAGAAGTAAATCAAACCACAGAAGCTTATTTTGGAGTTGAATACACATTTCAATAGCTTGAAAAGACATCAAGGATTAATGATTAACCAGTTCCCTGTAATTTTTATTTTAATTTATTGGATGCCAACAATATACTTGGCAGTACTTTAAACAGGAGGCCCTGGCTTCTCTTTCTGGGCTTAAAAGATTAAGGCAAAAAAAATTACATGGTTCTTTTATTATCAAAGTGAAACTGTCAAATACTGTCAAACACTTTTAAACAGTTTTGGAAATTTAGTAAAAGCTTTGCTATTAGAAGATTATAATGCTCCATTTACTAAAACAAAAACACTTTACTACCTTTATTTATTTGTTTGGTGTGATTGTCAGAGGAACTGAATCTAAATTTTGTGCTTTTCTCTTTTTATGATTTCAAAAATGATGTTAATCAAAACATGTACATCTATTAAATATGTGAGCCTAAGGCACCTCCCAATATGAGAAAACCAAAAACTGCAAACAGTAATGAGATCTTACATGTAAGGAAAGGTTTCTAACAGTGTCAAACGCTGCTGTTGTGGGATATGAATTGAAGTTGCAAGGGCGGAGGGGACGGAGAAAGGGTTACAAAGAACTTTAGATAGCTGGTTTTTTTTTTTTTTTTTTAATTGCAAAAAACTAGCACGCTGTATCCCTGGCACAATTCCTTCCTCCTCCTCCCAGCAGTCCCACGTGTCATACCAGAGAAATTCCGTGTGGAGAGTGCACCAGCGCTGGCCTTTGGATGGTGTCCCTGGACCTTCCATCACACGGTTCCTCCTGATTTGGTCAGCCAGCCAGTTACCACTGCCGTTACGCATGACAAATTTATCCAGGAACACTAATTGGCTTTCTGGACCATAAAACCAGTTGTAATTGGAGTCTGCAATAGCCACAGTTCTTTGAAACCCTGGGGAACGAAGTTTGACAGAATTAAGATAAATGGGAGACTATATACTCCCATAAAGATCTAAACAATGATTTTCAACCCTGGTTGCTAATTAGAATCAACTGTGTATCTTGGATTAAAAAAACGCAATGCAACGTCCATACTATACCCCAGCCCAGTGTATCAGAATCCCTCTGAAGGCCTTCAACAAATCTTGTGTGCAAGTCTATGTCTGCTATGTGGCAGCTTATTATTGCTAATGGAAGTTCCACAATTATTAACACATATGTACACTGCCCACTTCCTCATTTTCCAATGTCCATGCTACGTGTAATTATATCTGCATAGACACATTGGCTATCTTCTGGTGTATGGTGAGCTCCTGAACCTCAAATGTACACCAGCTCTGCTACCAACTCATCCCACATTCTAAGCCCAGATAATGACAAAAGATGCTTCGATCTGGCATCCAATAAAGTGGAAGTTATAAGTTTAGGAGAGAAACTCCATTTCTATAGGAAGAAAATAATTCCCATAGAAGAGCCTGCTAATTCTGGAAGTTAGAGAGAAAATGCAAAGATCATACAGGAATATCAGCAAAACAAAAGCAGGTAAGACTGGATATGCCCCAGGTGTTCTTGAAAAAGAATGGGAGACAATTCTGAGCCAGAAATAGGAATAATCAGTACTAGAATGGACATTGTAGAGGGGAAAAAAAAAAAGAAAGGCTCTTGAGAACAGACTGACTTTTAACACATAATCCCTTCTGAAAAGATACCATGACCGTATTTACATAATTTACAGCTACTGTTTTTGCTTCTACCAGCTTAGTGAATGCTACCCCAAGAAAGGCTTATGATAAAATGTGACTTTCTGAATCTTCTATTAATCTGTGAATTCCCTGAAAGCAGATGATATGCTTTATTTATCTCTGAATCCCCTACCTTGTATAATGCCTGGAACAAAGATGTTCGATATAGGTTTGCTAGACTGATTGACACAAATACATGAATCTTTCTCTTAGAGGTATTTATACTGTCTTTTCCAGTTTAGAATGCAGTCAGGGACACAGCTCATGGCAGTGATATGGCTGCCTGTTAGATCTCAGCTGAAATTATAAAGCTCTGAGACCTCTTCAAGACCCCTTGCTTTAGATGGCCTTTTTATCAAGATAAACTACAAAACAGACCTCTCCTGCCTATCTAAGAATAAGCAGTAATGTTAAGTCTCAACTAAACTTTAAGAATCTTAGGGTTCTTTTGCTCTGTAGTATTTTCTGGATATCTAATCCAATAATGGAGATTCTATTCAGTCCATTTGTACACAACCAGAGCAAAAGATTTAAAGACTGGATTCTTTAATGTAGGTCTAGAATCATCATTTAAAAGCTGCATTTCACGGGGGGGGGGGCGGGGGGACTCCCCATCCTGATGAAAATCTAACTTCTAAACTTTTTCTAACATCTTAATCTTGTTTAGAAATGAGAGTTACAAGGCTGTCCTAGAAATGAATGCATTCTTAAATCATATACATCTTTAGAGCCAGTTCTCTTAGAAGCCTTACCTACATAACAACACTGAATTAGAAGTTTTATAACAATTCCTTTAAAAAAATTTTTTTAATGTTTGTTTATTTTTGAGTGACAGAGGGAGAGAGAGAGCATAAGCAGGGGAGGGGCAGAGAGAGAGACACACACAGAATCCAAAGGAGGCTCCAGGCTCTGAGCTGTCAGCACAGAGCCCAATGTGGGGCTCGAACTCACCAACCTTGAGATCATGACATAAACTGAAGTTGGACACTTAACTGACTGAACCACCCAGGGGCCCCTATAGTCAATCATTTTTTAATATTTTATATTATTTATTTCAATAAACTGTTTAAAGAAAACACTAACGTTCCAGCAAATACGTAAGTATAATCTCTCATTCTGAATATCTATATAGTTTGGAAATAAACACTAAAAACTAAAAAATTAAAGAGAATCAATCCACGATCAAGCAGTCAAGGAAAATTAACATGTAATCATAAATGTTTATATTTTGTCAAGATTCTTGAAAAGTTATTTGTACATGTACCCAAGTTTTACACCTACAGAAATAAAAGTACTATGGGGGCTACAAATGATATTTGATCCATTATGCTCTGAGCTTTGTAGTACGTAAATCACAAATCCTCACATTAACTCCCCAAAATGTTCTATGTATTATGTAACTCTTGAATTCTTCTTTGACTCTTTTTTTTTTTTTTTTTACAAAAAATTTAACCTCAATATGACTCAACCCCCACATTTCTTTTCCTCATCGAGCCCATTTTCATAATCAGAAAAAACGGTGATAGGTAATGTTTTCCCACTTCTGATTCCTCACCATACCTGGTAAGATGGTTCTATACATAAATGCAAAGTGTTGTTTAAGCCACGGGTGGCCAAAGTGGTTGATGTCAAAGTGCCTCTGAACGAGAAACATGTACTGGAAGAGTGATCTAGTGGTGTAGCTGCCATAGGCAACTCCTTCATAGAGGGAGCCGTCTGTCACCTCTCGGAGCAGGACCAGAGACTTCTCCATGATGGTCAGAACTTGTTTGGTCCATAAGTATGCTTCTTGGAGATACCCTGAAGGATGAAAACAATGACCATGGCTCTCATAAAGCACAAACAAAATTATAGCCAAATAAAACCCTCTGAGTCGTCTGACTAGTTTATATTACAAATGGCATTTTGTAAAACTCACTTCTCAACATTACAAACAACATTCTGCTAATCCAGGTTTGGGTTGGATGTAAGTTAAAAAGTTCTTGAATACAAGTCATTTATTAATCAAATGAAGATAAACCCCGAAATGAGTACCATTTTCCAATCTTAAACTGAAACTCCATCACATCTAAGATAACTTTATGTCTATAGGAAAAGATCTGTATACTGAGATTTTATTCAAGTTTTCTAAATTTTTAAAAATATTTATGTTTTTGAGAGAGACAGAGCATAAGCGGGGAAGGGGCAGAGAGAGAGGGAGACACAGAATCTGAAGCAGGCTCCAGGCTCTGAGCTGTCAGCACAGAGCCCCGGCGTGGGGCTCGAACTCAGGGAGCCATGAGATCATGACCTGAGCCGAAGTCAGACATGCAACCGACTGAGCCACCCAGGCGCCCCTTCAAGTTTTATAAATACTACTAATTGAAAATATTTTTGAAGCTTAATACTTCATAAAACTTGCACCATTATTTTATAGGATTTTTAATAAGCTACAAATACTATAAAGTATAAAGCTACAAATACTATAAAGGCTCAGCAGATAGTCTCCAATTTGTCTTGTCATTAGAAGACAGTTTCTCATTCTTTATGTGCTTTTAGATTCCAGAGGATCTCAAAAGGCAGCACAGCGGGGTAGAGACCACTGAAGTGACAATCTAATGGTGAAAACAACTTAGAGTCCTGAATCTGCCTAAAATCAGGTCCAAAATTTTGTTCAAGCACTCATCCTGTCACATTTTTTTATTTCTGCAACTGAAAATTAAAGGCCTATCAACTTTTATAGAATTCACATTTCTAAAACATTTATTATCTACACAGCACTGAACACAATCTTACTTAATCCTTTTAACAATTCAATTAGGTACTATTACTCCAAAATTACAGGAAGCTTGCCTTGTTCAAGAACTCTGACACCCAAGTAAAAATGAAGAGCACTTTGATCCGAACCTAGGTCTTTACATTTCAGGTTTATTTTGTTTGTTTATATTTAAAACATATAACAGTGAGAATAAAACTAAGCTCATTGTCTCCTGGTGCGGATGGAGTTTTGTGGCTTTACCGCACAGACGTGTGTGTGATCAGCAGTGCCGAATACTACCATGGCTTACTATTTGTGCTGGAGGTGAGGGCTTCCAGGGGCCCTAGGACCCCCAGATCCCAGCCTAAATCCAAGGTCCCAGGCTATGTAAGACCTGGCTCCTATCTCATGAGGGCAGCACCGTCTCAGGCTCAGCTTTGCAGAGGTGACTGTTAATTATACATTGACTCCTCCTCTCTAGCTCTACACCTGAAATGCCAGTCTCCTGAATAGTTTTCAGTCTCCATTCTCTAATCATTAGGGTTTAAAATTCCAGGGGTGCCTGGATGGCTCAGTCATATGAGCGTCCAACTTCGGCTTAGGTCATGACCTCACAGTTTAAGGACTAGAGCCCCACATTGGAGGCAAAATATGACATTGCAGAGCCTGCTTTGGATTCTCTGTCTCCCTCTCTCTCTGCCCCTCCCCTGCTTGTACTCTCTCTCTCAAAAATAAACATTAAAAAAATAAAAAATAGAAATTCTAGTCATCATCTTTTTCTTCTCCATATCCTCCATCTCCAACCAGACACCACTGTGATGCCTAAAATCAGGTCTGCTAACTTACTGCTCCCTGATATCACATTACCTGGTGTTTCCTTATTTGTTCCTTACAACAACCTTGTTCAGGAGATATGAGGCAATGTCTACCTTTGTAAACTTCAAATCTGTCAATATGAGGCACTGGTATTGTTACTGATGCTATGCTCTGGGTTTTTCTACCATCCATAGACCTTGTCTGGAATGTTCTTCATTATTTTCACTTACCAATATCCTATCTATCTTTCAAAGTTCTATGAACCTTCTCAAACTCACCTAAAGAATACTGTTTTCCTGAATTCAAACTTAATACACTCAACTGATATTTAACCATAGCTTCATGATACGTCTTATTCTCTGTTGCTATTATAACTATTGCACAATCATTTAAACATTTCATATCTGTCTTCTTTCCAACTGATGTGTAAACTGCTTATGTGTGATCCTGTGGTCCCTGTGCACCAAGTTCTAATTCTCCCACTTTTGAGCTTTTATGTGAGTCCACTGAGAACTACCGATACACTAAGCTACCTGGTCAGTGTCTACGAGACTGGTATGGAGAAGGGGAATTGCTGAAACAATCTGTGAGGTAGCTCCTAAAGGCAGGGAGTATGCCAACAAAGCCAGGACTATAATTACTAACTGAGATGTGCAGGGCCAGAGATTTCTCCTCTTCGTCTGTCTGATCGTCTTATAAATGGGTACACTGCTGGGGCACCTGGGTGGTTCAGTCAGTTAAGCCTCCAACTTCGGCTCAGGTCATGATCTCACAGTTTGTGAGTGCAAGCCTCACATTGGGCTCTCTGCTGTCAGCACAGAGCCCACTTCAGATCCTCTGTCCCCCTTTCCTCTGCCCCTCCCCAACTCTCTCTTAAAAAATAAACTTAAAAAAAAAATGTGTACACTGCCTATGTGGGAGTTCTGGAAGACTGTATCCCATAGTTCTGAGCAACCCAGAACTGTAATCACAAAATAAATGCACATGAAAACTCCTGTCAGAGGAGAATTACACATTTTGGTCCAATCTGAACTAGTATTTCCAGTGTCTGTGTATTATCTGGAGCAATTTTATCTACCATGAAATAGGCTCTCTTCGTGCTACTAAAGAACAAAAATTTTATATAAAGAAATAACACTAGGGGCACCTGGGTGGCTCAGTCGGTTAAGCATCTGACTTCAGCTCAGGTCATGATGTCATAGTTCGTGGGTTCAAGCCCCGTGTTGGGCTCTGTGCTGACTGCCAGCTCAGAGACTGGAGCCTGTTTAAGATTCCGTATCTCCCTCTCTCTCTGACCCCCCCTGCTCACGCTGTCTCTCTCTTTCTCTCTCTCTCTCTCAGAAATAAATAAAACATGAAAGAAAGGAAGGAAGGAAGGAAGGAAGGAAGGAAGGAAGGAAGGAAGGAAGGAAGGAAGGAAGGAAGGAAGGAAGGAAGAAAGAGAAAGAAGGAAAGAACACTATACTAGGCTAAAAGCAAGGCCCTGGGCTGAGATCTAGCTCATCTTGGGTTCCTTCCACCATTTCACAATGATGTCTTCCCTCAGACTTCAGGATTTATAAATATTTGGAGGTTTGCATTTTGATCTTTCATTTTATTTATCTATTTATTTATTTGCATTCTGATCTTCTAAATCTTGTTTGTTTTTGTAAGAGTAGGGAACAAAGGGAGCTAGGAAGAATCTTTGCTCTCTTAAAGCTTTCCTTAAATTACTATAATTGAATCTCTATTCCAAGAGAGGCAACCAAATATAATGGAAAGAGAGTAAACTTTAAGTTTGGCCAGAACTGGGTCCAAATCCAGCTACCTTATATGGTTGGTGTGATAAGGGACACAGATTAACACATGTCATATACTCGGTTAAAGTTAGTTTCTTTTCCTCTAAGACTAATTAAAAGTGATGGCTGGTTGATAAGACAAGGGAGAAAGCTAGACTTGAGGAACTCTGATGTTGGATAATCTATAAAATGCATACTAATTCTTGTGGGGAAGCAGTCAAGAGTTCTGTTAGATTTGCCTATTCCAAGTATATAATATCCTAATAATTCACTGTGATCTTAATCATTTAGACTTTCACAGGTGTTATAATTAAGTCAGAATCATAAAAGCAGAGAAAATCCATCATCAGCAATTATATAATATTTTAATGCAAAGTAGCTATGTGATCCACAAAAGTCACTTCCAAATCTGAGCTAAATGATCTAGATTGCTTAAGTCATTAGAAAGAAAATAGTGTTGTTATGATAGGCATCTATGTGCAAAGAACATTCATTTCAAATAATAAACCACCCACTTAGGTTTTAAAAAGATGAACATATGGGAAGGGAGAAAATAAAAAGGGAGAGGGAGAAGCAAATCACAAGAGATTCTTAAAGACAGAGAACAGACTGAGGGTTAATGGAGAGAGGTATGTGTGAGGTGGGTTAGATGGATGGATGGGTATTAAGGAAGACACCCGGGCTGAGCACTGGGTGTTATGTATAAGTGATGAATCACTGGGTTCTACTCCTGAAAGCAACATTATACTCTTTGTTAACTAACTACAATTTAAATAAAAATTTGAATAAATAAACAAATGAAACAAAACAAAAAACTCCAGGATAACTGTCTCACTGTCAAAATTCTCTGGGAGAAAGAATATTCACCACTGATGGTGTGCTGTAAGGATACGGCTTGGGACAGTCAAAAGCTTTATTTAAATAACCTGTAGGCTAATATAACTAGCAGAAATGAAGAAAGAGACGTCTCTCAATTGTCTAAGAGATGCCCTAGATATTACTTCATCTCAAGAGCTTAGGATCCAAGCATGAACATATATACCAAGGCTAGGTACAATTCTCTGCTCTCAAGGCAACGATGACTGATGCTGGCTTGGGCATTCCCTAGGTTGTATCCACACGCACCTTGATTCATCAGAACTAGACTTCCCGTGAGCAAGGCCATGCAGTTGGTGGGTTGGTGATTGTGGAGGTACTGAAATCCCCATCCTCTCCGGTATGAAGTTTCATACATATATCCCGAGACATTGGCAATCACTTCAAGAAACTTCTCCTGTTGTATCTTGCTCAAGTAGTTGTACAAGAAGTCATAGGCAGTGGCAAAACCAACCAGGGAGTGAGCAAGCGGGACTTCATCCCAAGGAGCATCTTTCACCAGCCTGCAGAGGAAAATCAACCATGCGAGTGAGTGTAATGGTCCTACAGCATTCATTCTACTTTTCGAGTGTCTGTTTCTTAGAAGGAAAGGGCACGATTGAAGATACAATCCAAGAGGTTTAATGCCTCAGGATTCGTTTTCTTCCACAGATAGACACAGGCGTAAGGTTTATCTCATGGGAAAATGACAGAACGAATAATTTTTTCCCTCGGGTTTCTGGTAATATTAAGATGTTGAGAATTTTGACTTTTGACTTTTGATGAGAGGTAGAAGGATATGGTCAAAGAGATCTAAAGCATATAACATGTAGTAGTAGCAGGGCAAAATTCTCAGGAGTACCCATTTAACCAATACTCATCCTCCCCTTTTTACCTATATAAGAGGTTCTCAGTTCCAATCTTATGGCTTCCTTGCCAAACCAGTGGAATACATATGTCCCATCTTATTTTCCACAGGCAGGTCAAGGTGAAGGTATCATGGCCCATAAGATCTAGTGTACGTGAGTGAAATAAACGGATTCTAACTCAGATTTCTACATCTTGTTCTTTCTCAGAAGATGAACTGCACTGTCTTTAAGGTCTTTTCAGTAATAACTTTCAGAGAAATGTAAAAGCTGACCTGTGAACTATGAAACCATCACTTTCTAGGAAGCCAACTTTCTGCTGGACTTGCTACATTATTCTGCAAATATTTTAATACTGTGTGGCTTGTGTTACACAGGAAGCTTTTTAAAGGGGAGCTTTCACAATCACAATTCTATGGAACTATTCAGAAGGCCCCAACCATCTCAAGATGTATTTGACTAAGCTCTAGGAGAAAGACACAAGTGAAGGAAGTGCTATACGGTTGGGAGGCAGAAGAAAACTCTCGATTAGGGATTAAATGAAAGCTTAATATTTCTACGCCATTAATCTTTTGACCTCTTGGCAATCTGGTGGATCCTCAGCCTCTTTCTTAATGCTTTAAAATTCATAGGATAGAATACATAGGGATATAAGGAAATCTATTATTCTGACACCTAACTATCAACACAGAATTTTTAAAAATTGTGATCTCTGTGCTTCTTTATTACCGCACTAAAAAGCAAGATTTAGTAGCAGGGGTAGTAACTACCATAATTTATAAGTAGTGATCAGCAGAAACAACAGTATCTACAATAATTATAATGGAATATGAAAATATCTGCCTGCAACAAAGTTACAAATTCTCCCAATATTACCATAGAGATTACCTATGCACATGATTTGGAAGAAATGCTAAATTTCAATTTGAGTCTGTGAAAACTAAAATGCAATATTTCTCCCATACAAACCCTATAGATCCAAGGGCAAGAATACTTAAAACTGCTCTGAAAAGGGCACCTGAGTAGTTCAGTCAGCTAAGCGGCCAACTCTTGATTTTGGCTCAGGTCATGATCCCAGGGTGATGGGATCAAGCCCCACATCAGGCTCTGGGCTGACCATGGAGCCTGCTTAAGATTCTCTCTCTTGGGGCGCCTGGGTGGCTTAGTCGGTTGAGCGTCCCACTTTCGCTTAGGTCATGATCTCGCGGTTCGTGGGTTCGAGCCCCGCGTCGGGCTCTGTGCTGACTGCCAGCTCAGAGCCTGGAGCCTGTTTCAGAGTCTGTAACTCCCTCTCTCTCTGACCCTCCCCTGCTCACGCTGTCTCTCTCTCTCTCTCCTAGAAATAAATTAAAAAAAAAAAAAAAAGATTCTCTCTCTTCACACACAAAACAATAAGCACCTGGGTGGCTCAGTTCGTTAAGCATCTGGCCTCGCCTCAAGTCATGATCTCACAGTTTGTGGTTTCAAGCCCTGTGTTGGGCTCTGTGCTGACAGCCAGCTCAGAGCCTGGAGCCTGTCTTCGGATTCTGTGTCTCCCTCTCTTTCTGTCCCTCTCCTGCTCACGCTGTCTCTCTTTCTCTCTCAAAAAAAAAAAAAAAAAAAAAAAAACCAAAACCAAAACCAAAACAAAAAACAATGTTCTGAGAGACCACTTCCTCTAGACTATATTCTTCTTTTAGGAGTTTATATGAAAGATGTGATCTTAATGATGCCTTCTGAGGTCACCTGCAGAATTCCAACTAACAGTGTCTTATTTCCTTTTCTCATTCTCTGTCCTCTTAGCATTTGTGTTTGTACATGTATATGTGTATGTACACGTATATGTATGTGTATATGTATCCTCTACTAGATTTTAAGTTCTACAAGTGCAGGGCTTTATTTTTTCCTCTATTGTATTCACTATTGTATCCCTAATCCTACAACAGTGTCTGACGCACAGCAGATGCTCAGTAAACATTTTTGGAAAGAAAGAAAAAAGAAGGAACAGGCCTATAAAACCAGGCCACACTTTTAACAGTGAATGTGCGATCATCATGAAATACAGGCATCTGGAGAAATCTCTTGGCATTTAAAAATTTCAGTGTTTAGTTAGTGTGGTGATAGAGCCTCGTGCTAAAATAACTAAGGCTGATGAGTTTTTTAATTGTTTGGTCACAGACAAAGCCACCTTGCAACTAATATGTACTAGCTGTAAACAGACTATGAAGAGTGTGAATTAATTCCCCACTTCTAGGGAAAACTACTTATCCTGCAAGGTTACTGTTAGGGAGTTAGGAACACAATCTTCACTGACTCCTGGTGGTCGCTAAGTAAGCCCGGCAGAGAATCCAAGTTTTTTTGTTTCCGAGCCCATGTCTTTGTAGCATGTCACGATGCATCTATAAATGACAGCATATATACCTGGCCACGGTAAGGCTGACATCAATGAACCACTATCATCTATCCAACCATGACACATCTGATCAACCAGTGAACTTATATCCATAGATCAAAGATCATTTATTATTATAATTCTCATCCTTCAGGAAGTATTACTATGCAATTTCTGTGCAAATCCCCAAATTCCCCATATACTTGCTTATTCCAGGCAGTTACCAATTCAACAAAATGCTGGCATACTGATTTAAAAAAAAAAAAGGTGTATACAATCCAGCTTATCACTATATCATTATGAAATCGAACCTGTAATAGTTATACTTCTAACTATACAATCTGACCCAGCCACAGATACAAAGTGCAATGACGGGAAAGAGCATATTTTACTATCATGGAAACCAAAGGAAATTTGCTTCTAGCACATGGATGGCAGCAAAGTAACTGTCTGATTCAGTGTGATCCTGACTACTGGTCCATAAAGCTACTGGAAAAGCTGGTTAAGTGTTTAATTGTTTAAAAAAAAAAAAGATACACACATGTATCTATGTGTACACACATTCCCTAATCTTTTGAAGGTGAGTTAAAAGCCTTTTCTTCAAATGTGGGTCTAAAGATCAGTTTCATTGTTCTTTCCTGCAAAGAACACACATAACAGATCATCACAATTTCAAACTTTAGTTTCTTTATAATATAGGAATTAGTGTTATTTGTGAAGGAATGCAGAATCCTTCCAGATTTGTAGGTTTTTCCCTCACCTTTTACAAATCTCATCCACAGCAAATTATATGATAGCAATCTTTTACAATAAGTCATTCCAATACATTTAAGTTAGTTTTAGAAACACCATTTTTTTTAACTCACACTTATTCTATTCACCTAATACTATTAAAATTGTATAATTACAAGTATTAGTGAAACTGACATAAACTCATTTGAGAATACAACTGATATTTGCAAAGCACATCTCTCTACTGGTGGGAATAGAGATGAATACAGAGGACAGCTGAGCGGCCTTGACATTCAGCATTCTGTGAGAGCTGCTGCCAGATGACACAGGAATGGAGGTTAATTTTACTGGAAAGTTAGTTAGGAGGAGGTTTAGGAAAATTTTTACTGTAGTCCTCTTTTTATAAGCTATATACCTTCTCCCCTTAAGAATCATTCTTAAAGTAAGGTCCATGGATCTCCAGAGTCTTGGAGACTCTTTGAGGGAATCCTCAAATAAAAATTATTTTCTCAATAATACGTTATATGTTGATATTTGCATTGATGGTGCCACAGCACTTACAGGATAAAAACACTGGCACCTTAAGCAAGAATTCAGGCAAGGGCATCAAACTGCTCTAGCAATGCTTGCATAATTCTACATGCTGCCATGAACTCTTAAGTTACACACACACACACACACACACGTCAGTTTCACTTAAGAATATCTTGATAAAGGAGGCCCTGGATGGCTCAATCTGTTAAGCATTTGACTTAGGCTCAGGTCATGATCCCACGTTTGAAAATCTGAGCCCCGCTTTAGGCTCTGTGCTGACAGCTTGGAGCCTGCTTGGGATTCTCTGTCTCCTTCTCTCTCTGCCCCTCCCCTGCTTATGTGGTCTCTCTCAAAAATAAATAAACATTCAAAAAATTGAAAAAAGAAAAGAATATCCTTGATAAAGTGGTAAAAATGATTAATTTTATAAAATCTCAACTCTTTGAGTTTATCTGTTTTCCGTATTCTGTGTGATGAAATGAAAACTATGTAAAAAGCACAGAGGACACCAAAGTGTAGTAATGATCACAATGAAAAGAAACTGTGCATTCTGAGCTGAAGTAGGTCCTTTTTTTCATGAAACATCATTTTTATGTAGAAAGTGACAAACTGACAAGTTACAGTTATTTAGACTTAGGTATTTAAGTGGAAGTTTTCTTGAAGATAAACAAGGAAGCCTGATGGTCCAAAGAAAATTAAAAGCCTTTGCTGCCAATGACTAAATTTGAGCTTCTAAGAGAAAATAAGAATTTTAGAAAACGTGTATCTGCTACTATGTGCTTAAGAGTTTATCAATACTTAAAAGCTTTCTGATGAGGTCAGTAATAACAAATGTGATTTATTTTTATATTGCATAACTAAATATCTCAACACTTGGAAGACTGGAATAACTCAGCAAGCAAACACTCAAAATAAAAAAGGCAAGATATTACAAAACCATGAACAGATAAAAGATCCCCTCGAAGTGTAAAATCTACTAATGGAATTAAAAGATATGAGGAATTCATTAACACGTTTCAGATTCCACACTGAATTCCAAACTGACTTTTATGAGCCAGAGTTCAATTATGAAACTACTACTTGTCAAGTTCTACTATAGAATCAAAGAATATCCATAATTATCTGAAAAGATTCTTAAGGACTCTGTCCTTTTCAATCACATATTGATATGAAGCAGCTGTATTTTCTTCATATCTAGCAACCCAAACACCACACTCAACAGACTGAATATGGCAGACATGCAAAATTTGCAAAAATGTGAAACAAAGATTTCCTTCATGCTAAATACTTTGTTTTAAAAAAATAGTTATTTCTTCTTAAAAATATGATAATGTTAATATGAAATGGACTTTTCTTCCTAAAGAAAAAAATGAACTTTTAAAATGAACGCATACATATTTTAAATTATTTCTCGGCTTTCATTTTTAACATAGTAAACATGGATAGGTATAAGTCTTTTACAAAGCTCTTTGATGTCTTCATTAATATTTAAGAGTGTAAAACAGTTCTGACCCTAAAAAGTTTAAAAACTGCTGCCTAGAATACTTTAAAGAAAAGTTTAAGTGGACTTATCTGAAACAGAAGGATGAGAACACGAAAACAAACTATTAATGGCCTAGGTTGGGGGGTATAGTGTTGGTGGGGAAAGGAATAGAGGTTACCAAGATGTGCTGCTTCCATGAATCAAGTTGGCTATAAGAGGAAGAAAAGTGGCATAAAAATCTTTCCAAAATGCAATAGCTTCACTGATCCAAATTTTTGTAACAGTTTTATATGAACAGACTGCCTCCATTATCTTAAACACCTTTTGAGCCATCTATTATGTACAGAGTACGGTGGGCATTCTAAGAAGTCTGTATTACTTAAAATTGGACAGCTTATTTGATAAAATGAATAAAAAAGTTTAATAATAATGTTGGCATCTATTTTTATTTGTATAATTTATGATCAAAGGATTGTATTTAAATCTTTTTCTTACAGCTCCAATAGATATACAGTCTTTAGAAAATAGCCACCTGTGAAAAGATTAACATTTATTATTACAAGGTTCACAGATTACTCTTTACGTAATCTTGTTTAACTTTTTATGTTATTTCATTTACATAAACATTGTTAAGGTAAATACTTGGAATAACATAAGTTTGGTATTTAACATCTAAGAGGGGTCAAGAAATCACTGATATTTATTTAAATGAATCAATAGTATAGAAAAAATAAATACTAGAATCAATGAGACAGCTCGTAACTCCCTTTACAATGTTATTATGGTTATTAGTCCTATTTTCTAGCACTTTTTACAGCTTAACAATTTTATGTCAGGTTTTTCCAAATGTAACTATATTTTGAAGGTCATGATTTGACCCATGGTATAGGCAAACTTATACATTTTTATAAGCATATTAAAATGAAGCTCTACTGTTTAACTTTTACAAAAAGCAGAACTCAAAACAATCCTTGTTCTCATTTTGAGATACCATTTAGTTTTATTAACCTATAAAATATTTAGTAAATTCATAAAGTAGAAGATTCATGTTAAAAAATCTGGTTTAGGGGCTCCTGGGCATTAAGCATCCAACTTTGGCTCAGGTCATGATCTCATAGTTCATGAGTTCGAGCCCCACGTCAGGCTTTGTGCTAAGAGCTCAAAGCCTGGAGCCTGCTTTGGATTCTGTGTCTTTCTCTTTCCCTGCTTCTTACCCGCTCCCGCTATGTCTCTCTCTCTCTCTCTCAAATGAACATTAAAAAAAAATTTAATGTTAAAAAAAATCCGGTTTATTTCAGACACTAGATACTTATAGCAATATAAAATATAAATTTAAGAAAAAAAGAAGCTTTAAAATAATTAGGAATTTAAATGTGGAACACAGCAACGAACACTCAGAAATTACTCCCAAGAGTAAACTTCACTTTTGCTACCTTCACTGCTATTGTGTCTACTGTATATAAGCCACATTCTCTGCCTACTGTGTGCACTTGGTCACACCACCCAATTATGCCAAATTAAGGTCAATTCTATTTTAAGATATAAATTAGTCTATTCATTCTAAAATCGTCCTGAAGATGGTAATCTGATAGAAAGTCATTCAATTTTCAACTAAATGCCTTTGTGTGTCTGGACACAACTTCCAATAAGTTAGGAGAGCCATGTATTACCACTGTTTTTAAAACATGACTAATGGCAGTGGTGATTCATCTTTTTTCCCTCCGTAAGTTAAACATGAAAACTAACGATGAATGTTAAATGTCAGTTAATACGTTAAATTTTGTAAGTTATTCCTATAAAATTTAGCCAAAGGAAGTGGATTTCTAAGCCATGTGGCCTTGCCTGTGAAGCACATTGGGGCCTTGACAGTGATTTGCCAAGAAGAGCAGAATCAACCTGGAATTTAGAGAGACTGGATGGAGGGGCCTCTGAGTGGGTGGCCAGGTATCCAAGGGGCATATTCAGCTAAATTCTGGCCTCGCTTGGTGTCCATATTCCAAGTGTTTGATCAGGTGGCTAAGAGTGGCATTTGTATCATCAAGCAAAATTCACTATTTATAACTGGGAGGAGAGAGAGAAGTTATACTTCATATTAAGCACATGGTATGTGCCAAGACCCTTATGTCCTTTATCTAATCTTCAAAACTCACATCAGGTATTACATGCCCATTTTATAAATTATAAAAGTGGCATTTAAAGATAGGAAAATTACATGCTTAAGATCACACAGTTAAATGGTGGAGCCAAGAATGCAATCCAAGATTACCTGAATCTAGAACTGTTTTTACTTCTTCTTAGTGAGGGGACAGCACAGTGCTTTCAAAGAGTGTCACCAAGTTTGCAATAAGAACCCAGCAAGAAGGAAGTGCTACAGTTAACAGACCTACCAAGAGCCAGGCAGAAGGGCACTTAGGCTGAAATGGCATTTCCTGCCATTTGCATGACACCAAGGCAGATACAAGGCAAGAGATGTGAGAAAAAAGGCAGACATTAGAAGAAGAGATACTGTTATTCTGTGTTCATGTGGTTGGTCAACACTCAACCCAAGGAACATGAAATACCAATCATGTAGAATGCCTGAAACAACTCTCTCTCCATAGATGTCTACTGAGCTTGGGGCTCCCAAAATACTACTCCAGGTATAGTTGGTAAAGGGACTAGTGGGCCTGAACTTGCATACCCAGAACCTTGAGCCCCTTAAGCAGGACAGAGTTGCAACAAACAGAAATGGTCAGTGAGCTTTCTTTTTTCAACATCTACTTTATTCCCTACTCGGTAAAAGTATCACTGGAAGGAATATATATACATTAAGAAATCTTCAGGAAAAATACCTTATCACCCTAAAAAATAAGACATTTTCTCCCACTATCTATATTTCTATATTCATTAAATTATTAGATTCAGTATAGCAAAACATTACCAATTTCATTTTAAAGCTAAGAATTCAGTATCTCAAATAGCAAAACCTAAAATACAAAAGTTTAGTTTAGGTTGGCTTCACTGAAGCAGAATATTGAGGAATCACTTATGCAAAAGCAAAAATTAAAGGGAATATTCTATTTTACTTAAAAATATTCTAAATAATATGTAGAGAAAATTAATTAATTTGAATGTCAAAATATACCAAGCTAATGCAAATAAAATGTAGAGTAGTGTTGTTAAAGGGAAAAGGCACTGCTGTGTCATTATTCCAATGTTTAATTCACTGACACAAAGTCTTAACCAAATATCCACGTATGTCATCCAAGCATAATCTATTTAAATAGAATCAAATAGCTTTTATGATTTGTAATCCCTTTTAGCTGACCAGTGGGCCAGTGTCCAGCCTGGGCTAGTGTCCAGCCTGAAAAGATAAAGGGGAGAAACATGATAGGCAAGATGATTCAAATTGATAACAAGACCTCTGTTTCATTGGAATGGCAGAGCTCAAAGGACCCTAGTCCTTACCTATCAAATTCTAATGAAAAACTATCAAAGAATCCATTATAATAGAGAAATTCTGAAACCCACAAAGAATAGGAGAGAATAACACAGATTTGCCTATACTGTTCACAAAGCTTAATCAAATGATTTTTGCACGTTTAAAAAAGTATCTTGGTATTTTATAAGCAGAAACACACTTACTGTTATAAACATATACATATATATGTTAACAATGTAAAATATGTTTCAAAGAGTTCAGCAGGACAGCTTATTGCTGTCATTGCTTCAGTCAGTGGATATGCAAGCATCCAGCGATCATGTAAGAAACAATGTCTTAAAATAGTCAACTTGACTGCAAAAAGTAAGCATGCAAGAATAGCCAGGGAAGTCAATTAAAAGAACAATGATGGAAGGTGACTAGCTCTTCTAGAGGAGAAAACACACTATAAAACTTCACTAATCAAAACAGAGTGTTACTGACATATGAACAGACAGACACACCAATGAAGCAAAAGAGAAAAAAGGTGCAAAACATGTGAAAATTTGGCACCTGATAAAGGTGGGATCAAAATCGATAGGAAAAAGTAATATCTTTAAATAAGTTATATTGGAAAAACTGGATAGTCATTTGAAAAAAAGATAAAATTGAATCCAAACCTCAAGGAATATAACAAAGTAAACTCTAAATAAATTAGGCATCCAAATGTAAATTATTAAATCACAGTACTCTCAGAAGAAATCATGAATTCCTTTTTGACCTGGGGAAGGGAAACCTTTCCAATCATGAATCAAAAACAGAAAGCATAGAAAAAATAAAGTGATCATTTTGGCCATATGAAACTTTAAAAACAACTTTTGCATAGGGGGGAAAATACCACAAGCAAAGTCAAACACAAATAACAAATTGGGAAAAAAATATTTGCATCATACATTTGGAATACAACTACACTTATCCAAACATACAAAAAGCTCTTAAATATTTTTAAAAAGATCAAAACCTCACTAGAAAAATGAACAGAAAACAAATAAGACAGTTAACAAAAAAGAAAGGTAAATATCTCCCCTCCGAAATTCTCATCTCCACTTATAATAAAAGAAATGTAAATTAAATCAACAATAAGGTAACATCCAGATTAGTAAAATATCAAACTATGACAAACACTCTAGTAAAAGCTATAGAGAAACAAGGTCACTCTCAAAATGCTGTAGAGATACAAAATAGTACAAATCCTATACAGTAGAGCTTACCAATAATTTAACAAAATTATATGAACATTTTATCTTTTGACCTATTTACATTACTTACAGAAATATAAACCCACAAATAAAAAGCACACATGCATAAGGTTGTTTATCATGGATCATGTGTAATATGTTTCTGATATGGCACATTGTGAGCTATGTAAGTGTTTCAAATATTTTAAATTAAATGTAAGTCAAATAAATACTGAAATGAAATGAATGTTTGGGATTTGATTTAAAAAAAAATGAACAAACGGGCAATATGGTCCAAAAAGAAGAATGAGATAAATCCCTAGGAAGCAATCTTAATGAAATACAGAGAAATGATTACCTGATAGATAGTTTAAAGTAATAGTCATAAAGATGCTTACCAAAGTCAGGGGAGCAACGTATGAAATAAGTAAGCATTTCAACACAAAGAAAATATTAAAAGTACCAAATGAAAATCACAGAGCTGAAGAAAATAACAATAAAACTGAAAAATTCAATAGAGGGATTCATCAGTAGACTATTTCAAGTGGGAAAAGGACCAATAAATTTAGAGACAGGGCAGTGAAATTCATCCAGTCAGAGAAGGAAAAAAAAAAAAGGAAAGACAGCCTAAGGGACTTACTGGACACTGTGAAGAGGACCAAAATAAACATTATAGGGGTATCAGAAACAAAAGAGGGAGAAAGGGACAGAAGTTTATTCAAAGAAATCATGGCTAAATTGGGGAGAAACAGACATCCAGATACAGATAGCTCAAAGGGTTAAAAAAGGATGAATCAAAATAGACCCACAAGATACATTTAAATTGTCAAAATTTAAAGATAAAGTAAGAATCTTAGGTCACCTGGGTGGCTCAGTCTGTTAAGTGTCTGACTTTGGCTCAGGTCACGATCTTGCGGTTTGTGAGTTTGAGCCCCGTGCCAGGCTCTGTGCTGACAGCTCGGAGCCTGGAGCCTGTTTCGGATTCTGTGTCTCCCTCTCTGCCCCTCTCCCATTCACACTCAGACATCTCTCTCTCTTTCTCTCAAAAATAAACATTAAAAAAGAAAGAAAGAATCTTAAAAGCAGCATAAGAAGAATAAGTGGTTAACATACTTAGAAACCCTCTTTAGACTATGAGATTTCTCTGCAGAAACCTTTCAGGCCAGAAGGGAGTGGGATGATATATTGAAAATGTTTTAATAATAATAATAACAACAACAACCCTGCCAGTCAAAAAATACTCTACCCAGTAAAGGTGTCCTTCAGAAATGAAAAGATAAAGCTGAACAAAATAAAAGCTGAAGGAGTTCATCACCACTAACCAGCTTTACAGGAAGTATTAAAAGGGACTTCTTCAAGCTGAAATGAAAGGATGCTAATTACTAACATGAAGACATAAGAAAGTATAAAACTCACAGGTGAAAATAAATATATACTTAAATTCAGAATATTCTAATATTGTAATGGTGGTGAGTAAAACACTTAGTACTTTAATATAAATTTTAAAGAACATTAAAAATAACTATATAATAATCTCTTAATAGATATACAATAGTTAAAATGTAAATTGTGACATCAAAAACACAAAATATGGTGGGGAAGAGTGTAAAAATGTAGAGCTTCTGTATGTGTTAAAAGTAAAGTCATCAGGGGCGCCTGGGTGGCTCAGTCAGTTAAGTGTCCTGACTTCAGCTCAGGTCATGATCTCACCACTGGAGTCTGAGCCCCATGTCAGGTTCCGTGCTGATATCTCAAATGTTAACAAGAGACAAAGAAGGTCAATACATAATGATAAAGGAATCAATTCACCAAGACGATGTAACACTTATAAATATAATGTACCCAACACAGAAACAACTAAATGTATAAAGCAAATATTAACAGATCTGAAGAAAGAAACAGAGCAATATAGTAATAGGAAATTTCAATACCCCACTTTCAACCATAAATAGATAATCCAGGCAAAAAAAATCAGTAAGGAAAATTGTACTTAAACTACACATTAGACCAGATGGACCCCCACATATACATCTAGAAAACATTCCATCCAACAGTAGCAGAATACACATTCTTCTCTTTTTTTTTTAAATTTTTAATGTTTTATTTATTTTTGAGAGAGAGATAGAGACAGTGTGAGCAGGGGAGGATCAGAGAGAGAGGGAGACACAGAATCCAAAGCAGGCTCCAGGCTCTGAGCTGTTAGCACAGAGCCTGATGCAGGGCTTGAACCCATGAACTGTGAGATAACGACCTGAGCCAAAGTCGGACGCGTAACTGACTGAGCCATCCAGGTGCCCCAGAATACACATTCTTCTCAAGCCCATGTGGAACATTCTCCAGCATATATCATATGTTAGGTCACAAAAAACTCAATAAATTTAAGAAAACTGATATCATAGTAAGCATCTTTTCTTTTTTTAAATGTATATTTATTTTTGAGAGAGAAAGAAATAGACAGACAAACAGAGTGTGAGCAGGGAAGGGGTAGAAAGAGAGAGAGAGACACAGAATCTGAAGCAGGCTCCAGGCTCTGGGCTGTCATCACAGAGCCTGGCATGGGGCTCAAACTCACAGACCACAGATCATGACCTGAGCTGAAGTCAGACGCTTAATCTATTGAGCCACTCAGGCGTCCCAGAAAGCATCTTTTCCAATCACAATGGTATAAGACTAGAAATCAATTACAGGTGGAAATTAAACAACATGCTCCTAGGTAACCAGTGAGTTAAAGATGAAAAACCAAAGGAAAATCAAAAAACACCTGGAGACAAATGAAAATGGAAATGCAACATACCAAAACTTATTGGATGCAGCAAAAACTGTTCTAAGAGAGAAGTTCATGGGGGTGCCTGGCTTAGTCAGTTAAGTGGCCAACTCTTTATTTAGGCTCAGGTCATGATCTCACAGTTCGTTCAGTTCAAGCCCCACATCAGGCTCTGCGCTGACAGGTCTGGTCCTGCTTAGGATTCTCTCTCTCTGTTCCTCCCCTACTTGTACTCTCTTTTACTCTCTCTCAAAATAAGTAAGTAAACTTAAAAAAAATTTTTTTTGTAAATAAAAAAATTAAAGAGGGACGTTCACAGTGATAAAAACCTACACTGAGAAAAAAAAGATCCCCATAAACAAGCTAACTTTACATCTCAAGGAACTAGAAAAAGAACTAATTAAGTCCAAAATTAATGGAAGGAAGGAAATAATGAGGATGAGGCAGGAATAAATAAAACAGACTAAAAAGACCATAGAAAAGATCAATGAAACTAAGAGTGTTTTTTTGAAAAGATAAACAAAATTGTCAAATCTTTAGACTAATAAAAAGCAAGAAAGACTCAAAATCAGAAATGATAGATGTTAACAACTGATGATACAAAAATACCAAGGCTCATAAGAAATTCCTATGAATGGGGGGCATGTGGGTGGCTTGGTTGGTTAAGCGTCATACTTTGGCACCGGTCATGATCTTGCAGTTCATGAGTCTGAGCCCCGCTTCAGGCTCTGTGCTGACAGCTCTAAGCCTGGAGCCTGTTCCGGATTCTGTGTTTCCCTCTCTCTCAAAAATAAGTAAACATTAAAAAAAAAGAAATTACTACGAACTATTACACACATACAAATTAGATAACCTAAAGGAACAAATTCCTAGAAATATACAACCCACCAAGACTGAGCCATGAAGAAACAGAAAATCTGATCAGACCAACTACTAGCAAGGAGATTTAATCAGTAATCAAAAAAACCTCTCAGCAAAGAAAAGTCCAGGACTAGACAGTTTCACTGGTGAAGGCTTCCAAACATTTAAATAATTAAAACAAATTCTCTTCTAATTCTTTAAAAAAAAGAGAGAGAGAACAGAATACTTCCAAACTCTTTTATGAGGCCAGTATTACCCTAATACAAGGAAAGACAAAAAACTTGTTTAAAAAAAAAAAAGAAATAAAGAAAATTATAGACCAATACCCCTGATGAACATAGATTCAAAAATTCTCAACAAAATATTGGCAAAGTGAATTCAATGGTACATTAAAAAGATCATCACCATAACCAAGTAAGATTTATTTTAGGGATGCAGGGATGGCTCAGTATACTGTAAAAATCAATACATGTGATACACTGTATTATTAAAATGAAGGTAAAAATCATATGATCACTTCAATAGATACAGAAAAAAGCATTTGACAAAATTCAATATCCTTTTATCATAAAAGCTCAACAAACCGGGTATAAAAGGAACATACCTAAACATAATAAGAGCCATATATGACAAGCCCACAGCTAACATTATACTCAATAGGGAAAAGTTAAAAGCTTTTCCTCTAAGATCAGGTACAAAACAATGATGCTGATTCTCACCATTTTTATTCAGCATAGTAGTACTAGCCAGAGCAGGGGTGCATGGATGGCTCAGTTGTTTGTTTAGCACCTGACTTTGGCTCAGGTTATGATCTTGCATTTCCTGAGTTCAAGCCCCACACTGGGCTCTGTGCCGTCAGCTCAGAGCCTGGATCTGGCTTCAGATTCTGTTTCCCTCTCTCAGCCCTTCCTCTGCTCATACTCTGTCTCTCTCTCTCTCAAAAATAAATAAACATTAAAAAAATTTTTTAAAGCACTAGCCAAATCAGTTAGGCAAACAAGGAAAAAAAAAAAAAAAGAAAAAGAAAAACCGATTGGGGCGCCTGGGTGGCTTAGTCGGTTAAGCGTCCGACTTTCGCTTAGGTCATGATCTCGCGGTTCGTGGGTTCGAGCCCCGCGTCGGGCTCTGTGCTGACTGCTCGGAGCCTGGAGCCTGTTTCAGTCTGTGACTCCCTCTCTCTCTGACCCTCCCCTGCTCACGCTGTCTCTCTCTCTCTCTTAGACATAAATAAAAAATATTAAAAAAAAATGTCCATACTGTCCAAAAATCACTCATAGGTTCAATGCAATCCCCATCAAAATTCCAAAGGCATTTTTCACAGATATAGAAAAAAAATCCTAAAATTCATAGGAAACCACAAAAGACTGAATAGCCAAAGCAATCTTTGAGAAAGAAGAACAAAGCTGGAGGCATCACACTTCCTGATTTCAAATAGTATTACAAAGCCACAGTAATAGGACAGTATAGTCCTGGCTTAAAAACAGACATGTAGACCAAGGGAGAAAAGAGAGCCCAGAAATAAACCCATGTGTATATAGCAAATTAGCTCCTGACAGAAGAGACAAGAATATACAATAGGCTAAGAATAGTGTCTTCAATAAATGGTGTTGAGAAAACTGGATAGCTTCATGCAAAAGAATGAAACTGAATATCTAATACCATACACAAAAATCAACTCAAAATGGATCAAACTTGAACATAAGAACTAACACCTTAAAACTCCTAGGGAAAAAAACAGCAAAAATGCTCCTTGATTACTGGTCATAGGAAGGATATTCTGGATTTGACGCTAAAAGCACAAGCACATAGGACATTAAAACTAAAACACTTCAGGGAAAAAAAGAAACATAGCAAAGGAAACCATCGGCAAAATGAAAAGGCAACCTCTGGAATTCAGGAAAATATTTGCAAAACACATATCTAATGGGTTAAAATCGAAGCTATATAAAGAACTCATACAACTGAATGCCAAAAAAAATAACCCAAACAAAAAATGGGCAGAAGAGCTGAACGTTTTCCCAAACAACAGATTAAAACAGGCAACACGTAAATGAAAAGGTACTCAAATCATTAATCACCAGGGGCATGCAAATCAAAACCACAATGGCTGTTATCAAAAAGACAAGAGAAAAATGCTGGTGAAGATGTGGAGAAAAGGGAATTTTCCTACACTGTTGGTGGGAATGTAAACTGGAAAAGACACTGTGGAAAATGGAATAGAGTTTTCTCAAAAAATTAAAAACAGAAATACCCTGTGATCTACCAATTCCACTTCTGGGTAAAAATGCAATGGAAACTGAATCAGTATCTTGAAGAGATATCTGTACTCCTATGTTTACTGCAGCATTGTTCACAGCACCCACGGCATGGAAGCAACCCGTGTCCATCAACAGAGGAATGGATAAAGAAGATGTGACATATACCCCCCCCCACACACACATACACACAAGAATATTGTTCAGTCATAAAAACAGAAATTCTGGTCATCTGTGACAAGATGGGTGAACCTGGAGGACATTAAGTGAAGTGAAATAATTTACACAGAGAAAGATAAATACTACATATTACAACTTTTATGTAAAATCTTTAAAAAGCGATTTCTAAACACTGATTTTGTATCCTGTGACTTTACTGAATTTATTTATCAGTTCTAGTAGTTTTTGAGCACATACTTTCTTTTAAGGGCACATGGAATATTCACCAAAACCTACTTAATGCTGCGTTATAAAGCAAGTCTCAACCAATGATAAAGGACTGAAATCATTTTTTAAGTATGCTTTTGCAACAAAGACATTAAATTAGTACTAATAGGAAGATAGCTAGAAAAGTTGAAAATATATAAAATCAACTCACTTCTAAATAACTCACAGGTCAAAGAACAAATGACAAAGAATTATAGATTAGTGCAAATGATAATGAAAATATAATATATCTGAATTTTAGGGATGCACTAATACAGTCCTTAGAGGAAATTTTATGGTACTATAAAGTTTTGATCAGGAAACAAAAAGGTATAAAAGCAATGATCTAAGCTTCCACATTAAGAAGCTAGAAGGAAATTAAATCCAACATTAATAGTAGTAAACAAATAATAAAGACAAAAATCTATGAAATACAAAACAGGTAAGTAATAAGAGAAAATCAACGAAGGGAAACTTGACTCTGGAAATACAAATAATTGTTGATTCCAGGAACTGAATACATAAGTATATTTTAACTACATAATTGTTTAACTTCTTTTTTTTTTTTTTTTTTGAAGAACCTTTTTTTTGTTGATTTTTTTATTTGAGTGTAGACACAGAATGTTACATTGGTTTCAGGTACAACATAGCAATTCAACAAATTTTTATATTATGCTATGCTCACCCTAAAGGTAGCTACCCTCTGTCACCATACAAAGCTATTACAATACCATTGACTATATTCCTTATGCTGTGTCTTTTATTTCCATATTTATTCATTCCATAACTGGAAGCCTGTATCTCCCAATCCCCTTCACCCAATTTGCCCATTCCCCCTACTCTCCCATTTAGCAACCATCAGTTTGTTCTCTGCATTTGTGGGTATGATTCTGCTTTTGTTTATTCTTTTTTCTTTTTTTTTTTTTTTACAAATAGTTTATTGTCAAATTGGTTTCTATATAACACCCAGTGCTCATCCCCACAAGCATAACTGTTTAACTTCTATACATATTTGAAAGTTTTCAAATTAAAAAGTCCAGAAAAAACCAAAAACTTAAAAATGTTGGTCCTGACAGTAGCTAATCAAAACACTTGTATCTTTATATATTTATCTTCTAAAATTCAATATGAATTTTTAAATGTCTATTTCAAACATAACATGATACATCAAGGTCAAGTACTCTATGACCTGGATTAAAGATCTAAGGATTCTGACATCAAAGGTTTCCAGAGGAAAGACCTGGGACCAAATTGTTAGCCTTACAGTGCATGAAACCACCTCCCCAACACAAACACATGGATAATCAGCTGTTTAGAACCTGTGGTAGGCACAGAACAGTGGTCCCCTCAAAGATGTCCACATCCTAACTCCCAGATGGTATGATTAAATTAATGGCTGTGGTGGCAGATTAACCTAGTTTATCAGGGTGGACCAAATCCAATCACATGAGTCTTCAAAAACTAAGAACCTTTCCTGACTGTCATAGAGATGTGATTACAGAGGAAAAATCAGAGAGATGCAATGTTGCTGGCTTGGAAGATGTAGGAAGGGAGCCAAGAGCAAAGAAATTTATGTGGCCTCTGGAAGCTACTAGAGCCTCCAAAAAGAAATGCAGTCCTACTAACACTTCAATTTTATCAAAGTGAGACCCATGTTAGAATCTAACCTTATATCTTATCTTGTGTAAGATAAGTCTGTATTATTTTAGTCATTATGTTTGTAGTGATTTATTTCAGCCCCAATAGGAAACTAATATAAAACTCCACATATATGAATAGGCAGCTAATTCCTACCAGAGATTTAAGGAAATCCCATAATAGGAAAGAAGAGGTCCAGGTTAACAAAATGATATGTACAGCTAGAAAAAAATTTTAAAACAAAAGGGAACTCTTGAAAATGAAAAGTAAAGGCACTTGGGTGGCTAAGTTGGTTAAGCACCAACTTCAGCTCAGGTCATGATCTCACGGTTGGTGCATTCGAGCCCCGCATTGGGCTCTGTGCTGACGGCTCAGAGTCTGGAGCCTGCTTCAGATTCTGTGTCTCCCTCCCTCCCTGTCCCTCTCCTGCTCACCTCTGTCAGTCTCTCTCTCTTTCTCTCAAAAGTAAATATACATAAAAATTAAAAAAAAAAGAAAATGAAATGTAACAGAAAGACGAGCTTAATAGAAAGGCTGGATGAAAGTTGAAAAAATATCAAGAGAGATATGAGACAATGAAATAGAAAACGGAAAAGAACATCAGAGGATTGGCCCTAGAGGTTGAATATCTGACTAAGAGAAGCAAAAAAGAAAATAAAGAAAAACAAAGAGGAAGAAATCAAATATATCAAGAAAATTCCCTAGAAGTACAATGTAGGAGTTTCCAGACTGAAAGAGTCCAGCAGGTGCAACTCAACAGGGATGCAAAGAGACCCATTCCAAACCAACACCCAGAATTTCATAACACTGGTGACAGAAAAGACCTAAATAAGCTTCAGAAAGAAAAGTCAAGTTTCGTTCAAACCATCAAGAATCGGAGTGGCATCAGATATCTCAACAGCACACTAAAAGTTAGAAGACAATCGAACAATGCCTTTGAAACTCAGGGAGACAGTTTCCAGAGTATAATTCCAGACCCAGCCAAGTTACATTCAAACTCGAGGACAGAATAAACACATCCAGGTATCTGAGGCTTCAAAATCTACCTCCCTTGAATACTTTCTCTGGAATCCAATAAAGAATTTCTCCACCAAATGAGGATTTGTACCCCGAAAGGAGACAACACAGGGAATCCAATACAAGATAGAAAAGGAGAACAAGCCAGTAGCTTTATAGCAGATCTAGATCATAGCGAGTCAAAAGGCTCTGGCAGCTACTTCTTCAAGAAGACTGAACTAGTTAAGAATACAGGTTTTTCCCCGTTTTCCAAAGTTTGAATTACACAACTTCACTTTTTTGAAAGACCTATATTAGTACACATTTTTTTGCTAAATGAAGGAAATCGGAAGGGGATTTTCCCTTTGACAAAATGAATGAATGAATGAATGAATGAATGAAGTGCAAAAGCGGAAATAGAGTTCAGGGTTTGTCTTGTAACAAGCCCTTGGAGGCACCACCAGGCTCCTTCCCTGGGAACTCCATTTGGTTTCTCAGCATCCAACTGCCAAAACTTGAACTGTGTCTGTGAGCATCTGTGCTTTATTTGGATGTCTTTCGTACACCATTAGCAAGACGTCTCCTAAGTTACCAGAACAGCCTAAGACAGGTTATTTTGGGGGTTTGGGAACACTAAAAAATATTTCCATATAAATGAATGGTAATTGGTTCCTTGCTTTATGCCATTTCAGCATAAAGAATTCAGAATTTCATAAAGAATTTCAGATTCTTTTCTACCTGAACATGAGGTTACTACCATTTACTAAAAACATTTTTAAATTATGTTTATTTGTTTTGAGAGACAGAGACAGAGACAGAGACAGACTGTGGGGGAAGGGCAGAGAGAGAGGGAGATGCAGAGTATGAATCAGGCTCTGGGCCTGAGATCATAAGATCATGACCAGAGCTGAAGATGTACGCTTAACCCACTGAGCCACCCAGGTGCCTCTACTCCCATTTATTTTAAGGAGCAATCCCCTAAATATTCTGACAACACAACATGCAAAAAAAGTAAAGAATTATCTGCAATGGAAAGTTTAAAAAGTGAAGGACACCTTAACAAAGGCAGTAAACTTATTCAAATTGCTAAATCTTGTTGCCCTAATGGTAGAAAAATATCAAAACCAAAATGAGGCAGACTTTTAAGTGTTAGGATACATGAAAACATACTTTACTTTCTCTTATGATTTCCTCAGTAAGGTTAATATTTACCCCAAATTCCCACTTTTTAATGCTTTATCAAAATTGTTCTCTTTTACAATATGCCTTTGTAAAGGTTTTATAACAGTAAATGAGCTGTGGCTGATTTTATTCTGGGCACCAGTTGGAAATAATGTGCTGCAGAAGTTATTCTGCTTAGCCCTGGAAACCTGAAATGTAATCATTAATCACAGATTTGCACTCTTTCCTAATGAAAAAAAGATGCTTCCTAATATATCTTAGTACTTAAACACTCAAAATGTGGAATGAAGAAGTCACCTCAATGACTGAAGCAGTCCCCTCATTGGTGATATTTAGGAAGAAAGAGATGAAGAAAGGGGTCTCTGAAAAGGATTCATATGTTTATCAGAATGCTAGGGAGAGTTTTCAAATTTTATATCAGAAGCTATTAACAGATTATGAAATAAACACACTGGGTTATGACCAGCACATTTTAGGGGAATTTAATGAAATGGAACAGAATAGAAAACTGTACAGTGTGAAGCATGACTTAAATGCAAGGGCCAATTCGTGCAACTTTCACTTATTTACAAATGTAGAGTTAAAGGTATCTGTGTACTGAGTTGTGATGCCAACTTTTTTTCTTACTATGCATCACAGTCAAAAAGGTTTGCAAAGGTCTAAGGATAAACTTCACACCAAACAAGCAGTTGGCCAGATGCATCCTGCAGGCAGAGAAGACCTGGACGCAGGGCCTGCTTCAATGGGTGGAGCCTGGTTGAGACCCAGTCCGCCCAGAACAACTTTCCAGCACAGGGCCAAGCCAACACTGCGGGAAATCCCACTGTGAGATCACCAGGAAGGAACCCAGAACACTAGAGAAGTTTGGTCATGTTCAGAGCAGAGGGCAGAAGGTACTGTATGATAAATTAGGTGGGCAGAATATACCACATAGGCTCAGGCAGTCAGTTCAGGAATGAAAAATAATTTATCACTATGCAGGAAAACATCTCTTATCCTCTCCAAAGCAATTCTGTTTTGCTTTGAAGCCAATTACATTTAAGAGAGACAATGAAATAATGCCAATGAACAGTGGTCTCTACGAATAATGTTTATTTTATTTCATGTCCTCAGGACACAGTTTAAGTACTTCTTAAAAAGTAATTTGGCAGTAAAGTGGAAAAAGTCACTTTAAGATTTTTCTTTGTGAATCATAAGGAATTTGGAAGATCTGCTTGCTCACGTTGCCAGAAAACAAAATTAATGAATAAACTAAATTTCAATTGTGAGCCAAACTCATCTATAGTCAACATGCCATGAACATTAAACACTCCCAAGTTTTAGATCTAGAGTTACGTCATTTTGAAAGTAAAAGTTGACCCCACCCCAAATGCTGAACACAACCCCGTCCTCTCCATCTTCTCTGACCAATGACAGGCCATGGCAGAAAAGCAATAGAAAAAGACTAAAACTGGATTCAGCAATGCTTCAAAATCCCTCCCAGGTCAACAAGCTCTCTAAGGAATGCAAAATAGTAAACTCCATTTGGTTTTCCAAAATTATAGACAAAAGTTGAGGGCAGGAAGATACTCAAGTTAATATAAAGTTTTAAGAGTATCTGTGGATTTATTCTGTTGTTTTGTTTTTAGTTATTTTAATTTCTTTTCTTTGTGTGGCTGTATTAGCTTTTCCTTTCCCCAGATTTTTTCTTTTAGGAGTGAATTTCCTGTAAATGAATCACAGAAATGCACTAAAAATTGCTCACTCAATTGTTATAAGCCCAAATGGTTATCCACACTTCCTCAAGAGTCTTTTCTTTTTCTTTCTTCGACTTTAGAAGAAAGAGGCCGATACGCTCAAACTGTGCTTTCCTCCTGGAGTGTCACCTGTATGATGTCTCATTTTGGCTTCAGCTCTAAAAAAGCAACGTGAAGACACCCAAGTGCTTATAATGCTCCATTAGGACCTTGCCTTTTCATTCTTCCGATTGTTATTCATTTATTTATTATGGTAGGCCTACTTTAATTACATCTGACCTTCTTTGAACTTTTCCTTCTACATTTTTTCTATCAACAGAAGCTGTGTATGTTGTACTTGAAAGCACATTTTATATTTGAAAAAAAATCTTTTTTTGTGCTGACATTTTTTTAAGTCACAATACATTGATGGCAAATAGGAAGTGGCTAAAAATATGCTTGAGAGTTGTGAACTAGACATCTCCTCTTGTGCTCACAGGCACTTCATACTCAATATATCTAAAACCAACCTTTTATTGACATTCCCCCAACAGTTCTAAGTGTTGCAATCTCATTGAAAGGTCTGGCCATTCTCTCATCCCAGAGAGAAGTTCCTGTCTTTTCATACAGTTGTCAAGTCTTATATACTTGAATTCTTAAGACTTTCTGGAGCCCAGCATTGCTTTCCATTCTCAGATCCCCTACTCCAGGTTCTCATCTGGATAAACACAAAGGGCCTAATTAGTCTTTTTGGTCTACCTCTGCAACCTACTCTCCATATGTGGCCAGAGCCTCTTCCTAAAACACAAATCTGTCACAGGGAGAAAACAGCAGGACTTTTATGTCCCCTGATGAGAAAACAGCTACCACCTATGCTTGTGTCAAAGTGATCACAACAGCCAGCTCCAATTCGGCAGCCGTCAGTCTGCAAGAAATGATACCAAGGTGGGGAGAGACTCCTTCAGCATGCAGTCAGCAATATCCAGACTTCAGGAAGCTGTGCTGATCAGAGGGTCCAGGCTCTTCTACAGATAAATTGTAGCAAAAGTAAAGAGATGGAGGAGAAACGGCATATAAAAAAAGACGCAACATTTAAAAAACGAGCAAGACTGCACTTGTACCTAGGGAGGCACACCTGAATGAAGTATAACGAAACGCAAGGGCACGATGGCTGAAGTCAGGGTAAGCTTTGTGGGGACAGCTGTGACTGGGGTGGGGCCCATGGAAAGTGCTATTTCTGGGTCTGTGCTGTGGTTACTGGGAAATTTCCTTCAGTTATTTTATGAAGCTACAAACTTGTTCAGATGGTATTCTCTTCTATTTTGCACTGAAAAGGTTAAAACATGCACACACACACACACACATACACACACAAATTGGATCATGTCACTGCCCTGTTAAAAACCTTCAAAGGCCTCACAGTGCTTGTATGGAAAAGCTCCTTTCTTCACATGACAGAGGAGGCCTTGCAGCACCTGGCTTCCTACTCAAAGACTCCACATTTGCTAGTCTCCTCCCTACATT
The DNA here is from genome assembly GCF_003009895.1 of Hyaena hyaena. NCBI lineage: Eukaryota > Metazoa > Chordata > Mammalia > Carnivora > Hyaenidae > Hyaena > Hyaena hyaena. The sequence goes on along the minus strand of NW_024081792.1, from coordinate 483,993 downwards.
ACATTTTCAGTTCTTCAAAAGCACTGTGCTTTCTTGTGTCATGGCCTTTGAACATCAGTTACTTCTGCTTGGAACAATCAAAGGGAAATGCTCTTTCCCCTTCATTTGGCTGATTTCTATTTGTCCTTCAGGCCCTAGTGGGAAAGTCTTCCCTGATGCATTAATGTTGGGTGAAGTAACCCTCCATCTACCCATTACACACTGTACTCTCCCAATCACAGCATTTATCATATGCATTCATATTTGTTTACGAGTGGATATCTTCCATAGGTCAACAACAAGGCAAGATGTAGAACACGCCCCCCAAATTTTCACATCCCCAATTCCTAGCACAATGCACAGAATAAGTACACAGTAAACATACATAAAATGAATATGTACATATATTTATTATAAATGAAAATTACCTTTGTTGACATCAATTTATAAGAAAACAAAATATAAGCGAAGAAATAAAGGTAACAACGTTATGCTAGGTAATCTTTCATTAACTCATTTAGTGCTCCACTAGGACATATTGTATTTATCACTAATTCATAGGTGAGGAAACTGAGCCATGGAGAAGCCATGCTACAGGTCACAGAACCCATAAATGGGATTTGAACGTAGGCAGTCTGGCTCCCCAGCCCTTGCTCTAATTCCAGCAAATTATTACCTCCCACTGCCTTACATCACTACCATACATTTAGAAGACTGAAGCAGGTGGCTTTAATGGGGAAAAAACCAAACGTCTACTGAGGTTACCTGATAGGGAACACCATGAATATTACATTCATATTAAGATGCTGGATGCCAAAATTTGAGGACCTGGCAAAAAGAATACCAGGTACAAGAGCACTTCAAAGAGCAGGTAATCTGACTCTCCTGGTAAACTATCCACTGAGATGTCATATCCTGATATACCTTCTACTGGCCTCCAACTGGGCCAAGGAACAATACCTCTATGATTACAGGCTGATGACAGGCAGGCCTGAGGAACAAAAGCGAGGCAGACAAATATGAGAATCCACGGTGTACAACGAACCAAATCTGGTGCAAAGCTGTGTACCAATCCAGGACTTTCTTTAGCTCTTGATAAGCTCAGACTCCCAATCAAAACACATTCATTCATTCATTCACTCGATATAATTTATTAGCATCTTTGTGACCATATTATGGCCCTGAGGACTCAAAAGTAAAACATGATGATGGTGCTACCCTCAATAAGCTTATGTGCTAGAGGGATACGCAAACAAATTAAGCAAGAATTATAGGACAGACAAAACATCCTATAAGAAGTTTGCATAGTTCCCTTGGCATATCTGAATCACACTGGAGAAGGTATGGGTAGAAGCTAGAGCCCAGGATGTTTCTGGAAAAACATTCTGAGTTGGCTGCATCTTGAAGATATATATTCTTGATCAGGGAACCAAGTATTAAATGACCCACCTACCACTGCAAACCCGTAAGTCACATGAAGAGTAATAACTATGGGATTTGAAAAGGGTAACAGCCTAGAGAAAATGTTATAGAGGAAGGAGAAGTTAAACTGGATCTTGAAGTCTGGATAGGGTTGGAGGGAAAGGAGGAAAGAGAGAAATAGATACATCTTTCTGAGGCAGAAAGGCCAGCTCGGAGCTGGTCTGTAAATTTATTGCCACTATGCTCAGGGCAGAGTTGAAAATGTCAGTCACATATGGTCCAAGTGGACCACGGTGGAGATGCACATCAATGCCTGTCAGTGAAAAGCTTAAAACACTAAAATCACAAAGTTCTAGGAAAAATAAGACTTTTTAAAAATCTGTAAGCTCTGGATAGGCTGATCTTTTTATTTTGACACCTAAAGATATTGTTTCTTGAAAGGCTTACCCACACTCAACAAGGACACAATGATAGCAAAATGCATTCACAGAGTGGCAAGAATGAACAACAGAATAAAGGGGAGGAAGGAGAAAAATGGTGAAAGTAAAGGCTGTAGCAGCAGCAGTGCAGAAGCCACAGACCACATGGAAGTATAAGACAGTAAACTTATAAGAGTAATAGATGCGGCCAGGAGGCCCAAATAAGTACACTAATAAATATACATAAAACACCTACCAGGGGTATCTCAGCTTTTGTGGTGATTAACAGGGGCAGAAGGCTTTGAAACGTATCTGTCCACATGGTTGGTTGATATCAACAAAGTGAGAGAGAGAAAGTGGACAGAAGAAACAGTGACACCAGAAGACGTGCAAAAGTGAACTATGTTCTCTCTCCTATATTCCCTACCTCATCTGGGCATCACTGTGCAACCATTTCACCCATGACAAAAACCAAGTACCATTTTTAAAAACCTCCCTTTCCATTCCTTTTTAAACTTTAGCGTGTCTCAGAAAAGATGGTGATTCATGGAGTTTGTGTAGGGCCCAGGGGTCTGTCTTTTTAAGAATATCTGTATGTTACCTCAGGTCAGTCAGAATGGCTAGTAACAAAAAGACAAAAAATATTAAGTGTTGGTAAAAATACGGAGAAAAGAGAACCTTCATGCACTTTTGGTGGGAATGTAGTTTGGTACAGGCACTATGGAAACAGTATGGAGGTTCCTCAAAAAACTAAAAATAAAAATGCCGTATGATCCAGTAATTCCACTTCTGGGTATTTACCCAAAGAAAACAAAAATACTTATTCAAAAAGATATATGTACCCCATGTTTATCCCAGTATTATTTACAATAACCAAGATCTGGAAGCAACCTAAGTGCCCACTGATAGATAAATGGATAAAGAAGATGTGGTGTGTATATAGATGGAATATTACCCAGCCATAAAAAAGAATAAAATCTTGCCATTCGTGACAATATGGATGGACCTAGAGGCTATTATGCTAAGTGAAATAAGACAGAAAAAGACACATGAATAAACACACACACACACACACAGCAGAAACAGACTCATAAATATGGAGAATTGGTAGGTACCATAGGCGAAGAATGTGGAGGGATGGGCAAAATAGGTGAATGGGATTAAGAAGTACAAACTTCTAGAAATAATAGTCACAGGGATGAAAAGTATAGCATAGGGAATATAGTCAATAATATTCAATAACTTCGTATGGTGACAGATGGTAACTATACTCCTTGTGGTGAGCATTTTATAACACATAATTGTTAAGTCATTATGTTGTACAGCTGAAACTAATATAATATTGTATGTTGACTACACTTCAATTAAAAAAAAAACCCAGGCTGCCTGAGTGGCTCGGTCAGTTAAGCAGCTGACTTCAGCTCAGGTCATGATCTTACAGTTCATGGGTTTAGACCCCACGTCAGGCTCTGGGCTGACAGCTCAAAGCCTAGAGCCTGCTTCGGATTCTGTGTTTCCTTCTCTCTCTGCTTCTCCCCTGCTTACTCTCTCTCTCAAAAGTAAATAAAATATTAAAAAAAAAAAACCACCAAAATCTAACCCACTGGTAACTATATTTGTTATAAATGAACTGGACCTGTAATATGATTTTTGCAGATATGAAAGATAATTTTTTAATTTTAATTTTTAAATATTTTACATAGCCTCTATGTCCAATGTGATGCCCAAACTCATGACCCTGAGATTAAGAGGAAATTAAGACAATTTTTAACTCCCCCTGCCCAAAAAAGGACACCTACAGAATTCTGATGAAAGAACCAAGTGTCTCATATCCAGTCAATCTCGGTAAAGATTCTCTGTCCTAAGTGTCTTTTAAAGTCATTCCTTCTTCTCTCTACCCTCACAGTCTTCTTTTTTTATGTTTATTTATTTTGTGTGTGTGTGTGTGTGAGGGGGGGGAGGAGAGAGAGGGGGGGGGGTGGAGAGAGAGAGAGAGAGGGAGAGAGGGAGAGGGAGAGGGAGAGAGAGAGGGAGAGAGAGAGGGAGAGAGAGAGGGAGAGAGAGAGGGAGAGAGAGAGGGAGAGAGAGAGGGAGAGAGAGAGAGAAAGAGAGCGAGCGCACAAGCAGGCTCTGGGCTGTTAGCACAGAGCCCAACATGGGGCTCAACCTTAAGAGCTGTGACATCATGACCTGAGGAAATCAAGAGCCAGATGCTTAACCAACTGAGCCACCCAGGTGCCCCTTTCTACCCTCTCCCAGGTGTGGTCTTCATTTCCTTCCTGGACTAATATTATAAGCTTCTACCTCTTTCCTCTCCTCCTGATTCCTCCCCTCCAAGCCATCCCACACACAAAGCTTCTAAACCACAAGCTTATGTGGGATAAGCAGTGATCTGGAGGTCCCTGGCACTGTCTCCTCCTGCTGTCCTAATGCAGCATATTGACACTAGAAAGGAAAAGGAAAGATGGATGAGACAGGCTGTGTTAAGCATGGCTAAAACATGTTCCCTTAATGGATATGGCAGAAGGAGATGAAGAAATTAAAAAAAAAACAAAAACAAACAAACAAAACCACTCTGAAGATAACTAAGGTAAAATGAACTACTCACTTATAAGAGACTCCATGGGCATACTCACGTCATTATTACTCTCTAGTAGTTAGAAATATCTGCAAGAACCTAATGTCAGCAAGACCCTTTTAATTTTTGTTAAGATGTATTTATTTGTGAGAGAGCGCAAGGCAGGGAGGGGCTTTCAGAACATCCAAAGGGGAGACAGAACATCCAAGGCAGGCTCTGTGCTGACAGGCTGACAGCAGAGAGCCTGATGTGGGGCTCGAACTCATGAACCGCGATATCATGACCTGAGCCAAAGTCTGATGCTTAACCAACTGAGCCACCTAGATGCTCCAAGACCGTACATGTTAAGTAGTACTACATTGAGTAGTATTTTACTTAAGAGAGAAAGCCACCGTAAAAAAAATGACTATGAAGCATCATTGGAACAGAATACAGACACATGAGCAGCACTTTTCAATTAACATTTTCCCTCAAGATACAGGGCAAGGATTGCACTAAATTCAAACGTCATGCTTGGCATATTTTTCATGTCAGAAAAAGTTAAGAGTCCAGACTGTAAAGACCACATGAAACCCCTGTGTTGCCCCTGTTTATATATATGGGGTGAGGAGCACTGACTTAGAGCGCTATCAAAAGACGGAAAAGGGTTCCTCTGCCTTAAGCATGGCTTCTCTCTTTCATGAAACTCTGAAAGCCCATGTCACACTTAAAAAGGCAAAATGACACTAAAAGGGCAGGAGGTAGGAGAGAGAGTCACTCATCACCAATACAGACTCTGAGAGTCAAACAACAAACTGATACCACAAGAAAATTAACTTTTGGATTCCTGCTCACTTGGGTATGATTATAGCTGCTGTAACACATCTTAAATGTGTTGTTAGAAAGTAGCATTGTTAAAACTACTTTATCTTCACCAGCACTTGAAATAGGTGAATAACACTTTGCTTGCTGTGTATTGAACAATCATACCCTAAAGGAGGTGCTCAGTTAACCCACATGCTCCAAGTTACCTCTCAATTAGCAGTTCTTCACGTGCTTCCTCCCACCATGGGTCACCTGACCTCAATCCTTACCCAAAGTCTTCATTTATTATCACACTGGCAACAACCCACTTACTAAATAGCCTTCAAGAAGAGAATTCCCAGCGGCCAGGTTCTTAATATGTGTTTCTATAAATGTTTAAGAATCTGATTATCGGGGGGCCTGGCTGGCTCAGTCAGTAGAACATGCAGCTCTCGGTCTTGGGGTCATGAGTTCAAGCCCCACATTGGGAGTAGAGGTTACTTAAAAAATAAATAAATGCAGGATCTCTTTCATAAAAAAATCTGACTATCATAAACAGCTTCATAGTCCTCAGTTTAAGTCTTCTATTTTCAAGGATCTGAAGGAGGGTCAAAGGGGATGACTTCTTTTATTTATTTATTTTTTTTTGGGGGGGGGGATGACTTCTTTTAGATCGCAGAATGAAAAGAACAGAGAAAAAGAGAGCAAATTGAAAAGTAAGGGAAAAACTAAAAGGAAGGAGAAACAGGAATGAGAAAAAGGCAGGAGGCTTGGGGGCTGGGTTTTCTGAGAGCCCCACGTTGGTTTCCCTAGAATCCAATGGTTTCCAGGTGCATTCTGGGCTAAGCCTCCCAGTCTTCGGCACTGTAAGGTCACGAGAGGAAAACCTGATCTTTTCACTCACAGTGCTGTGGCTCCCCATGCTGGGACCCAGCTACACCCTCCCCCTTCCTTTGATTCCCAGCCTTAACGAACAATTTAGAAAAGTAAGAAGTCTGCGAAACAGCTGTAGGGAACTGCACTTGGAGCCAGCAGGCCACGCTGAAAAAGACAGGCCCACTTCATTTTGGAATGTACAGGAGTAAGACTGGTTCATTTCCATATGCCAGAGGCTTTTCTTTCTTTTTCCTTTTTTTCTCTCCTCCATTTTACTTTATTATTTTATTTTACTTTGCAAATACATTCTCGGATATCACTCTCCAACAGTTTGCGATCCATAGGCAAGGATTTAGTACTCAGTCTGTTGCAAATAAAAGTACAATTACTTCTCTGTCCCAAAGTTCAACTTTCTTTGTTTCCCTCACCAGTTCTGATTTCCTGTAGCTGACTGGCTCCAATGCAAAAATGAAGCAATTTCTTTCCTCTGTGATTTATTTTCTGACGATACGTAAGCAAAAACACCATAAAGAAAGGAAGAAAGCATGATTCACAATTAATCCTTCTCAAAAACATAACTCCAGAGTGACAGAGCAGGTAAAATGGAGTAGTGTATACCAGGAAACTTGAGAATCAAGTGGCATGTTCATATCTAAAGATAATAGACTTTATAGTAAAACAACGTGCCAGGTACATAATACCAAGAGCTTTACATGCATTATCTCATTTAGAAGTACCTTGCATGGGAAGGCTCATCCACGTTTTATAGATGAAGACATTGAGGTTTCCACAGGTTAAAAAACCTGCCAAAGGATGCGTGGCGAATAAAAAGGCAGGTTTTTTAACCCGTGGAAACCTCAGTTTCTTGCCAGCACTGTTCTGCCTCCAAAGAGCACTGTGCAAGGCCCGTTCCCCAGGGTGTAATGCTTACACAAAAGCCTGTTGCCTGGAAATGCACACAGGATCACTATTCGGCTATCAACTAGAGCTGAACAACAAATCCTTTTTGTTACAATCTTATCTTAAATCTCTTTTAAATGCCTTCATCTCTTCATATTATTAAGTAAAATAGGGTCAAATTAACTGCATCTTCCTTAAGCAGTTAAGGATCTGTAGTGTTTTCCAATTATCATTTGTGTGTTGTTTTTTTTTTAACTTCCTTTGCTTGTTTTTAGCTACAGATCACTGCAAGAACTTCCTGAGGAGTGTAATGGTATCTATTGTTCCCTAGCTTGAGTGAGAGACACAGTGTACAAGGAGCCTGCTTGATACATATGCAAATTCTACTGAAGGATTAAGCTAGACTAGGATAAAAAAAAAAAGTGGTCTGAGGCCAAACCATACATCCATCCCTTCCACCTCTACCTGTATTTCAATGAACTTCACTTTGGAGATGCTTTATGCGGGGATGCTTTGATATATTCATTCAGCAGACAGAAATCTACTTAATACCATACTAAGAGGTGGAGGATACATGTGTGAGCAAAAGACACAACCTGGCCTTTAACGTTAGTCTGGTCTGGGATAACAACAGCACTGTGCATCTCATCATACGGGCACTGTAAGGATGCTCATGAGACCATTGTGAAGGGTCTTCACAAAACTCCCAGGAGACATTTCTGTCTGATACTTGGGTCAAAGGTAGTAGTTCTATAGAATAACTGACCTGTTTTTGATATCATGGACACTCTATACTTCAAAACTAAGCCTATTCTCTCTGTGCTGCTGAAAAATGCACGGCTCACTTTGGCCGTGTCTGTGAGGGACAACATTTTACGACTATCTCATTCCTAATTCAGATGATATCCCTAACCTTTTTCTTTCCCTTCCTTTCTCAGCTACTTCTAATTTGAATCTTGTATTTTGTTTCCTCAGTCTTCTGGAGGGAAAGGTATAGTAGAAATAAGTAATGAAGTAAATGAAAATATACATTTGAAAATTTTAGGAAAGTAGAGTAATATGTGCTGACTCCCAAAACTCCAAAAATTGACTTTTTGTATATTTCTTTAAATCTCTACTAAGAACTGCTTTTATTTTTTTCCTACCTTAAATTTTAAGCTCCTGGGGAGGGGGTGGGGGAGGTAGGCGGAACTGATAGAGAATAGTTATTTGAAGTCTAGTTGTGTTCTTTTTTTTAATGCTTATTTATTTATTTTTGGGCGGGGGGGGGTAGAGGGAGAGAGAGAGAGAGAGAGAGAGAGAGAGAAACACAAGTGGGAGAGGGGCAGAGAGAGGGGAAAGAGAGAATCCCAAGCAGACTCCATGCTGTCAGTGCAGAGCCCAGTGTGGGGCTCAAACTGACAAACCATAAGGTCATGATCTGAGCTGAGATCAAGAGTTGGATGCTTAACCAACTGAGCTACCCAGGCGCTCCCTAGCTATGGTCATTTTAACTATGTAAGATCTGAAGGGAGAAAGCAACCATTTATAAATGAGAATACCCCCACAGGCCAACTGACATACACAGAACTTGCTCTAGTGACTAGGTGACACTATATAAAAACTGAATTATATAAAAAACGAATTCACTTTAAGTGAATGCATTTCTGTTGTTACCAGCTCTAGACTTCTGGTGTCACGTCATTAAGCTTTCTCCCTGTGGTTTCATATTCAGTTTTTTTTTTTTTTTTGAGGTAGGGAGGGGCAGTGGAAGGAGGAGAGAGAGAATCTCAAGCAGGATCCACGCTTAGTGCAGAGCCTGAAGTGGGGCTCAATCCCACAAACGTGAGTTCACGACCTGAACAAAACCAAGAGTCGGATGCTTAACCAACTGAGCCACCAGGCTTCCCAAGCTCTTATCAAGCTTTTGTATAATACAGAGCCAACTGCAGCCCAAATTCTAGCTCTCATTTGGAAGATGGGATCTATAGGGGACAAAAAAAAGCCTCAGTACAAAGGTTAAAAACATTTTTGGTGATGCTGAAAATGATTTGCCACTTTATATAGATGTTAAAATGACATCTTTTTAAATTTGATTTTGATTAAAAAAATTTTTTAACGTTTATTTATTTTTGAGAGACATAGCATGAGCAGGGGAGGGGCAGGGAGAGAGGGAGACACAGAATCCAAAGCAGACTCCAGGCTCTGAGCCGTCAGCATAGAGCCTGATACAGGGCTCAAACCCACGAACTGTGAAATCATGATCTGAGCCAAAGTCAGACGTTTAACTGACTGAGCCACCCACGCACCCCTAAATTTGATTTTTAGAACTAAGTTAAGAACAAGCTTAAATTACTCTGTTACTTTTACTATTATGAAGAAGTCAAAACAAAGGAGCATGTGAGAGAGAATGGGGCATCTCTGCAAAGCTGCAGACAGCACACAGGTAGGACTCCTCTTTCTGGGTGCCCACTCACTGGGGTACTGGGAGACACATGCAAGTATAATACGAAAAGAAGAAAAAAGTTTTGCATGTTGTTTTTCAATCACTACCATCCTCGTGATTAATTTTTCAGATTCCCTTTGTACTTTATGGTACGCATTATAGAAAACAGATACATAACATGGAGCCTGGGTGGCTCAGTTGGTTGAGCGTCTGACTTCAGCTCAGGTCATGATCTCATGGTTTGTGAGTTCGAACCCCACATTGGGCTCTGCACTGACAGTTTGGAGCCTGGAGCCAGCTTCAGATTCTTTATCTTCCCATCTCTCTCTGCCCTTCTCCTGCTCAGGCTCTGTTTCTCTCTCAAAAATAAACAAACATTAGAAAAAATTTAAAAAAAAAAAATGGATACGTAGGGGCACCTGGATGGCTCAGTCAGTTAAGTGTCCAACTTCGGCTCAGGTCATGATCTCACAGTTCATGGGTTCGAGCCCCGTATTGGGCTCTGTGCTGACAGCTAGCTCAGAGCCTGGAGCCTGTTTCAGATTCTGTGTCTCCCCCTCTCTCTGACCCTCCCCTGCTCACCCTGTCTCTCTTTCAGAAATAAATAAAAACATTAAAAAAATTTTTTTAAATGGATACGTAACAAGATCAGTATAATTAGACAATATTTTCCTTTAACTTTTCTTTTACAATGGCCCAAGAGCCTTAAATAAGGGTATACAGAGGTGTTACCTTTTAGCTTTTTACCTACAAAATACTCAACTGAAAAATAAACCACATTAATAAACTTATAGGCATGTATATCTCAGATGTACTTCTTTTTAATACCAGATAATAGACACATCACTGTTATGTTCCCCTAACCCTTCTTTACCTTCAGATTCTCATATGCATAAAAAAAGGGACCAGGGGAGCATCTCTGAGCATTTTAATGGATCAAAGCCAAAAGGAAAAGTTTGTGAGTTAAACAGATATTGTAGTTTAGAAAGTCACTTAAACAAAGATGAGTTAATGGGGCGCCTGGGTGGCTTAGTCGGTTAAGCGTCCGACTTTCGCTTGGGTCATGATCTCACGGTTCGTGGGTTCGAGCCCCGCATCGCCTGGAGCCTGTTTCAGTCTGTGACTCCCTCTCTCTCTGACCCTCCCCTGCTCACGCTGTCTCTCTCTCTCTCTCCTAAAAATAAATAAAACATTAAAAATAAACAAACAAACAAACAAACAAACAAAAAAAAAACAAAGATGAGTTAAATCTCCAAATAAATCTCAAACACTGGGGCGCCTGGATGGCTCAGTCGGTTAAGCGTCCAACTCCTGATTTTGGCTCAGGTCATGATCTCATGGTTTATGGGATCAAGCTCCTCATCAGACTCTGAGCTGACAGTGTGGAGCCTGTTTGGGATTCTCTCTCTCCCTCCCTCTCTACCCCTCTCCTGCTTGTGTACACTCTCTCTCTCAAAAATAAATAAACATGAAGGAAGGAAGGAAGGGAGGGAGGGAGGGAGGGAGGGAGGAAGGAAAGGAAAGGAAAGGAGGGAAGGAGGGAGGGAGGGAGGGAGGAAAGAGAAAGCAAAAGCAAGCAAGCAAGCAAGCGCGCCTGCGTGGTTCAGTCAGTTAAGTGTCAGCTCTTGACTTCAGACCAGATCATGATCTCAGTTTGTGGCTTCAAGCCCCACATCAGGCTTTATGCTAACAGAGCCAGCTTGAGATTCTCTTTCTCCTCTCTTTCTACTCTTCCCCAGCTTGTGTGCTCTGTCTCTCTCTAAATAAATAAACTTATAAAAAAAGGAAAAAAAAGTAGCTTCATAGGCAACAAAGTTTTTTTCCCCTAAATAAAGTATTTAATGGTTGTCATTTTTAACCAGTGGCACAATGTCAAGTGAGTAATAAGAACATCTAGTAATATAATCTTATAGTTCAAATATCAAATCAATTTTACACATCTTTGATTTTTTCTTGGTGTCAGGAATATAGTAAAATCAGTTAATTAGAATCAAAATCAGAAACTACCACATACATGTCTCAGTTGTGAAACAAACCAAATAAAAAGTTTGTTTTCAACCTAAATTATTATAAGCTTCAAAATGATGACCTAACAATGAATCTTAAAAGTCAGCTCTGATATAGATTAACACCAAGTCTTCCATAATGTTTTTCATTAAGAAATTCCAGAAAATCCTTCAAACTCTATAAGCAAACAGCATTCATTATCGTATTGGGAGAAATTTAGGAAGAATTAAATTTCACTACCATATTGACAGAATTCAGGAAGCTTGCAAATGACCATTCTTCAACCCTGTGATATGTGAGATATGACTCATCACAGCATTACATGTATTCACTGATTTTTTTCTAAGCATTTAAAAATGAGCTCTCTATAGCCCTATAAAAAAGTAGCAGCCTCTGTAATTTTAAAAGGGTATTATGTATAATTTGTATTTTTTTGGTGTAATTATACCATGAACACGTATCAAAACACAGTTTAAGTATATAAGTGATGAATTTCAGAATCTACCCCCAAAACCAAGAGCACACTGGATACACTGTATGTTAGCCAACTTGACAATAAATTATATTAAAAATAAATAGGTTAATTAAAAACGTGGTAACAGCAAAAAAACAAAAACAAAAACAAAAAACAGAGTTTAAGTAAGAATACCCACAGGATCACTAATCAACTCATTGCCTATCTTTCTGAAAGCAGGTAGACACATTCATTATAAACAAAATAAATTTAAGCTGATCAAGGGACAGCAAGTTTGCTTTCAAATCTTGGAACATCGGAGGTAAATTATTATGTAATTAGAAGTCCTCACATAATTATACAACATTGGTTTTCCTAATGTTGGTAGTTACTGGATAAGTATAGTTTGGTAGCTATTGGATGAGATCCGGTTTATAAACTGCCAGTTAATCCTATCACATTCATTTTTAGCTCCTAATTATCATAAAATGTAAAGAGATCCTAACTGGCTGAAATCTCTTGCTGGAGGAAGTTTTAACCACTTGGGGGTCAATCAAAATCTAATGCCAGATGACCATAATACATGCTTGTTAAACAAAGGGGAAAGAATTCTCAACAATCGAGATGACAGTACTTACACGATTCAACAAATTATGTTTTCTTTGGTTAGGCTGTATCTAAATTTTTTTTTAATGTTTTTAATTTATTTCTGAGAGAGAGAGGGACAGCGTGAGCAGGGGAGGGTCAGAGAGAGAAGGAGACACAGAATCTGAAGCAGGCTCTAGGCTCTGAGCCAGCTGTCAGCACAGACCCTGACGTAGGCCTTGAGCCCACGAACTGTTGTGAGATCATGACCTGAGCTGAAGTCAGATGCTCAACCGACTGAGCCACCCAGGCGCCCCAAGCTAGGCTGTATCTAAATATTCTCCTGCTACCTTTAAACATGGACGTTACTGGGTCTTTTGAAACTGTGGACCAATCAGAAGCCACTGACACTACAGATAACAAGTAACTCCTCCCCTTTGCTCACATACATCTATGTGAAAATCTGTTCTCTGAAATGTCATCTGAGTATGAATTCATTCCCTTAAATTACAGAGTTAATACAGTAAGAAGAAAAAGACAAAAATCTACCAACTAGGCTGAGCTGCCATCCTCTCCATGTAGTCTTTGGCCATGTCTCGGGCTTCAATGTTCTCCGGGTACAGCACACAGAACATTGCCAAGGCGCCCAAATTGTTGCCGTAAATTTCATTCCAGCGGGCGCTGTAGTCCTTGGGGTCCCAGGGAGGGAGGTACTCCAAGGGGCTGGAGAGCATGGTGTGCACAGCCTCGGTGAGCCGGGCGGCAATGTGCTCGTGTGAGCCAGCGGCCCTGAGCTGGAGCTCCGCCACCTCCGCCCTGGAGAAGAACAGCATCGGGTGGCTGTCGTAGTTGGCATTGGTGAAGGGAATCATGACTTCTGGGTTCTCGTCGGTGATGTAGGCTGACACGAAGCCAAAGAAATATATGAAAAACACACTGGGAGCCCCCCGTGTGTGAGTCCTCATCGTGGCATCAGATCTCCAAGTCTCCAAGGCAGCCAAACCATCTTCGAAAGATCCTACACGAGGAAAAAGGAAGAAACGGGTATGTCAACCAGGGAAAGGTGACAAATCAGAAACACAACCTTGCTTATACTAGGTCTAAATAGTTAAAATAAGGCTTATGAATTTAGATTTAAAAAAAAATACAACAAAAATCTGAATTAGGAAGAAACTTACTAAAACCTAATAATTTAGTCATGGGAACAAAAGTTACAACATAATGGGTAATATGATCAATGATATTATGATAGCATTTATAGTGACAGATGGTAGCTATGCTTGTATGGAAATTGCTAAATCACTAAGTTGTTCACCTGAAACTAATATAATACTGTGTCTTGACTATACTCAAATAAAAATAAATAATCCAACTTTATTAATTAATCAATTAAACAGGAAACATCAGACATGCATTCACTGAAGGAAACAAACACTGGACTTGGGAAAACCATGTAATATATGCTCAAGTAGGGAAGACAAACTCTGCTGGCATTTTTCTCACTTTGTCATTCAAAAAAGGTTTAGATTTTACGGTATTTTTTAGACATTAATATGAAAACCACAATAACCAAAAGCTGGTGGTGAAATGTTGTCTGAGAATCTGAATGGACATTAGGAAAGAAGAAAAAATCCTGTCTTTCCTTCTTTCTTTTCTTAAGTAGGCTTCACCCCCATTGTGGAGCCTAACACAGGGCTTGAATTCACAACCCTGAGATCAAGACCTGAACTGAGATCAAGAGCCAGACGCTTAAACTACTGAGCCACCCAGGCATCCTAATCCTGTCTTTCTTCATAGAGGCTCCTTTAGTCTGGCTTCTTCTAGCTTCCTAACAATCTGCATTCTAAAGCAGGGATTAGGATCAATACATTTGTAAGAGTGTGAGCAGACAAAATATTTATGAGTGAGGCTATATTCTCTTTGTGTCAGAAGGTGGGAACAGAGAAGACAAAGCAGGGTAACCAACCTTCAGTCAAGTCCCTGCAATGCCTGGGCTGACATCAGCAAGCATGCAGAGAAAGGCCAGACAAGGAGCTGCTGGGACTAGAAACTGACAGGCCCTCAGTCAGAAAATAAAATCCCAGAATCAAAAGGCTGAAAGAACACGTGTGCATTTTCCCCTTATTATCTGACACTGCCGCCTACTTTTTCATTTGGCACATGGGATTTTGGTGCGTCATCCAGTAAGTCAGACACTGAAACCAAGCTCATATTTTCTTAACTGCTTAACTTTCTTAAAAACCCTTTTCTTCAGTGGCACAGGTTAAAAGAACTTCATTGAAATACAAGAACATTTAAAGAGAGAGAGAGAGAGAGAGAGAGAAAGAGAAAAGAAGAAAGAAAACCTCAGCCTAGTCTGTGTCCCACATCTGGGATAAAGAAGGCATAAAATCCCCCAGAGGAAAGTCAAGGAATTCTTAAAATTCTTCAGAGGGGAAAGGTTATAGAAAGCAGACCAGAAAAAGACAGTTTTATGTAAATAATGAACAGTAGTTTTCAATTATTAAAGAGAGAAGCTGATGGAGAAAAATCAACCTCCCCAGCTGAATACAAACTATTTTTCCAAGGAAAAACTGCTTCATCACTTTCACAAGAGAGAAAACTAAAGATTTAACACACGCTGGAGATCAATCCACATTCTCAACTTGCTGTATCTCCAAGACAAAGGCAATATGGCATCACTTATGGATGCTGCCATTAATTCTAGTATTCTTATATTTCTGAGCGTGTTTTAGACTATATGTATGACATTCAATGGCAGCAATTTTGTGAAGCATTTAAGATGTATTTCAAGAGTAGAACCTGTGATAAATTAAAAGAAAATTGGTATAGCCATGCTAAATAAAATATATAAAAGAGGAATAACTCTTAGACTCTACTCCTATTATGTCTAGCACCCAAAGCTTCAAGGCGGCTGGCTAGACCCTTCAAGGTCAGAGGCCTGGCCAAAAGAAATAGTCCTCTGTGGTTATGTCTGAGGAGGGGTGTGGTCTCTGGCAACACAGAGACATGGCTGGGTCTGAAGTAATGCTCAGTCGCCACTGCCCCCACCTCCACCCCGAGGTTTATATTTTGCTCTTTTTCACTGAATATCCGTGCAAATGATTCAAAAAAGAGCCTGCATATGTTAAATCCCCCAAAGTCTAAGACTGGATGCAGTCATCGATGCAATTAACACTGTGGAGGTTTTAGACACCCAGGTTGAGGATAGATTAGAAGTTTTTCCTTTAATTGATGCTTACATGCATAGTATTGAAGATCTTCTCTCAACTACTCGTTTCTGAACGTGTAGCTCACGTTCTAGGTGTTTGTGAGGTGCTGGGTTTTGGGGGGGATGGCTAAGAACCCACAGGGAGACTAGAATTGGTCTTAGATCCTGCACCAACATTCCCTAAACGTCGCTAAAGACGGGCTGGTTTTATTCTCTTCCTCCTCCTGTATGCACAATATCCTCCTACCAGGTCCAGAGTCACTGAGGTAGTGGGGCTGGCTCCAGAGGGTCCCTCACAACGCAGGACTCATGCTGTGATCCCAGCCACTTCCGCCACATCGCGTCTAGTTACGCAGGTCATGGCTGAGTATATTTAAACAAGAAGAGCTGCTCCTGAAGCACAGAACCCCATTAAGATGTTGCTTTGGGAATGATGCCATCTCAATATGCCAACTGTTATTGAACGTTCCCTAGTTATTGCTTCAAATTCACATACGGTGTCAGGGCAAAAAGGCTGTGAGCTACCACACATTTAAAACATTAGTTCTTGTTGAATACCATGTGGGCCAACGCAGAACCCACAGGAATTCCACAGCACAATCACCTACAAAGACTGCCTGAGACGAAAGGACCACAGCATTCATCATGTCACAAAGTGTGTTGCCTTCTTATTATATTGCACTCAACTACCCAGCCTCTCCTGCTCTCCTGGCGATTCAGGACTCTGTTGATCTATCCATAGAGTTCATGTCTTCTGTATCTGGCACATACTTGTATCACATGGAACTGTTTTGGTGGTTTCTATGCTGTGCCTCACAGAAGGTGGGACCATAGCTTCTTCTCTCCATCACAGGGCTTAGCACTGTGTTTGACGAGGAAAAAGCAGCTCCTACATGCTGGCTGAACTGAATTTGCCCCTGGGCTTATGACTGGCAGAGTAGATATCATCACTAAAAATGAAGAAGGAGAAACCTTATTCCCCCTTATTTGAAGCCAAAGCAAGTTTAGAATTTTTCAGAAAAAAACTCTGCTAGGAAACTAATAGAGGAAAATATTTACAAGGCCTAGAAACTCCTGTAGCCTAAAAACAATTTTCAAAGAAAGAAGGAAAAGAAAAGAAATTAAACCTAATTAAAGCCTACCCCAAATTACAGAGGATGATAACCTAAAAGGAGACGTCTACCATCTTAAATCTGTCTAGAAAACTCCACTGTCTAGGAAATTCCCCTATTTCTAGTCTTTGGGATTCCTTTTTAAAAGTCTACCTTCTGGGGGCATCTGAGTGGCTCAGTTCATTAAGCGTCTGACTTTAGCTCAGGTCATGAGCTCCCAGTTTGTGGGTTTGAGCCCCATATCAGGCTCTTCACTGACAGCTTGGAGCCTGGAACCTGCTTCAGATTCTGTGCCTCCCTCACTCTCTCTGTCCCACCTACACTTGTGTGCTCTCTCTCAAAAATGAATAAAAGTGTAAAAAAATTAATATATGTGTATATATATTTAAACTCCTATCTTCAGCATTCTGTGTACCACTCTGTAAAGAGCTGAAACTACATGAAAGGAGCATTTCTTGAGATAATTTTAGGTAGATCACAGACGGACAGGTTTTATGCCAACTCATTTCAATGTATGTTAGGAAAAAACTATAACTAGTACATCTAACCTAAATTTTTAACAGCAGATATAAAGTTTCTATTTAAAACAAATTTAAGTTTAAAAGTATATACAAAAAAAGTAAATGGATAAGGCAAAAGTTGTTGAAGATGGTAGCTGAATGACTCCTGGGAGATGTTGAAATGCTGAGTAAAACAATGGCCACTGAGTTTACCAGAATGGCCAACTGGAGGGCACCTGGGTGGATCAGGAGATTGAGAGTCTGACTTTGACTCAGGTCATGATATCACGGTTCCTGAATTCGAGCCCTGTGCTGGGCTCTGGGCTGACAGCTCAGAACATGTGCATGTGTGCGCGCACACACACACATTCACTCACACACAGACACGTGCTAGACAAGTCTATACTTGCAGATGTCTGTGAATCATCTCTCAAGCCACTCTTCTAGTTCAGTGTGTTACAGACACAGCAGAGCACTGTTAGTTCCCTTAATCTTCAGGCTGCATTTGGCCCACCTCAAGAGCATGACATTTTCAATATGGCAAAATCATGGGCAACCCTCAACAGCTGCCACTAATATTTCAGTTTACCCATAATTCAATTCTCAGGATAGTTCTGAATGACTCTACTGAGTCTCACTTCCCCTAGGTCTTTCCTCTTCTCCTATAACACACTAACTTTCCTTATCCAGTTTTTCTTCCCATTCTTTTGTCTCACTCAACACAGCTCAGAACATTCCTAAATTTTGACCTAATCAATGACTATGATACCCTGTAGTCATTTAAGAATTAACCTGTCACTACCAGATAATTGAGACAGCAATTTGATCATCTCCGCCCTGCTTCTATCAGCAGCAGTCCAAAGTTTGACATTATGCTTAGGCCAAGCCAAATAATACAAAAGGTGTTTAACAAGATGCCTGCATTCTAATTATTTTAAGTAGGTCTTCACAAAGCAACAATAAACCTAAAATTAGTTGGTTTAATCCTGGTTCCAACAATCCACTGTAGCTGTTATGACTGCTGACACACAGAGAAATTTTGTGTGAAATGCTTTTCACACATTTGATATTTTACTTTATAATAACTTAGTATAACAAACAGTATTTAGAGTTATTGTCTACTGATACTCTAACAGTATCTTACAGACAGAACTTACACACAGATCTCTTAAATCCTGTCTTTCTTTTCTTTAACGAAATTTTTAACAATATTCAGTGACACTAAAGGTCCCATTTTTGCCATCTGTACACAAAGAAAGCACAGAAAGAATATGCTGAGAAGGAAAAGAACCAAAAACTAGACTAGTACTATTGAGCTTCAAAAATGAAGTAGGTTTCCAAATGGTCTGGGACGGTTTATAAACGAAACACGTGATAATACAAAAGTTCTTTCAATTTCCCTGGCTTTAGAAAATACAGAAAGTATAAGATTGAAGACTGAGATTACCGTGTAGAAAGTAAAATATGTCCCAAATTAAGATGGATTAAAAACACTCTTACATTATGATTAACACCAGCCATGGAGCTGGGCAGACATGAGTATAAATCCCTGCTCTGCTGTCTGCTAGTTTTGATCAAACTGACTCCTGCTCTCAAAGTCTCCATTCTCTCGTCCATAAATGATCTCAACTTCACAGAGTGATTAAATATTATGTGACGTACTTCACATAGAACCTGACATGAAGTAAGGACTCTATAAATAACTTTTTTAATGTTTATTTATTTTTGAGGGCAGGGGAGGGACAGAGAGAGAGGAAGACAGATAATCTGAAATAGGCTCCAGGTTCTGAACTGTCAGCACAGAGCCCAACACAGGGCTTGAACCGGGGAACTGAGATCATGACCCGAGCCGAAGTCGGATGCTTAACTGACTGAGCCACCCAGAGATCTATAAATACTTTTAACAACAGGAAAGAAGTTTTGGGCATCCAAGGTTATATTAACCCATCCATAAAAGTTTTTTTGAAAGAACAAGAATCAAAAGAAGGAGAATCACAGATATTAACTGACTGAGCAAGGTCGAGTGCTTGTCAGAAACTTAGCTAAAACTGAAACACAATGCTTCTGACTCTAACACATATTTCATTAGTAAGCTCAACACTCACCGGAAAAGAAAGAATAAAACCCTTGAGATTTTTCAAGTAATGGGCAGCGGTTTTTAAAGAAAAGAATATTCTTTTCAAAGAAAAGAATAATGATTAAATAAAGGATTATCTGAGTTTGACTGCCTCCCAAGGCCATAATTCTTAGTGTATAAAAGGTGACTGCTTCTTACTATATTCTTTCAAAAGGTCCAGTATATAATAAGGGCTAGAAAATAAAATCTTCGGCTGGGGAGTGTCTCTTAGTAACAAATTTGTATGACTGAAGGGGTGCGTGAGTACTTGGGGAACATCTTGCTGCCACTGCCTGAGCTGATAAGACCCTAACCTCGAGCGTCTGCTGCTGGCTCAGGCAAGGTCATCAGTATCCCAGCTGATCACCCTGGGGAGTGCTCTCTGATGGTAATGAAACTAAAACTCTCCTCCCCCAACATATATAAAACCAGAATGTCAGTGCATCCATTCACAAGAAATACAACTACCAAGCAGACTGGGAAATATTTTCTGGCTTCATCAGAAATGTACACAGTGAGTAAAATTATTAGATAATTGCTGGGTGAGAGGCCCTGGGCTTGGGGTAACTCAACCAGTCAAGACCATCAACGTAACTCACTTGAAAGGAGGCTGTGTTGCATCTGTCACAGATGCTCTTGGGACATCATAAAGAACAAAAATGTTTACATTGAATTTTAATGATATTTAGGAAAGAAGAGCAAAATATACATGCTCCACAGCTCCTGCCTCCAACCCTACCACTCTCAGTTCAAGAGTACCTGCTCCGGTTTGCCCAAGCCAATGGAGGGGCCCAGTAGTCAGTTACCTGATTAGGACAGTTAAATACCTCTCACGATAGACTGGATGTGCCCACATCCACGAAGGGCTCTGCAGACCAAACAACAGAATGCCCTTGACGTCAAACCCTCTTCCTTGGAAAATGTATTGACCCTGTATAAGTTAGCAATTCTTTCTTGTGTGTTCTTCCACTGAAAACCAAGTTCTCTCATTTTTAGGCCTCCAACTGGGTTTCAGGCAAACTCTGATGCCTTGAGAGCACTAACATATCATAACAGAGCTGCACATTTCCTTCTTAGGTCTATTTTGAGATTTAACTCTCAGAGAAACCTATTTCCAAGTATTTGAGAAACAACTTGTGGTGGTCTCACACATACTACTCCACTGTTTCCACATATTTTTTAACTAATGGAATGTACATATTTTTAAAGTTCTCTTTACTTTTTCTCTTTCAATTTTATGAAATGTATAATTTGGATAGTTTTTTGAAAAATAATTTTACCTCAATATCAAAATAAAACCTTATATGTCCTTCATAAATTCCTGTAGTGAAATAAATCTAACATTATTCTTACATACATCAAATCCTAAGAAAACATATGGTTTTGGTACTATATAATTATTCCCTAAAATTATACTCCCTGATGTGTAAAGACTGTAGACTCAGCCAAAAAAGAAAAATTTAAAAACCAAGGACTCTTAATCAAATTGAAAGTTCCTTTTACTGAGAGCTTATTGTTTTCCTTATTTAGGGTGAAATGAAATATATCTCCCCAAAAAGTCGTTTCCAAACAAAAATCCACAATATGAAATTACAGCACATGGAACCCCCAAGAATTTATACACACTACTGAGGGAGTAATTACAACCCTGAACCCACACAGCAAAACCACACCATGTATAATCATGGCGTGCACCACCTTCATACTCCACACTGGAGAAACTTTAGGTTTGTAAGTTAAGTGCAGCTCTGTGCAGTCCAAGACCATCTCTACATTGTCCCCAGGAAAGTTTTTTGTGAAGATAACCCATTTCCTCAAAATATAATCTGAACTTCACTTCTTTCTTAGGTCAACAATGATAACTATAGCTGCCTAATATGACAATGGTTAACTGAAATTATGTTTAAAGTGAAGGCTCCATATCCCATTCACCAGAGGACTACTTGAGTGAGTAATTTAATGGTTCTCAAATTGAAGGCATAATTTAGCAATAGAGTTCTGCCTGATGCACCTTACTATAAAACTAAGAACCATTAATATCCAGCTTTGGGGGTACCTGCCTGGCTCAGTCAGTAAAGCACATGACTCTTGATCTCAGATTTGTGAGTTCAAGCCCCATGATGGGATAGAGCTTATTTTAAAAAACAAATAGAGGCGCCTGAGTGGCTCAGTCCAATAAGTGTCTGACTTTGGGTCAGGATGTGATCTCACAGTTTAGGAGTTTGAGCCCCACATCTGGCTCTGTGCTGACAACTCAGAGCCTGAATGAAGCCTGCTTCAGATTCTGTGTCTCCCTCTCTCTCTCTGTTCCTTTCCTGCTGGCACTCTGTCTCTCTTAAAAATAAACATTTTTAAAAATTAAAAAAAAACAACAAATAAATGAAGGTATTACCTAAATAAATAAGATCCAGCTCTTGAGAGCATGGCTGTTTTACAGAAAGTAGAAAGAAAGTAAAATCTACTTTTATGGAGGCAAAGCAAAAGCAGGGTAGAGGTGTGGTGGAAGATCTACAAATCACTTGGGAGACCACTGAAGTAGCTAATTTTGCTTACAAAGAGGAAATGAAATGGTTATACTTTTTAAATTTATTTTTATTTAATTTTTTTTAAATTTATTTCTGAGAGAGAATGGGACAGCATGAGCAGGGGAGAGTCAGAGAGAGAGGGAGGTACAGAATCTGAAACAGGCTCCAGGCTCTGAGCTAGCTGTCAGCACAGAGCCTGACGCAGGGCTCGAACCCACGAACTGTGAGATATGACCTGAGCCAAAGTCGGATGCCCAACAAACGGAGCCACCCAGGTACCCCGGTTATACATTTTTTAAAGTTGTATTTATTTAAGTAATTTCTACACCCATTGTGGGGCTCGAACTCATGACCCTGTGATCAAAAGTTGCATGCTCCCCTGAGTGAGCCAACCAGGAGTCCCAAAATGGTTATACTTTCTAAGCTATAAGTCAGTTGTAGTTTATCTAGCAGTCTAACAATTGGACACCTTCTAATTGGTACCTCTTCATTACAATTTTTATTTTATTTTTTTTTAAATGTTTGTTTATTTTTGAGAGAGAAAGACTGTGCGAGGAGGAGAGGGGCAGAGACAGAGGGAGACACAGAATCCAAAGCAGGCTCCAGGCTCTGGGCTGTCAGCACAGAGCCCAATGCAGGGTTCAAACTCACAAGCTGTGAGATTATAACTTGAGCTGAAGTTGGACGCTTAACCAGCTGAGCTATCCAGACACCCTTTGATTGATTTTAATGATGGTATTGGAATACCATATCCTACAGTATTTTTGAATTTTTTATTCTGATACTATTTTCAGAACATAATGTTGCGTACAGTTAACTGTATTTCTTTTTGGTATTCTAAAACTTTAAAAAATAATAACTTATGTACATTAAGTTTTCCATGCATTGTTTTCCGGAACTGGAGAATCAGTTTCCCATCCATGTAGGAGGTAAGAATTACTTATAAACATCAATTAATTAATTCTGCTATGTGTTGAGCAGCTATTAAATCAAAGAACCATGCTAGGCAGGGGGATAAAAACTAAACAAAACAGGTGCCTAGGTGGCTCAGTTGGTTGAGCCACTGATCTTGATTTCGGTTACAGTCATGATCCTGGGGTTGTGGGATCAAACCCCACATCAGGCTCTGTGCTAAGCGTGGAGTCTGCTTAAGATTCAGGGCACCTAGATGACTCGGTTGGTCGAGCTGTAAGTTCAAGCCCCGCACTGGGGTCACTGCTGTCAGTGCAGAGCCCACTTTAGATCCTCTGTCCCCCCACTCCTCTTTCTGTCCCTTCCCTGCTTGTGCTCTCTCTCTCTCACAAATGAATAAACATTAAAAAAAGATTCTCTCTCCCTCCTCTACTCCTCTCCCCCGCTCACATGCTCTCTCTTTCTAAAAGAAAAAAAAGTAAACAAGAAAAACTATGCTCTTCTTTTAGTAACTATAGGATAAAAAATCTAAGAAAATGATGTTTCTGAATTGGTTTTTTTTAACTGCAGAGCTTGTATTACTCTGACAGTAAAGATGAATAGAATTCTCCTTAGTCCAACATAATTTATTTAACCGACTATTGACTATACATGGCCCTCAAAGAAAATTAACAATATTTTCCCCCCCCAAATTTTTCTAAATAGTAAGTAACCAAAGATTTTCTGGAAGGGTATGCAAAACCAACTATGGCCTTCCCAGTAATAGATGTAATGATGAAAACATGCTTTTCTGGCATTACTGGCTAAAAATATAAAGCATAGAAAAGGAGATAAAGATACTGAAGCTAATGGATAAATGTAATCACATATAGTTTCAAATGACAATTAAACTAAACCATAAATACTCATGAAAACTAATAGTTTTTCTTTTTCCCATAGATTGATGAAGGCAGACTGGTGAAGCGGCTAAATCAGAATGGCCTTGGTTTACTGCTCTGTGACTCTGGACAAGCCAACTGTAACTATCTAAAAACCTAGTCCCTTATTTCAGGTGAAGATGAAAATAGTATTTGTCTCATAATAGCTGGGAGATTAAATGACAGAATACCTTTAAAGTGCTTACCACTTTCTGGTAAGAGTTTCCCTAAAATACTTGTCCATCATCGTTCACCTCAGACCATGATTAGTGGCTGAGCACCTGGGTGGCTCAGTCGTTAAGCATTTGACTGTGGCTCAGATCATGATCTCAGAGTTCGTGAGTTTGAGTGCCCCATCAGGTGGGCTCAAGCCCACTTAGTGTAAACATGAGCCTGCTTTGGGTAAACATGAGCCCCACTTCGGGTGAACCCTGTTTCTCTCTCTCTCTTCTTCCCTCTTTCTGTCCTTCCTGGGATTATCTCTCTCTCTGCCCCTCGCTCCCTTGTACCCAGGAAAGGAAAGGAAAGGAAAGGAAAGGAAAGGAAAGGAAAGGAAAGGAAAGGAAAGGAAAGGAAAGACACATGATTAGTGGCTATGGGCACAAGCTGGAACCAGACTTCCAAGGTCTGAATTCCAGCACCACCACATTGCTAGGTATGCCCCACAGTTTTGTCTTCTGTAAACTGGATAATACCTTCCTCATAGGGTTTCTGTGATCTTGAAGTAGCTGATATACTTAAAACATTAAAAGGGTCTCTAGGATTTCAGAGGTGTTTCGTAAGTGCTAGCAGTCATCATCTTCTCAATGAGACCGCCAACGTCAGTCCAACTGAGAGCACGTGTGCACGACAACGGGAGGAAGCGCTCACGGAACTATCACACGAAGGATGTTATTTTTAAAATAGGTACAATGCATTGTGTGTTCAGAACCTTGCAGTCATCAGGAACCTAAAAATATCAAAAATATTTTGACAAATATAAAGTATGTGAAACCAAGAGGTTTCTCCTCCTTCCTGCTCAACTGCACATTTGTTATTTTTAGGTTACATATTCCAAGTAACTGAACACATCTGAGAAGAAAAGAAATCTTCAAATCTAATACAATTTCTTCATCAACCAATATTTATATAGAGAGATAAAGTTTACTGATATACCATAATGACACGTGTGTTTACAGTCAGAAAAACATCCTAAACATAGAAACCCCAGTCTTGATGAAATTCAAAAGATGAAAAAGGGGTGCTTGGGTGGCTCAGTTGGTTAAGTGTCCGACTTTGGCTCAGGTCATGACCTCACAGTCTGTGAGTTTGTGCCCTTCGTCAGGCTCTGTGCTGACAGCTCAGAGCCTGGAGCCTGCTTCAGATTCTGTGTCTCCCTCTCTCTGTGCCCCTCACCCGCTCGTGCTCTACCTCTCTTGGTCTCAGAAATAAATAAAACATAAAAAAAATTTTAAAGATGAAAAAAATCACTTCTAAACCTAAATACAACTTCAAAAACCTGATTTTGATTGAAAAACATTTTCTACTTCCCCTACATAGCATTATACAACTTTCAGGTGACAATGTAATTCCTTGAATTTGTGGATAAAACTACCTTTAATACTGTAACCAATGCTTCCCTTTTGATGTTTAGATACGTGACTTTCTCATCTGTTGTGATGGTTAATTTTATACGTCAACTTGACTGGCTATTAGTACTCAGATATCTGGTTAAACATTTCTGGATCTGTCTGTGATGGGGTTTGCACAAGAGTTAGCATTTGAGTCGGCAGACCAAGTAAAGGAGATTATTCTCTTTTGATAGGGTGAGCCTCATTCAATCCACTGAGGATCTGAACAGAACAAAAAGGCAGAGGAAGGGAGAATTCATTCTCATTCATGTGCACACTTGCACTCCTGCTCTCTGGTCGGCCCGCCTGCCTGAGCTGGGCCATCAGTCTTCTCCTGGCCCTGGACTAGGGTTACACAACCAGCTTTCCTGGGCTCCAGCTTGCAGACAGCAAGCAGTTCGTGGGGCTTCTCCAGAGTTGAACGAATCAACTCCTCTGCCTCGACATGAACTTCAGGGCTACTTTTCCTCCTTCCCACCTCTTCCCTGATGTTAGTCAATACCAGGGGTACTTCCAGGTTCGTTCCTCTTCTGGTAAACTTCTGTATCTGCAAACTTCTGTGGAATGAGTCATGACATCAATCACAGATTCTCAGGCTAAGTCCCACAAAACACATTTAACCTCTCATGTGTGATGTACTTGGTTTCACTCATGAATTTAGCTAAGACTGTATATTTTGGGTATGTCCTTATATCATTCTCCTCCAAGATCAGATCCTTTAGGTTTACCGTCAAATGATAATGACTCTACGAAACACTAATACCATGTTCAAGGCCCTACCACACTATGCAGGCATGGGTTTAACCCAACAGGCCTACTGCTCAAACCCTACAAAATTTCTAAGAAAGGCCTGTCCTCAGGATTGGCCCCTGTCTGGCTCATAGGAGATGAGCTTTGAGGACTTGTAACATTTTGCCTGATAAAAGTCTTGGTATACCTCAGGCCTCAGACCATCTAGTACCAGTATGACCAGACAGTTTATACTAACAATGTGACTTATGGCAAACTTCTGTCTTTGCTCTAAGGGGCTAGAGTCTGAAGAGCTGAAGTCAGCCATGCAGGTGCTGCACGTCTACATGACCGGACCCCAAGGCTGAGGTGAGCGTCCCTGGCTGGCCACACTTTGCACATGCTGTCACATACTGTTGCTGGGAGTACAACTCCACTGAGAGGGGACACCTGGAAGCCTGTGCCTGGTTTCTCCTGGATTTTGCCCCTTCTACCTTGTCCCTTGCTGATTTTAATCTGTATCCTTGGCTGTGTTAAACCATATTCATGATTAACACAACTTTTTGTGAGTACTTTCTAATGGATCACTGGGCCCAACGGTAGTGAGGGGGAACCTTCCACCCGACCTTCTGTTTACTCCAATCATCTAAATTCCTGTTAGAATTATGGAAGTCTTGCCACACGCTTTGCCCCATTAGAAAATGTGGTGATACTTTTCACCAAATCTTCTTTACTCAACTTTTGCTGTTTTTCTGTGATTGTTCCCAAGGAAAATGATTCTGTCCAAGGATGCTGTTGTTGAAACACAGCACATGGTAGAACATACAGTGCTAGAGGTATAGACCACCTAAAAGCTTTAGGTAGTATCTAAAAAAAATAAATACACAGGGGCACCTGGGTGGCTCAGCTGGTTGAGCGTCCAACTTTCGCTCAGGTCATGATCTCATGGTTCATGAGTTTGAGGCCTGCAGCAAGCTCTGTGCTAACAGCTTGGAGCCTGAAGCCTGCTTCGGATTCTGTGTCTCCCACTCTCTCTGGCCCTCCCCTGCACACACTCTGTCTGTCTCTCTCTCCAAAATGAATACACATTAAAAAAAATCTTAAAAATAAAAAATACAAAATGAAATACAGAGATGTTAGGCAAAAGGTTTAAAAGAATTTCATGGGAAAGTAATTTGCTGGCATCAAACCTGCAATTCCAGCGTATTCAATCAAAATTAAAATTTCATTTACTGGATGAGTATACTCATGAGTATGTCTACTACTGAGTATATATTGCAGAGTGATGCTTTTCTTACTATATTTAAAGTTCTCTTTCATTCCTTACTTATCTTTAAGCACTCTTCATTTTTCCAATCTTCAAATTGTCATCAATGACAAAATTTAATTTTTTTTTTTTGCTGCCTTTCACATCCTCAAATATTTTTATATGTTCTTTTTTTGATTCTCATTTTTGTCTCACAGATCATAGTTCTTTGGCACCAAAATCCCTGTGTACTTTCCAATGTCCTCTCATGAATTATAATCAAAACTCAGAATACCACAGACTTGGTCTGTAAAACAATGATATATACATGTAATTAACCCAAAGACACAGGCACTGTCTTCTCCCGACCTGCCCATCTCAGTTATTGGCAACCATTCCTGCCAGCAATTCAGGCCCAAACTCCCCCTCCTTCCCTTATCCACTCTGTCTCCGTGTTTAAACCATCAGCCAGTTCTGTTGACTCCATCCTCAAAATACACCCAGAATCCAGACACTTTCACCAGTGACATAATGCCTACGCCAAGCCACACCATGTCTTGCCTGAATTACTGCAACGGCTTCCAAACGAGTCTGCCTGCCTCACCCCTTACCTCCTAACGGCCATTCTCAACACAGGAACCAGAGCCTTCCCTGTTCGATCCCAATTCAGATTATAACATTGCTCCATTTAAAACGCTCCAACAGCTTCCCCATTATTCAGAGTAAGAACCTAAGTGCTCACAATTGCTCTCAAGACACTACGTGGCCTGGCCCTGTTGCCTCTCTGCCTTCATGACCTACAGCTCTCTGTCTCTTTCCCCATGCTAGCCGCGTGGTCTCCTTGCTCTTCCGGTACACACGAGGCACGCCCCCTTCTCAGCACCTGTGTGGTTATTATTTCTGCCTAGAACGCTTTCCCCAGACATCTACATGGGTTGCTCTCTTACCTCCTTTAAGTTTTTGTTCAATGTCACTTCCTCAGTGAGGCTGGCTGTGATCATTTTATTTAAATCAATCATCAACATCCTCTAACTCCCTGCCGGGTTTGATTTTTCTTTATGGTACTTACAACCTTCTAATCAACTATATAATTTACTTATTTCTTTTGTGTGTCTACCTTCCCCTTCTAGACTGTAAGCTCCATGGGAGCACTCTGCTTCCTGCTCTATCCCTAATACCTGGAAGAGTGCCCAGCATTTAAGAAATATGCAGACATTACCTACTGAATAGTTGTAAACCTTTAAAAGCTCAGGGATAATTATGCATGTAATTATATAACTATATAAATGTAACTACATATAAAGAGGTGATAAAATTCTTTGTGTACCAAGACAAACTGGAGGCAAAATGTACTACAACCTTGACCCATTTAAGGTTACTCAGGGCAGTAATTACAGTTTATTGACAGCTGCCACCATAGCCACTGCCTTCCCAACCCTCCCCTGGGCACAAAGCTCTCACTATAGGTGAGAGGTGCAGGTGGCTTATTGTGCCTCTAAATCTCACCACGCCCTTGTTAAGGTGTATCTTATTTGGTTTCCCAACAGTCCATGGATGGTTTTCATGGGTTTTTCTCAGAGTCTTTTTCTAAACGCCACCTCAAAACTTTCAGCCCATTTTACACAGGGTTGGACATGCTGCCACTTTCCCCATCTACTCCTGCCCAGATGGGGCAGGCCTCTCCTTCCACTGGATAGATGTCTTGGTTCTTAGACTTTCACTGAGGTTGTTCTGTTTTGAAATTTAGAGTGATTCCCTTCATGCCC
Organism: Hyaena hyaena; assembly: GCF_003009895.1. Lineage (NCBI taxonomy): Eukaryota > Metazoa > Chordata > Mammalia > Carnivora > Hyaenidae > Hyaena > Hyaena hyaena. The sequence goes on along the minus strand of NW_024081792.1, from coordinate 454,921 downwards.
CTACTTTTAACTGTATTCCCAAATATTATTATTATTATATTATTTAATGGTTTGGTGTAAGGGCTTTAAGAGTGCTGCTATTTTCAAAGGCTTTAAAAAATTTCCTGTACAGCTAACATTTCTTTTATCTGGAGAATTTAAAAGAGTAAGGATGCTTTCTAATGAATTATTATTTCTTGTACACCTATACCACTCTTGTTATTTTGTGCTAAATATCTTACTATGGTGAGTTTTTATAGATACCTAAAGTGTTACTACTAGGAAACAATCTTTAAGGAAAAGAAAAGCTTTACTAGACTGCTGGAGACTATGATAACCAGGCAAAACAAAAGAATAATCACTGGCCACAGATCCACAGGCCACAAAAAAGTGTCCTGCCAGAAATACCCCAAGTCAGAGGCTACAACATGGCCAGATATTTAACGTTTGTGTCTGTACTTCCAAGGTCATGCATGCTTAACCGGCTATCTTGAAGAATTGACTGTCTATATTTCATACTGTCTTTAGTGTCCTGTTCTAGGAATTAGCGTCTTGTTCAAGGAATTTGGCCCCATTCCCCACATCTCTGAATCTAGGCATATGCCTCTCATATCTGTGCAACCCACTTCACCCAATCTCTGCTCACAGCCAGATCCCCCCTAGCTGTGTCTTTTGGTCAAACTTGATGGCATTCTCTTCGTGGAGCTGGACGCTGGAGAAAACTCCTTTTGCACTAATCTTATTTTTTAAACTTTCTTCTCGAGTCTAGTCCTAAATGGAAGTGGAGGCTAGCTGACTACTTGTCAGGCAATTCCTGAGTTAAATGAGGCCAAGAAGGGGTACCAGGTGTCACTTAGGATCCTTCCAAAGTACAGGTTTTATAAAGAAATTTGCACTCTTTCAATGGCACCCTATCCTTCGTTGTGCCCTCTCTTGGAGGCCACACCTCATTCTTTCCAACCCACAAGTGAGGTGGAACCAGTCTCTTCAATTCCTGCAGTCACCCTTTAGTTCTCTTAGTGACTCTCTCAGACTGACTCTCCTAGTACCTCCGCCACTTGAAATTGCCACTTGTTTATGTACTTTTTAATCACGACAGGTAATTTCTACCACTTAGGAATGTTGCTAACTTTCCCACTGACTTACAAACCTCAATCATATTTGCTCATTCCACCTCAACCCCAACTATAAACCTTAGGCATCAACTTCTACCTTACCTCTGCATATTGATCCACTCACTCATTTCCAATCGACTCCTTAGTAAAATCCTTGCTTTTGATACTTTGGATTTTTGCCTCTTTACAAAAGTATTCAATTCTTCCTTTATCACTTATACTTTGGGACATTGATATATCATCCAAATTTATAGGGAAGACTTGAAATTATCCAGTGCAAGCATAATGTCCCTAAACTTATCTCCAACCCCCAAACAGAAAGAACTCACAGAAACTGCCGTGCTGGAAAGAAGAAAAAAATGCAAAAGATCCTTTCAGAAGACAGAGACATATCGATATCCCAAGGCTCTCTGTGGCATGTCCATCACTGTGACTATTCAGGGAATGGTGCAGGTCCAGGCAAAGAGGACACAGGAGAGCCAGCGAGAGCTTATTAACTATTTCTCACACAGACCTACATATTCCTCCCCTTTTCCACAATCCTTTTGGCACACCATGGTCACAGTATGGTATTGTAGATTCAAAAGATCTGACTTGGAATCTGCTTTGGGTTGAACTGTGTCTTGTAAAAAGTTCACTAAGTAGAAGTCCTAATCCCCGATACCTCAGAATGTGACCTTATTTGGAAACAGGGTTGTTGCAGACACAATTAATTAAGATTAGGTCATATTGGAGTACGATGGGCTCCTAATGCAATATGACTGGTATGTTTAAAATATAGGAAATTTGGAGAGGGACACACAGGGAAAATGCCATGTGATGATGAAGGTAGAGATAGGAATGCAGTACTGCCAAGCCTAGGAACACCAAAGATTGACAGAAACCACTAGAGGCTGGCAGAAAGGCATGGAAGAGAGATTCTCTTCCATGGCCTTAACAGGAACCAAACAGATCAACACCTTGATTCTAGACTTCTAGCCTCTAGAATTGTGAGACAATAAATTTCTGTTGTTAAAGCCACCCAGTTAGAGGTACTTTGTTACAGCAGCTCTACCAAGCTAACATACAGTCTTAGCTCCACAATTCTCTCTTTTCTAAAGTAGAGATTGTATTTCTTATATCTGAACCAGAGGCCACTATAAACAACAAATATATACAGTGCTCACCAAGTGCTAGGAACCATGTTAAGTATTTCACATGGATTAACTCATTTAATCTCACCACAGTCCATAATGTGAATGTTAATATCATCCTCTTTTTATAGATGAGGAAACTGAGGCATAGGTGGTTGAGTATGCTATCTAAGGTCACACAGAAAGTGAAGGAGCCAAGAGAGAAACCCACACAGTCTGATCATACTACCCACGAAACACTTAACTTTGTAAACTACAAAATTCTTTACAAATTAAAGAATCTCCATTATCATATCACCTTCCTACTCAAGGGCCTCTATTTACCACAAAAAAACCCAAAAACAAAAAACCAAAAAAACCTTCTCATCCAAGAGTTTCCATAACCTAACACTTACCTATCTTCATTTTATCACTCACCTCTTCCCTATCCAAATTCTCTCCTCACACTTACCTGCTCTTCCTTGCTCGAGCACAACTCACATTTTGTTCTTTAGTCCCACCATCACTCTCTTTTTTTTTAATTTTTTTTTTTTTTTTACAAATAGTTTATTGTCAAGTTGGTTTCCATATAACACCCAGTGCTCATCCTCACAAGTGGCCCCCTCCGTGCCCCTCCCCCGTCCCCCCCCACATCCATCAGTCCTCAGTTTTTGTCAGCATTCAAGAGTCTCTCATGATTTGCCTCTCTCCCTTTCCCCCACCATTTCCCCCCTTCTTCTCCCCCATGGTCCTCCGTTAAGTTCCTCCTAATCCTCCTATACGTGCAAACATATGGTATTTGTCCTTCTCTGCCTGACTTATTTCGCTCAGCATAACATCCTCAAGGTCCATCCATGTTGCTACACATGGCCAGATTTCATTGTTTCTCATTGCCATGTAGTATTCCATGGTATAGATAAACCACATCTTCTTGATCCATTCGTCCGTTGATGGACACTTAGGCTCTTTCCATGTTTTGGCTATTGTTGACAGTGCTGCTGTGAACACTGGGGTACATGTGCTCCTATGCCTCAGCATTTCTGTATCCCTTGGGTAAATTCCTAGCAGACCATCACTCTCTTCTGTGAGGCTCCCCTCTGTGCTGCTCCACACTCAACCTCTTATCTTTTTCAAAGAACACAAGGTTCTTTATGAAGCCTTCCCTGACAACTCCATGCATAAGTGGTCTCCCCTGTGACTTCATACCTGCATTGTTCAATGTTCTTTGAGAATTCAGGAATAATGCCAGCCAAGAAGATGCTTACACCATCTTCTAAGATGAAATGAAATTTTACACACACCACTAAAATGAAAAGGAGGATGTTTGCAAGAGAGTAACAAACTACTAGTTAGATTTATAGAAGTTACACATCTGGCTGGGGTGGAGAAAGAAGGATGTACTAAGAAGGTGGTAGCTGAATTGGACCTAAAAAGGTGTCAATAAAAATGTCTATAGCTTTATACGTGTTTATCAATACATGCGTTTAGTACTAATTATATCAGCAGGGCTCTCAGTCCGATCTTTTCTTATAGTGTCATGTACCACTGATTACATGCAATATGACCTTCAAGAAGTACTTGTGGAAAACAATGAAAGAACAGATGCAGAATGAAGAAAGGAAATAGAATGTTACAGGAGAAGTGAACTCCCATGCTTTTCCCAAGTTCTCTCCAACCTGGCAGTCACTCCCTTTCTCTGTTGACTTCTCTTCCAGAGCTTTGGCTCAGTTGACCTGCTTGTGATGCTTTTTCCCTTCCCCTATTTGGCATAAAGTCCCCTGAGGCCCAATTCATTCTCCCCTCCTAGATGGGTATTCTCTGTAACCCTACAAATCTCCTCTTTCCTGCAATTCTACTGCATGCATTCAGCTCTGTTCAGCACTTAGTTGTTTCTCATAAAGTTTCATACTCGATTATCCTTCTTCAACCAGATTTTACAGCTACCCAAGGCTGGAAACCCATGTCATATTTATTTTGTATGTTTCCCCTCTTTGCCTTCACACAGAGGTCCCTTCAAACACAGAAGTACCTGGCAAATAGTTGCTGAATGACTAAATCGTTTCAGTATTTCTATCGCTAAAGTAAAATGTTCTTTCATCTAACCTTCCAGGCTCAAAAGTACATTGGAAGAAGTTATATATCAAAGCATTCATTCCCAAGAACACAGATTTATCTTTTCTAAAACTTGCAATCACTGAACCAAACTTCAGTGGCTTCACCAACAAGAAAAAAAGGTGTAGGCACACAAAGAGGGATCTGTTATATAACCACCCTGACGCTACTAGCTCAATTCAGCTTCTCTGGGCACAGAATTTATCATTTTATGGCAATTTAGTAGTATAAATACTATACACATTGCTTCCCCAAGAAAGAGATACTGAAAGTGGACCAACTTAACCTGAAACTTGAAAGATGAAATTCAACAAGTAGAAGTGAATGGTTAACCACAAGCATGGTTAACATGTGATGAATCCAATCTGAACAAGGCTGATTTCCTCAGAAGAAACAGAGGAGCTTAAAATTTCATGCTAGTGTTTAAAAACAATTTTTAATGCTTATTTATTTTTGAGAGAGAGAGAGAGAGAGAGACAGAGTGCGAGTAAGAGAGCGGGAAAGGGGCAGAGAGAGAAGAGGAGACACAGAATCTGAAACAGGCTCCAGGCTCTGAGCTGTCAGCACAGAGCCCGACATGGGACTCAAACTCACCAACGCGAGATCATGACCTGAGCCGAGTTGGACACTTAACCGACTGAGCTACCAGATGCCCCTAAATTTCACACTAATGTTTAAGAAAGGACAAATTGTACTATTGCAGAAAAGCAACAGATTGATTCTTATTTTATTCTCTACTTCTACTGGGTTTCTCAATAGAATAAACAGTCTCTAACTTGTGGAAGACTTAAAGTAAAGATAAAGGAGGGAAAGAAGAAACTAACTTTACCACCAAATGGGCCAGCAAAAGACACTCTTACTTAAGATCACTCTGTATGTTTTTCAGTGCTTCCAAGAATCAGAGTTTCCTTTGAAAAAGGTAATTGTGAAAACATTTCAACACTGCTTTAAAACCATGGACTATAAAAGTAAGTTGAAACACTTAATTCCAATTGCCTAAAACACTGACTGCTGGGTTCCACTTCTTGCCCACTGACCCAATAATGGCTGAGAGTGCTTTTTCCAACACCTAATGTTGCATCCAAATGAACCTGACTTTAAGATAATTACATCTTAAGTACTGCCTAATTTTAATATTGAGAAAAAAACAGAACCACTGGCCAGATATCACAGAATCAATTCTCTTGGAGATTCTATCTTCCTAAAGAAAAATGAAAGAAAGTTCACATTCTGTTTTTATAAATACCATTATTATTATTTTTAACCATAAATACTGTTATAAGAAATCTGATAAATGAGAGAAGTTTCCAGACTCTTTCTGACATAGGCAACCTCTGTATTTTGACCACATAACTGATGAATGCCCCATATGTTCCTGTGGCCACTACTGCCAGTCTAGTTATACTATAAAAAAGGAGCAGAAAAAACATAAAAGATATTACTGAAAAGCCCAAATGGAATACTACAGTCTGGTGCCAAAACCCTTTTTTTTTTTTTTTTTTTAAGATTTTCTAGATTAAAAAAGAAGTGTGGAGAAAAGCGACCTGTTTGGGGGAGAACAGATTAAGCAGAGAAAAGGGAATTTTCAGATATTATAATGTGTGCCTGAATAGGCTGAGGGACTCTTACACACGATCAATATTTAGCCAGTGAGCAAATACTTTGTTCTAATAAACAAAAATGCTAAGTAGAAACTATGAAGGCAACTTGTGTTTCAAACACGAAAACTGACTATTTCTTCTATATTCCTATACTTAAATCCTTTTTAATTCCTATGATTTTCATATCCAGATGAGCCAAACTCATAAAATTAGAACCTGAGAAGACAAAAGCTAATATCCCTCTAGGACAACCTCACCTAAACCTTTCTAAACACAGAAAACCCCAAAGGCCTCCTTCAGCAAGCCATTCTAAAGGTTAAAACATTCAGAAAAACTTCCCTGTATTTAGCATAAATCCCTCTTGATGCTTGCTGTAAGTCGGTTTCCTCTTCTTTTTCTTCAGGGAAGATGGAAAACAGCTGTTCAACATTCCCTTTCAGGCTACTTTTTCCTTCCGGCCAGGCCCATTCCCCCCAGGGAGACTGTAAACACTGCAGGTGATTCCCACATGCAGCTGGCCCCCCAGCCGCTCGCTGGGGAGTCAGGCCCCATTTGTACCTCCTAGAATGATATCATTAAACAGCAAAGGCCGCAAGAAAAGTTCTTCACCAGAATTTGTGGAATTCTAGAAATCTGAAATTACAGTCTATTCACAGTAGACTCCAACAGTAAACACTGTGCTGTTCAAGAAGAATTACAGTCAGAACTGTGAAGAAGGTAAGCAGTGTTGTCCTGCAGCCAGCCGGTCCTCACTACCGCTCTACCCCGTGTCAGGGTGTTGAGCGCACCTTGGCATGAACACTTTTAAAGTACTTGGTGATTTTTATCATGCAATTCTTGAGTTTCTTGTCACTGACGTAACTTTCTGGATGCAAGCTAACTTTAGCAATGAATAACCCTTTCCATACTTCAATCTAAAGGGGTATTTTTCAAATTCATTTTAAGTAGGCTCCACATCCAACGTGGGGCTTGAATTCACAACCCTGAGATCAAGAGTCACACCCTCTACAGACAGAGCCACCCGAGCACCAAAAGGAGTATTCTAAATCAAAGTGTCAATCTGTAGTCTGTTGCTTTTGTAAATGAGTAATTCCTGCTAGATTCACAACATAATGTGGAGGTTACTATGTTTTACACTAAAATTTATATAACCAACCTAATGATTTTACCTCCCACTTCATGAATTGCTAACAAATACCCCCATTTTTCTTGCAACAGCCATTAGACTCCAACAGTAAAGCCAGTATATGGCCTGTGTACTTCATCAATAAAAATATTACAGACCCACAAGCTTGGTAAACCCATTTCCTTTACAAATTCCTTTTAAGAGTTATGAAATGCTGATTCGACTTTGTTGTGGTATAACATCTGCATGCATTAAGTGCTTATTGCTTAGTAGCTAAGTTTGTTACACATGAAAAAAATGCAGAAGCATTGATTTAATCAACAAATACAAATTTACAACTCTAAGCCATCTGTGTATGCAGTGAATATTTCAAATGGAAGGATTTCAATGACAGCACTTTAACTGATTGCGGACCTATTCAATATCTACTAAAAGGGCAATGTATATCATTTCAATACACACAGGGAATCCTACTACGCTTATCCTATTTTTTTCACATTAATTAGGGGGAAGAGAGGCACTATTAATTCCATAAATAATATGAAAAAATGGGGGGGGCTGGGTGGCCCCATCTGACATCTGTTTAGGTCATGATCTCACAGTTCATGGCTTTGAGCCCCATATCAGGCTCTCTGCTGTCAGCATGGAGCCTGCTTCGATCCTTTGTCCTCCCTACTGCTCTCTGCCCCTCCCCCACTGGTTCTCATTCTCTCTCTCTCTCTCAAGATAAATAATAAACTAAAAAAAATTTTTTTTGGCATGCAGACATATAGGTTTTGTTGCAAACACTCTCTGACCCTGTCTAGTACAAAGCAGATATGTCACATATATGTTGAGAATTAACTGCACATATGCCTTCTATTTTTTAAAAACAGGACCATACTTATCTGATGGTTATAACCATTCCCAAATATAAAATGTCAAAATAAACTACGCTTATTATCAGTATGGTTATAGCTTCTACATATTACTGAAAAGGCAAATTCTGTTCTTTCAGGAATTGTTTACTAACATTTGATGACACCAAGTTCATGCTTACAGAGTATCTCAAGGGAGTTGAAACAAGGAAGGAAATCCAGTGGTAATCTTAACACACGTTAAAACTCACAGCGTTATTCTGAATTAAGAACTGAACAAACTACTTTATTCAAGAAATAAACAGATGGCTTCAACTCTCTTTTCTTCTCTTGCCAAATTAAAATCATTCCCTTTTCTCCTTTGTGATCTCCACCAGGCTCAGCAAATACTCTGCCTCCTGCAGGTTTATACTTTTCTAGGTGTCTGAAAGAGGATCTGGATTCCACACCCTCAACAGGCTAGAGCTTGTCTGGAGAGGCAGGAGCAAACCACACCAAGGGTAAAGCACTCAAAGACCTGAAGTCAGCTAACGAGGACTGAGTGGTGAGCCTAGGGCTCTGCAAGAATTTGGGAATTAGAAGAGAATTCCATTCCCACAATAGAATCCTTAAAAGGCCCAGAGTGGAAGTGGAGGTTGCTGTAGGAAGGAGGGTCTGTAAAAAGCCAGTTTACCGAAGTCTGGAAAGCACTGAAGCATTCAACAGGAGCTGACAGTCACTGGACAGTAGTGAGTAGTAAAAGGGATAAACTAGATCTGTAGGAAAATGAAATGTAAGTGTCTTTAATAACATGAACTTGGACTCGTGGAGGAGTAAAGTAGAATGAAATGTGCAACCTAAGTTCCTCTTGTATTTAAGGTAGGCCACTAATTACTTGTAAAATGACAGTCTCTTAACCTCACAATACTTCCATTTCCACACCCCTAAAATGAGGATAAGACACCTGCTCTATATCACTCTCCACTTCCACTAGGCTAAACCATGAAAATACTAGATTTGAGGGGCGCCTGGGTGGCTCAGTTGGTTGAGCGTCCAACTTTGGCTCCCGTCATGATCTCACGGTTCGTGGGTTCTAGCCCCATGTCGGGCTCTGTGCTGACAGCTCAGAGCCTGGAGCCTGTTTCAGATTCTGTGTCTCCCTCTCTCTCTGCCCCTCCCCCACTCATGCTTGGTCTCTGTCTCAAAAATAAATAAACTATTAAAAAAATTTAAAAAAAGAAAATATGAGATTTGAAAAAAAAATTTAAGTACTAGGAAATTTTTAAATGCAAGTATTAGTATAGCCATATGATTCACCAGGGATTTTTCCGTTCTTTCAGTTGTGTAAACACATATGAATTTGTAAACAAGAATTTATTAATCCTAATGGCCCCTCTTGACCTAATACTTTCTACTAGTTTGAATCTTTTCTGTAACATTTCTCCACCAAGAACTAACCAAACCAATCTTCTACACATGACTAGATGCTCTTAAACACGAAGTTTAGATGAGTCAGAATGTGGGACTAAATTTATTCCCTAACAAAGATTTTCTTCAAAGAATAATTATTTCAATTAAAGATATTATCCACTTAATGCAGAGTTTAATTTTTAAAAGGGAACTTCCTCTTAGAATTGCCCATTAGAGTTGGCAAGACTTCTTGAAATTCATCCATTTCCAATTATCACTGTCCCCAAATGGATGCATGGATCAGTGCCTCAGGAATCTGGGATTTTAATCTCTATTTCCTATTCTGCCACTACTAACTCACCAAATGGGAAGATAATTTCTCTTTTTGGTCCTCTGGGCTTATACACCTGCCTTAATTGCCCTGTTGGGCACTGCTTCTAGGTTTAAAGAATTTCATTTTGTCACAACATCTGCTGGTAATTTGGTGACCCCCGGTTAGGGGAAGATAATGTAATTCCAAGATTACATTGGTAACCCTAAGGCATCAGTAACAAGAACCGTTCTGTTGTCCTCTGCTTGGACACATTCCTTCATAAGGCTGATGCCCACTGAACTTCATCAAGTGCCCTGCCCTACCCACTCCTGCAGAATAGTCAAGGTCCGGCCCCTTTCAGTAAATGAAATACCAGTGTCCACCATGAGGGTGTTCTCTCTACCACAGGCTCTTCGCCTCCTCAAAGGCCTGCCACAAACACATCCCAGGACAATAACAGTATTTCTCTGTTTTACTGGGGAGGAAGGGTTGAAAAAAAATAAGAATTCTTCTTGTATTTTAGACTCAAACATGCTAATGGTTAAGTAGCACTTCATACATGCTGCAATGATGAAATGCTGGTCTTTTACTAGTTTCTTTACCCCCTTTGAAAAGACTGATTACTGATATATTGAAACGCAAATTTAAATATTTTATCCTCTATTCCTCTCCAATCATTTGCTGTAATCATAATACTGAATGGGAATAACATAATTTCTTTCACAGAACACAGTGTGCTACAAAGCAGTACAAATAAATACCAAAAAAATGTATTAAAAAGCACATTAAGATATATATAAATATTTTATTATGTAATTGCAGAAATCATTTCACCTATGATACAAAACACTTTTTCAGAAATTAAATAATCTTTAAAAAGAAGCACAGCAGGGGAGGGTGCCTAGGTGTCTCAGTTGACTGTCCAACTCCTGATTTTGGCTCAGATCATGATCCCAGGGTCGTGGGGTCAAGACCTACATAGGGCTCAGTGCTGAGTGTGGAACCTGCTTGGGATTCTCCCTCTCCCTCTGCTCCTCTCCCGCACCCAAAGGCAAGCATGCGCGCTCTCGCGCTCCCTCGCACTCTCTCTCATTAAAATAGACAAAAGCAAGCACTGGGGAAGATAGGACACCTGTAAAGTTAAGAACTTCATGGATGACCACAATGTCCCTTCCAGGCAGCACTGCAAGATGCTGGACTAGCCAGGGGCGCCTGGGTGGCTTCGTCGGTTAAGCGTCCGATTTTCGCTTAGGTCATGATCTGGTGGTTCGTGGGTTCAAGCCCCGCGTCGGGCTCTGTGCTGACTGCCAGCTCAGAGCCTGGAGCCTGTTTCAGTCTGTGACTCCCTCTCTCTCTGACCCTCCCCTGCTCACGCTGTTTCTCTCTCTCTCTCTCTCTCCTAGAAATAAATAAAAAACATTAAAAAAAAAAAAAAAGATACTGGACTAGCCAGGCCACAAATCTCACTGAAAACCTGTATTCGCTAACCTATGGACTAACTGTATAAATACTAAGGTAGACAGTCACATAAACGCGAGTCACTATAATGGCCCTGACCTCACGTGGCCAACGGAGCTGACTTCTTACCAGGTGTCTTCCCACACTAGGCCCCCAATCAGAGGGAGGAACATTAAACAGCTTTCAGCCAGCAGAACCAGCAAAAGCCTAATAATCCTCATGGTGGCAAAGGCCTATCCTGTGTTTGTTACAAATTTCCCTTTTTGTCCAAATTCTTTCTTTTTTTGAGAATTCCCTTTTACTTGGTGACTGTACTATCAATAGTTATTAATCTGGATGTAAAAATGTACTTTGTAGGCCAGTTTTTATTTAATTAACAAAAAATTGATGAATCTGATACTGACATGATACACTCATCAATGAAAAATGACACTGCCCAAGCTCAAACTCTCAGGTGCTTTTATGTTTTCTCCCTTTCCCTGTTGGCAGCGTCAAGAGAATTAGGGCAGTTTCTTATATACCTCTATATACCTCTCAATTACCAGCACCACCTTGCACTTTTTGTTGTACTCACACAGAGGGGTCACTAGATGTTGGAGGCATTAAATTTCATCTTTTCTCCGTTTTTACTAAAACATATCTAACCTACACACTTCATAAAAGGACCTGTGCCTGTATGGTGAACTTGAAAGAAAAAAGCTAACACATGACAAACGGTCAGATAACCCTGTATTTTATTCTTCCATGAGCATTACATTTTTGTGATCCCATTTTGGGAGTACTGTCTGAATATTCTACCAAATACTGCACAGATAGCATTTCAGAGGTTATCATTTATTAAGAAATTTTAAAAAAAATCCTGAAGAAGAGGGGACTCCTGAAAAATTAAATTCTGTCAAAAATACTGCAAAAAGTGTTTTTGAAACTATTTCTAAGTGAGAAAGTCTACTCTAAAATGTAATGTATCATTAACTAAGCCATGACTAACCAAAAAAAAATTGTAAAGAACTTTATTACACGAAGATCCTTGGAAACTAAAAAGTGTCATTTCCTGACCTAAGGAATTCCAGGTAAATGAAGCTCACCTCCTGCTTTTAAGCAGTGGATTTGGTTTCAACCTTTAATGCCAGCCAGCCCAAGCGGAGGCTGCTGCCTCAAATGAGCGATGAAAACGACAAAGTTCTCAGGTCACAAACTTAGCTTCGATTCCAGCCTCGACAGATCTCGAGCCCAATGTGGCATTGCTTAGAGCTTCCCAGCCTGTGAGTCAAGCGTCCCACCACCACCAGGAGCTGCCTGCGAGTGAGGTTTACCCACAATTTCTCCCAGTCCGGCGGAGCCAAGCGGCACTGGAATCCAGCATGGGGGGGGGGGGGGTCTGGACGGGCTCCCCAGGCTTCCGCAGCCGCACAGAGGGGCTGCCCGCACGCCAGGGTCCGCACACACGACCATCACGACCATCACCACCCCCTCCCCAACCAGCAGGGCACGCGGGGAAAGCAGGGCGCGAGGCTGTGCTAGCCGGCCGGTCGGGGGAAGCTGGAGCCCCGTGGGCTGGCCGGGAAACCGCGGCGCCGATGCACCGAGAGCGATCTCGGGGTCCTTACCGCGCGCCGACTCTGCCGGGTGCCCTAAGGCTGGGAAGGGGGTAGGAGCCGCCCCGACACGAGATGCCCAGGGCTCCGGCTCCGCGCGCCCTCCAGCAGCCCAGAAGCGCGGGGCCCGGGCGCGCAGCCCGCGCCACTCCGCGTCGGGCAGGGGACGTGGCTTTCCGCCTCCCGCCGGGGCCCTGCGACCCGCCCGAGACCCCGGAAGAAAGATGAGCCGCGCGGGGCCCAGAACGGCGCCCGCCGCGCGCCCCTCCGCTTACCTCTCCCCGCCGCGGCTTCGTCTTCCCGGGCGTCGCCTCCCCAGCCTCGGCCCAGGCTCCGCGGCCCCCTCTCGGCCCTCCCCTTCCACCGACCCCGGGCCCCCGGCGCCCTCAGAGCCGAGCCCTCAGCGCGCCCGCCGCGCCTCGGGTGCCGGTGGGCGCCGCGCCACGGGATGCGCCGCCGCAGCCTCGGGCGGCGCTACTGCGAGCCCGGCGGGCGGGTGGGTGTGGGGTGTGAGCGGAGGAGGAGGAGGAGGAGGGCGGGACGCGGCGGGCGCTGAGGCTGGGCTGGAGGGAGGAGGAAACCGCAACGTCACCAGAACCCCGGCAGGCGAGATGGGGAGGGGGAAACGGGGACCCCCTCCCCCGCCGGACCCCGACCTCCCGCCCGCCCCGCCTTCTCCGCTCCTCCTCGCGGGGGAGTCGCGGCTCCGCGCTGAGTTCGGCCTTCCCCTCCCCTGGGGCCCCAACTCCACGCACCCCTGCCTTGCCGGGCCTCTTTGGCTCCAACTTGCTCTAGTTTCTAAGCGGCCCACACGTTTCGGGTTCGACTCTGGAATCGCCCCCAACAGAAAGATACTTTTGGAGGCCCAGGGGGAGGAGCTGATGCTTCCGTCCAGGCCGGGGAAGGAAATCGAGGAAAACGCTGACAACGTCGCTACCCGAGCTGTTGCCCACTCCCCTCCCCTTCTCCACAAGAGTTACTCCTCCTTTCCTCCAGCATTTGGTTTTACTCTCAGAGAGAAGGGAGGAAATCACCTACTTAGAAGCAGTTCTCCCCTTTAAATGCACTAAGGATCCCCTTTAAGATCACTAAAACCAAAAGTCCTGCAAACTCCATGGATTTTAATTATCAAAGGTAAAGGGGTCAGGGACAGCATTTGTTGTATGCAGTTTTTTCCTAATCTCCCAGGCCCGCGTGGGGAGGAGGGGGAGAGAGTAGGAGAGAGAAAAGAGATCTCTCATCCAACAGAGTTTTTCAGGTGGAGGTAGTCATGACCCCCTTGGAGAAGTGTCCGCGGTTTTCTTAAAGTAGCCACTGAACGCAGCGCGGTCTAACCTGGCTCCAAGGAGGTGTCCTAAAGGACCTAAGGCCTAACTTGCTCCCCGCCCCCGCCGCCCACGTATTAGCGTTTAATCAAACCTACCAGAGCCAAGCTGTACAAAAGTGACAGATGTTTACCCATTCATTAAAATTGGAGATGTTTTACCTGACAGCAGTGCTTTTCTTCACGTTTGTTTCCAAGTGCTTTGAGTTCTAAAGGGCCATCTCCATTTGCTGGGTCCTCGCAGGTTCACAAGACCTTCAGTTTCCACCAGGCCACAATAGTGGAATGCTTCTCTTTTTCAGAAACCGCATTTTAAGAGAGATTCCTTCCCGACAGGTCAAGAGGAAATTTTTAAATGTTCACTCCGGTAAACCACTGATTTGCATAAACTTCCAAAAGGTTTAAAAGTGACCGACCGATGGGGCAGAGAAAGGGCTTTCTTATTTAGAATTGGCTGTAATCTGGTTTAAATGTTTATTTTGCAATTTACTACTAGAGGCCTTAGAAAAATGCAGAGCTTCAGTTTCCTCATCTGTAATTTAGAAATACAGTCCCTCCATTGAATGGTTATACAGAGGATACAATAAAAATAGTTAATATTTGAAAGTTACTACATGCCAGACACTGAGCTAAGGGATTTATATATACTAATTCAATTATTAGGATTAATTGTGAAAGTGCCTAGCTGTAAAAGGTAATCCAGAAGTCAATTTTCACTGATCTTCTCAAACTTGGGAAACACTTTAGAAAACACATCTGATTTGATTTATTTAACTTCTCAACAAAGTAGTCATCTAGCTCAGTGTTTGTCCATCCTAGATCATCAAATCAGCAGAGGGGCATTGATAAAAATACTTTTTAATGAGGGCCCCACACCAAACCAATAAATCAGAATCTCTAGGGCTACTGTCTAACCATCAGCATTTAAAATCTCTTCCCAGGTAATCATGTGCAACCAAGATTTAGAACTCTTCAAAGGTGCCGGTACCCATTGTCATTTGCTCCCCTTCACTCCCAATTTTGCCTTCAATTGATTGGAATCTGATTCTGGATAACATCTACTTCTTGCAAAGCCCTACCCCGTCTTCCATACAAGTCTCAAAGATCTGCAATTCTGGTGTCTTCCAGGAAGCGCCTGGCACCTCAGTTCTACAGAAGAGTGCTTCAGTTTGCTAATGGTTCCTACCAACTCCATCAGCTGTTCCTCATCCTTTCTGAAAAGCGCTTGGAAGGCAGCTTCTTCTACCATTGTCCCTCTCAAAATGTGACCCCAATAATAAATTCAAGGTTTCATCCCAAATAACACAGAGTAAAAAGATGTTTAATGGCTTTTCTAATTACTGTTATTTCCTCAAGTAAATCCCGTGGGCTATTATGACAGCAGTATTACCCTGATGACTCCTGTATTATAATCTACTAAAATGCTGAAGAAGTAGTCTTTTTCACAGCTGCCCAGAAACACACCTTCCTGACCTATACTCATTATTGCTGGTGTTCATCACTTAACACGTGATTGATTATATTAAGTTTCATTGTGCTAAGTCAGGCCTCTTCTTTTAGCTTGTTGACATGTTGAATATCACTGGTGTAATTGAGTAATTCTTCCTCCCAATTTTGCCTTCTACAAATTCAGTCTGTATGCCATGTCATCATTCAAGTCCTCATTCCCAGGCACCTTCCACTGCCAACTGACTGAATCAGCGCGCTGTTGATGAATATTCTCATCAATGGGGAATCCATGTGTTACTTAATTAGACTATTTTCTTTTTTGTCCCAGAGCAGCAGCTAATGTGCATGTGTGCCTGGTGTCTTTGTGGAAATTAGTAAAAGTTACCCATCCTTACCCACGCCAAGGGATTAAGAAAAAGCAACTTCTTCCACCCAGATACAGTTCAAACAACAGATGTGTTTTGTCTATTAGATGTCCTTGCTCTACTAGTGTAGCAATATTATTGAAAAAAGGAAACAACTACTTAGTGAATTCTTGTTAACTTCTGTATTTCTTCCTTTTCTAAGTGCCCAGATACCATTTAAGAATAGGTTTATTAATTTTGTTCAGGATCTGTAAAAAGTCCCTTGTCTTGGTTTCAGGAATCTCATGGGTTCTTTTTTTTTTTTTTTTTTAAATAGTTTATTGTCAAATTAGTTTCCACATAACACTCAGTGCTCATCCCCAAAGTGCCCTCCTCCATGCCCATCCCCCCTCCCCCCCACATCCATCAGTCCTCAGTTTTTGTCAGCATTCAAGAGTCTCTCATGGTTTACCTCTCTCCCTTTCCCCCACCATTTCCGCCCTTCTTCTCCCCCTTGTTCCTCCGTCAAGTTCCTCCTAATCCTCCTATACGTGCAAACATATGATATTTGTCCTTCTCTGTCTGACTTATTTCGCTCAGCATAACACCCTCAAGGTCCATCCATGTTGCTACACATGGTCATGGGTTCTTTTTTGAAAATTGGAACTCTACTTCTCCATTTCTGGTCCTTTATTGATCATCTCTCTGTGTGCTGATTTGAGATGGAAGCCCTTATTTACAAACTCTTGCTTAGATGTAATTTTTGGAGACAAGAGAAGTTAAGCTTTAGAGAGCTAGGTTATTTTCTCACAAATGCTTCACCTAAGTTTTCAACTAACTCCTACAATGTTCATTTCACTCTTTTAGTTAAATGATTATTTTTTTCATGATAGAGAAGAAAAAAGGAATGAGTTCTGTTTGTCATCTATCTCAAGTAGGAGCATCCCTTCCATATTCTTTTTGTCTGAACAATACAAAAAATATATACAAACAAAACAAGCTATATATATTTTTGTCCTTAATCTATTTTTGGCTCTAGCCTAATGGACCCCAATTTTATAGGGCTGTTCAAAGTACATGGTTTCTGTTCTCTTGCTTAATTCATTAAACTCAAATTTGCCCTTTAGGCTTTACTAACCAGCCAGCTGGTCCATGACTGTACAATTGCCTCAATCCTTGAAATGCTTTTTTTTCCCTCCTTGAAGCAAATTAATCTATTTGTAAAACCACCTAATCCTATACCTAAAAGATTCATCCTTGAGTCACTGAAAAGATATGATCTTTTTGGTTTGCTCCAGCCTGATTGCACTTCAGTAGTACTTAGTAATAGTCTTCAGTTTTCCATTTCTAAGCATTCAGTCCTGGCCAGATATCCACCAGAGGTTTTCTCCAACCCCTCTTACCCAGGCCTGCAGCCTCCCTGACTTGTCCAGTGCTGACATGCCCCTCTTCATTACCTAGATTGTTCTCTTGCTACTGCTTCACCTCTAGATGACTCAAGCTTCCTGAACTTAGTTTTCATCATTAAGACAAAAGAAAACGTTTACCTATGTTATTAATCATAACTGAGTTGCACCTTCTCCATCCTCAGTCACAATTTAAGGCTTTTATATATAATTCTTCTTCAGGTACATATCTCTTGGCTTCACAATCTTCTAACAGATCCAGATGCCAGCCACTTCCATATGTATCTCATTTTATCATCACAGGCAGTGATGTCAGCATTACTATGCCCATTTGAGTGGAAACAGGCTCAGAAAATTGAAGTGAATTTCCCAAGATATAAATGGCTCAGACCACATAGGATTAAGTTTTCTGGTATCAAATCCGGGCTCTTTCCACTAAATCACTTGGCCTATACTAACTTCATGTCTAAAACCCCACTTATGGTTTGAATGTCCTCAGGTGAATTTTTCTCCATTCTCAACCAACCTTGGGTAGATGATTTTTATATCACTTATTTATTTTAAACCACCCAAGATGTCTCATACACCTACTAAGTTACAGCACTATTCTCTGAAATTAAACAAATGATTATTGATATTTGCCACATGAATGACTGAAATTCAGTTTTTTTTTTGAGTCATGAAAAGAACCAAAAGTTGTTTAAGCATTTAATATTTTTCTTAAACATGGCTTTTGAGAACTTTATAGTTCATTCTTTATAGAATGGTAAACATTATTGAAGAGTTCAGAAAACAGATGTTCATTGAGGCTTGATTTAATTTGGTGATTTCTTATAGCAGGTGCTCGGACAGTACTTAATCCCCCTCTTTTTACCAAACTCTGGCTTCTTCTAGAAAAGTGCAATTAAGGAAGAATTGCCTTAGGAAGCTTCTGAGGACAGGTTCATAGCCCAGGAATCTGATTGTCCAATGTCCATGTGCTATTACAGTGTGTTATTTCAAGAAATAACCCAAGTTCTCCCTTCATGCACCCCATTCACAGCCTACTATAAGTAGCTGACATTATGCCAGATTTACATTATTTTGGAAGCCTAGCCTTATGGGATTTTATGCTAACGCATTCAGGAGGATAAGGAGTTGCTTGGCAATGTGCTGTAGTAGTATTTCTAACCTCATATTAGCATCACCTGGGGGAGTACCTAAACCACAACAATGCTCAGGCTCACTCTCAGAAATCCTGATTTAATTCTTTCCAGAATGAAGCCTCAGCATCCCATATGCTATTAAAGATACCAGATGGTTCCAGTGTGCAGCCAAAGTTAGAACCAATGCCCCATAGCATTTAGAACAATCTGGGGAGCTTTTAGAACTTCTGGTGCCCAGGTTGTAGCCTGTACTAATCAAAACATACTGAATGGGGTGTTTAAAGCTCTGTGATTCCAATATACAGAAAGTTTGGGAACCACCATTCTGCAGAAGTGTTACTAAACGGGCACTTGAACCAAAGGAAGCATTAGATTTAGATGTTAATTCACCACATTTGTACTGGTTAAATAATTATATAAAATATTGTGAAGATTGCTTTTTATTTATAACCAGTTCACTAATATATTTATTTATAAGTACTGTTGTTGGAAATGAAGCTTGAGGAAGTAATACTTGATTTCAGTATTGGCTGAACTAGTTTAGTTGTTTTCAGATTGTAGTTAATGTTTCAAGTTTCTGCTGCCCAACTATTAAAAATAATAAATTCCAATGAAACATTTAACAGCTAGGCTATTCAGGACTTTGTCTTCTGCTAATGAGATAAACTGCATTAAGCAGAGAAAATCTTGGCTGTTTTGCATTTATAGTATCTTTTAGATGATATTTAGGGTAATAGGAATAATTGCCAGTTTGTTGATGTTAAACCTAAGTACGTAACCCAATGACATTTTTCTATACCTTTTTCCTTTTTCTTTTTTTTTTTAACATTATTTATTTTTGAGAGACAGAGAGAGACAGATCATGAGCAGGGGAGAGGCAGAGAGAGAGGGACATACAGAATCGGAAGCAGGCTCCAGGCTCTGAGCTGTCAGCACACAGCCTGATGCGGGGCTCGAACCCCTGAACTGTGCAATCATGACCTGAGTCGAAGTTGGACGCTTAACTGACTGAGCCACACAGACGCCCCTCTATACCTTCTTTCTAACCTAACTCCAAAGAATACAGATTGTTTCCTCTCTGCTGTAGTTTTCATGATTTTGATAAATAATGCCATTTTGGGGTGGCCATTTTTGCTCTTCGTGGCCAAATGGAAAATACTGGTGTCTTTTTAAAATGCTGAAACAGCAAAATTTAAAAAACCAACTACAGTCTAACAGCGAAACAGCACTTCTTAGAAGCACTCATCATCTATGCAAGAAAGAAGAACACTTGGAATAATCATATGTCAACCCTTTCATTTTCCAAAGAAACTGAGGTCAGCAGAGGTGGTGATTGCTAGTTCCTGCTAATTACTGGTAGAGATGGGGAAAGAAGTCAGGCCTCCTGGTTCCTGGCTGCATGTTCTTTTTCCCACTTCTCTATGCTGCATTACTGGCCAAGAAAGTGTAACTAACTTCTCCTTTTGAGGTTCTTGTATTCTACATGAACTGTGGCAACTTATTTAAAAATATGAATTTGCATTCTTTCCATTAACAAAATGTCAATGCATAAGGAAAAATAAGCTTTATTTTTGGAGAAAATCAAATGCCTACTCAAAATGTAAATGGATGTCACCCTTCATTTAAGCATTGTTAAACTAGATGATCTATGTCACATTTCCCACTGACATGTGGGCAAAGTACGCTCATCACCACATACTTCACAATTACTACCTAACCAAGTTCCTGTCCTTGAGGTGAAATCCTCAATAAAGTTTACCTCAGTAAAGTTTTACCTCAATACAGTTTGAGTCATCCCTCATTATACCTGGGATTTTAAAGCATTCAGAAGTTTTAACAAATTTTCATGTTTTTATTGTGTGAATCAATTTTCTACATTTCCTATTGTATAGGAAGGATAATGCTAGATGGCAATGTTTCTATTCATAGTGGGCACATTACTACTATAGTGTAAAGATCAGCCACATGTATGCACATGTATACACATATATGTATACATAACACACACATACTTTATGATCAGTCATGAAGCATGTGACAACAAATAGCAATTATTATGGAGCACAGGACACAGAATACAACATTCTTGGATTGTGCTACAATGGAAAAGCCACTTTAAGTGAATCTACCTCAGTTAAACAAATTAAAGTTGTTTGGGAGGAAATGAACGGGTCAATGCTGGAAATGAAGAGTGTTGAGTTCTAGAACTAAATGTTTCACATACCAGCATATGACCCCAGAAGAAATTTTTTCTTCTATAAATCTGGAAAATTCATCAACAGGATACATGATAACTAGGGCAAACCACTTAATCTCTTTGAGTCTTGGTGTCCTTTAGCTGTAAATTAAAGCAATTGGCCTTGATCAGTGGTTCTCAGTCCTGGTTATACATCAGAATCACCCAGGAAACTTTAAAAAAATAATGATGTCCAGCACTACCCGCAGACAAATTGAAACAGAATTCCTGAGGGACGTGGTTTAGGCTAGTAGTACTCAAAATGTGGTCTAGGGACCACCAGCATCAGCATTACTTGGTGTATTAGTCAGTTTGGGCTGCCACAACAGAATACCATCAACTGTGTGTCTTAAAAAAGAGAAATTTATTTCTCACAGTTGTGGACGCTAGAAAGCCCAAGATCAAGGTGCTGGCAAATTCAGTTTCTGAGGGAGCTCTCTTTTGGTTTTCTCACTGTGTGAGGCATGTGTAGAAAGAGATCTTTCTCTCTTCTTCTAAGGCCACCAGTCCTATGGGATTACAACCCCACCTTTATGACCTCATATAATTTTACCTCCTGAAAGCCCTAGTTCCAAATACAGTCACATTGGAGGTTAGTACTTTAACATATGAATTGGAGGGGTTTGGGAAGGAGGTTTCAGTTCAGTCCTTATCACTTGGGTTTTGAAAACATACAGACCCAAGCCCAGAAGTATTGAATTAGCTTCTCAGGGAGCAAGAACCAAGAATCCATGTTGTAACAAATTCTACAAGTGGTTCTCATGCACAGTCAAATTTGAGCTCACTAACATAGGTCACTTATTGTTACACTAGGCTGCACATTAAATCACCTACGGATTTTTAAAACGTTTGATGCCTGGGGTCCAATTCCAGAGATTTCCACTTGTTATTGGATGCTCATACGAAGCAAGTTTTAAAGCTCTACAGGAGAATCCAAGCTGAGAAGCCCTAGTGTAGAAGATTTCTAAGGGTCTTTCAGTCCCAAAAGAGTATGGGTTTAATATAATTATATATATACATATTTATTTATTTATTTATATATATAATGTAATATACATAATCTAGATAATGTACATCAGAAAGAAAGTGATAGGATAGCTCTATTATGTAGTTTCAGATACAAACACATTTGTTAATCCCATTTCATTAATCACCTGATGTAGTGCATTAGAGGGGGATTTTTTTTTGAGGATTGCTATTTTGAGGGTACATTTGCTAGATACATGGTCCTTTTTTCTTCATAAAAAGTAAACATTTATTTGATGGTCAGTGTCTTTCCACTATCTAAAACTAAATGAGGGTTTGGAAAGGTATTTTAAAAGAATCTTACAAATTTAGAGTCTGGGGTAATTCTAAATGACAAACATAATATGATTATAGTAAAACCTTGGATTGTGAGTAACTTGTTCTGCAAGGCAAGCAAACATTTTTAATAAATTTTAACTTGATAAATGAGTGATGTCTTGCAATACGAGTAGTACACGATGCTGAACCTCACATGATCACAACTGAGCAATGGCTCTCTCTCTCTCTCTCTCTCTCTCTCTCTCTGGGACTGTGGGTGATCGTTTCTCATGCTTGGATGCTCATTCTCAGGCCCTGGTGTTTGGCAGAAATCAGTGATTTTTCAGAACATTGGAAGGTGCCCACAACTGGCACTAGTGTATTTTTTGTCACTTCAAAGAGTTTTAAACAGCAAAAGAAAGAGGCAGTCCTTTGCTTTTCCATAGAAGAATAAGCTTAGGAATGCTTTGCTTCATCTAGGTCATTGGATAGGTTCCTTGTTAAAGCTGCATGAAAAGAAAAAGATGCCATTGAGCCAAAAGATAGCAGTGATGCTGCTGGTGACAGTGAAAATCGTCCTACACAATAACCCTCCTCTCTCTCGTCTCCCTCAGGCCAGCCATGAAGGTTGTCAAAGGTAATTCAGGTTAATTCGTTTATTTTTCTTTTTCTTTTGTATTTTCTTTATTATTTTGTATTATATAACAGTATTATAATCATTTTTATATGAACATTTTGGGCTGTGGAACAAATCATCTGAGTTTCCATTATTTTTATGGAGAAATTCGCTTTGATATACAAGTGCTTTGGATTACAAGCATGTTTCTGGAACAAATTATGCATGCAAACCAAGGCTTTACTGTATTTTGTAAATCTCACAAAGATCATTCAACCATATAGATAAAGGAACTATGAATATTTCTTAGTATTAAAGCTTATGTTCCAAGTTATATAATTTTAAAATCTCTTTTGATACAAGGACAAAAATGGCTAAAACTGTAGATTCCACTTCCGCACAAACTTATAATAATAGTTGTATACAAATGAAAATTTAAAATATCTCAAATTGCCAGAGGTCTAGCCAGTGAATTTAATAATGTCAGCACAAAAGTTAACACGTAAAAGTAGAAAACACAACCCCTTGATATTTTTTTCTTTTCTCTTCCAGGCACATGAAACAGTTAAAAACATCAAACTCCTCAGAGAGGGACAAGTCACTAACGAATGAAAACTAACAATCTCCTTAATAATTCTAGGGTTTAACGGGAGAGTTAGTAATGCTAGTATTTGAGGGGCACCTGGGTGGCTCAGTCAGTTAAGCATCTGATTTCAGCTCAGGTCATGGTCTCACAGTTCATGAGTTTGAGCTTCGCATCAGGCTCCATGCTGACAGCTCAGAGCCTAGAGCCTGCTTCAGATTCTGTTTCTGTCTCTGCTCCTTCCCCACTCATGCTCACTCACTTTCTCTTTCTTGCTCTCTCTCTCTCAAAAATAAACATAAAAAAACAATATTTGAGCAGTTGGCTTAATTAGAATTCTGTTCTGATAAGGCTAAGGTAGCAACATTTTCTTTCTTATTTAATGTTTATTTATTTATTTTGGGAGAGAATACGTGCATGAGTGAGAAGGGGCACACAGAGAGAATCCCAGGCAGGCTCTACATTTTCACTAACCATGAGATCATGACCTGAGAGTGGAGACAGACAATTAACCCAGACGCTTAACTGACTGAGCCACTCAGGCACCCCAATGGCAATATTTTCAAACATATGAATGAGTTAACTATCCATACTGGTGGTCACAAAGCAACTGGAGAGTTAACATCAAATTGATACATCTCCTCTAAAATCCATACTCTATTGGAAGGGGGCTAATGGTGTCACCTCCGTTTACAAGTCCTTCAAAAATTAGCTTTCAAAGACTTTCTGCATCTTTCAGTAAGTAAACATTACGAAGGAAATTATAAATGAAATGCTAGAGTACATGTCAAGCTGTAACTTTCTTTCCATATGCAGATACCGGATAATATTACTTCTCTATAAGCAAGTTTTTAAGTAATATATAATTTGGTAGGGAGTTGTTTGAAAACAACACTGCCACATGAATTTTGCTTTTGTTGGATGCTCTAAGAATGACCACGGCCTCACAAACTTTAACCTAAGAGATCTTGCTTCACAAGTCAAAGATATCATTTTATGAGGAAAGCAAGCTATATCAACACTTAGAACCACAGACGAGCTGAGATTAACAAATGCTTGAAGGGAAAAGGAAATATTATAGAATTCTAGTTTGGAATAATATTGCAAAACTACCAGCGGTTTCCACTTAACCACATCACCTATTATATACACTGTATTGAAATGAAAGATCTGTATCACAGTTTCTATTTGAGTGTAAAAGGATAGTACTAACTTTTACATGTCCTTGATCTATCAGATGTCATTCTCTGAAAGCTAAGAAGCTTCTGAACACCACTAATAAGAAAATAGTATTTACTACATATAGGAAACAAAACCTATGACTATAGTAGCCAAGCTAAAATTATAAATAGGAAGATATATTCAAATTTGATCATGATGGTTTACAACTACTGAAATCCATAAACAATGATAACAACAGATTTTTTAAATTGCATTTTATTACTAGAAAGCTAAGCAAAATACACTGTTCACATTCAGTGAGGAAATTGTTAAAATACCATTCTAAACAAAAAATTTGCTTTTTTTGCAAGAAGTATTATCAGTTAGAACTATATGTATCTTCTTAGTTCAGAAACTCATAAGCAAGTCTTAATTGCCAGCTTTACCAGAAACTGAAGCAGAATATGTCTTTCTTTTCCAAATAAGCAGAATAGATGTAGTGAAGGATAAATCAGAATATGTAAATAATTTTTGGCCTCCATATTTGTAGGTGATTTTTGTTGCTTTGATATTGAGATGGCAAATGACAGCTCAATTATTCTGGATCAACACTTTAAAAAGTACCACATTCTATATCCTGAGTGGGTGAATGAAGTGTCAGAACTGTATAGCGAAGCAATATTTCTCATGATACCTTCTCCTTCTGCTTTTATATATCATTATAAAGTTTTCACTTTAAATTTTGGTTAATGGTTTGGTAGTCCTACTGCTAAGAAGTATAAACAAGTCTCATTGGCTACTGATCTCCAAGCACATGCTTAAGTTATAATACATGAAACACAGTATCCGAACAGGTGCCCAAACTTTTCTACAACATTTTTCATTTAATGCACCATTGACAGTCTATTCCCATCAAGGCAAGCCTTTTGAGGAGCTGACATTCTATTTGCCTCTTCTGCTGGATGGCATCAGCGAGGAGAAACATCAGCCAGGTTTGGCCCAGGGAACTTGGAGCCATTCAGTCAAAGGCCTCTGATAATTTATCAAAATGTCTCTAAAACTCAGTATCACCTCCTTTTTTTATGTCTCTACCCATAGCTTTAAAAGGCAAAACACCAATATAGGAGTTGTGGGAGGAAGAGGTTGTAAAAGAGGGATGTATTGCACTAGTAAACTTACAGAAGTGTTCCCTAGTCGGTCTACCAAGAAATCCTAAGACTGTTAGGAAGTCTAATAATCTACTTCTGATAGTTCCCCTAAGGCAGACTTTCTTCAGTTTTTTTTAAGTTTCTTTATTTATTTTGAGAGAGAGAGAGAAAGCATGCATGCAAATGGAAGAGAGGCAGAGAGAGAGAGAGAGAGAGAGAATCCCAAGTGGGCTCTCTACTGTCAGCACAGAGCCAGATGTAGGGCTTGAACTCACAAACTGGGAGATCATGACCTGAGCTGAAACCAAGAGTCGAATGCTTAACTGACTGAGCTACCCAGGCACACCTCTTCAAGCTTTTTTTTCTTTGGGGGGGGGGCAAGCAGGGGAGGGGCAGAGAGGGGGACAGAGGATCTGAAGCAGGCTCTGTGCTGACAGGCTGACAGCAGCGAGCCTGATGTGGGGCTCCAACTCCTGCACTGGGAGATCATGACGTGAGCCAAAGTCAGGCACTCAACCAACTGAGCTACCCAGGTGCTTTTTTAAAAAGCTAAAAATTAATATGGATATACAGATGATAGGCAACAGATGATAGACAGATGATAAAGATATATAAATAGATATGTATAAAAAAGGTCTAGAAACCAATATTTCTATATATTTTTTATTTTAGTGTATTACATTTAAAAACGGAGATTCTGGTTGATTAAATAGATTTCAAGACTCACTAAATAGATTGCAACTTGTAGCTTAAAAACACTGCACTGGGCTTATGCTGTATGTGAAGAAAATATCTTTCATGTTTATTTTTAGAGTTTAAGAGTACAGAACTCTAAGAAATATGAAACTGAAACAAAGTCTTCTGAATTCTTTCTAACTCCAGTAAATCTGGCTAATACACACATAAGAAGATACCTTAATGCTTTACTCAAACAAGAAGACAAATTTGCTTAAAAATAAATATTGTGTGGCAGTTAGGAGTCTACTCATACTGGTGGGAGGAGAAGGAAACGGTGGTAAATAGGTAAGGCTTAAAGTAATATGTAACCTTTAAAATTTTCCCAAGGGCCACATAGATCTTCTAACAGGAAGATTATGTGTTTGTGAGACACACCAATAAATTGTGCAAGAGTTAGACCTGTAAGGCACCTGGGATTCCCTACAGCCTAGAAATCATTAGTTCATCAAATGAGAAGATCTTGGGGTGCCTGAGTGGCTCAGTCAGTTAAGCAACTGACTTCAGCTCAGGTCATGATCTCGTGGTTCGTGGGTTCGAGCCCCACATCAGGCTCTGTGCTGACAGCCAGCTCAGAGCCTGGAGCCTATTTCGGATTCTGTGTCTCCCTCTCTTTCTGACCCTCCCCTGTTCACCCTGTCTCTCTCTCAGAAATAAATAAAACATTTAAAAAAATTTAAAAAAAAAGAGAAGATCCACCTGGATGATTATGAGTCATCAGTTCTTGCCACTGGGAAGGGTACTTCCAAAGACAGCCCATCCCAGACACCCACCATATCTCAGGTTTTTAGTAATTAAAGAATAGTTCTTCCCCTTGACAAAGCTAGAGACTTAAAAACTCGGGGGCGCCTGGGTGGCTCAGTCGGTTAAGCGTCTAACTTTGGCTCCGGTCATGATCTCACAGCTCCTAAGTTTGAGCCCCACATTGGGCTCTGTGCTGACAACTAGCTCAGAGTCTGGAACTTGCTTCAGATTCTGTGTCTCACTCTCTATCTGATCCTCCCCTGCTCATGCTCTGTCTCTCTCTCCTTCAAAAATAAACAAACATTGAAAAAAAAAAACCCACCTCTTCTCACCTCCTCCATTTATAAATAATTGTATGGTAGTATACATGCCACAATAGGCTGCAGTCTGCTGTTGTGGATGGTGATGATATTGTGATTTCTGAACATGTCATCTAGGGGTGCCTGGGTGGCTCAGTTGGTTAAGCATCCGACTTTAGCTCAGGTCATGATCTCATGGTTTGGGGGTTTGAGCCCCACATCAGGCTCTATGCTGACAGCTAGCTCAGAGCCTGGAGCCTGCTTCAGATTCTGTATCTCCTTCTCTCTTGAAATAAATAAAACATTTTAAGAAATTAAAAAAAAAACATGTCATCTATTGATTATTATTTTCATTCTTTTCATGGAGTAAAAATATCTTTATGGTAAGAAAGAATCAGCAGCAGTAAAAGACTCCATACAGGATGAGAGAAAGGGGGTCATGATCAGAAATTTTTGCTACATTGGATACAGGCAGGACTTTGGAGTCAGTCAAGGAAAACTTGCATGCCTTCTTCCAGAGGCAAGAATTCAACTAGACAGAAAAAGTACTGAAGCCTGGAAGAATTTTATGACCTAGGCCTGAGAAATCCCATAACCAGATTCATTCACATATTCTTATTTATGTGGGGCATTTTAATCAGTGACTTGGGTTAATTACTCTATAAATTCTATACTTGACAGCTAAGCTTAATTCTGGATTCTAAGGGATCCAGAAGGATATATATCAAAATGCAAAGCTACCAGCCAGGTATTTCTTTTCATCTTCACTGACCTTGACACACATAAATTTTTTTTATACATTTTGGACACGTATATACATGGATCTTAACAGACCTGGAAACATCCAGGGAAGTAGGTCCCTGGAATGTACCACTGTAGCAGCAAATATTCCTATGGAGGTACAGGGAGGATTCTAGAAATATTATGGATGCGGGGCGCCTGGGTGGCTTAGTTGGTTAAGCTTCCGACTTTCGCTTAGGTCATGATCTCACGGTTCTGGGTTCGAGCCCCGCGTCGGGCTCTGTGCTGACTGCCAGCTCAGAGCCTGGAGCCTGTTTCGGAGTCTGTGACTCCTTCTCTCTCTGACCCTCTCCTGCTCATGCTGTCTCTCTCTCTCTCTCCTAGAAATAAATAAAAAACATTAAAAAAAATTAAAAAAAAGAAATATTATGGATGCTACCAATAATATTATTTTCTTAAAATTCCCAGATAGTTTATTAAAGGAGGAGAGAAAAGGAAAAAAATATTTTTTGGTTTTTAGAAAAGTCTAAAAGTCATCAGCAAGTCTCTGCTGATGCCATGTAAAAAAAACAACTTGTTTTTATGTCTAAAGGGTGAGAGCCAGGGAGTGGCTCACCACCCATCAGCACTTGACCCTTCTGAAGAGCAAACTAGTACCTGAGAAGGGAAGAGAAGGAACACTGTTCTGTGGATGCCAGAGAAAACCAGGATGTAACAGACACTGGGGGAAAATATTATTAAGGAATTTCTAAAGTTCACACTTCTTCATTAGCTAGACAGGTTTTGTTTGTTTGTTAGTTTTTTGAGCCATGCTTTGGAAAAATACCAAGACCTCACTAAAACCATAGCTCTGTGTAGTCAAAACTAGAAATTAATGTGAGGTGGTGAAAAGGGGAGACAGTAACTTAAGGCCAAAATGTGGCTGTTTATAGTAATGAATTTTAGAAGGACTAGCTATGCAGACAGGAGCCTACAGCAGAGACTCCAATAGGAGCTGTGGATGGTGAAACTTTCTATGCCCCAGACTTGTAGGAACCCTGAAGCACTTAGTATACCTACTGCAGCCAAACACAGGCA
Source organism: Hyaena hyaena (assembly GCF_003009895.1). Classification (NCBI taxonomy): domain Eukaryota; kingdom Metazoa; phylum Chordata; class Mammalia; order Carnivora; family Hyaenidae; genus Hyaena; species Hyaena hyaena. The sequence goes on along the minus strand of NW_024081792.1, from coordinate 425,972 downwards.
GCAGGGGAGAGAGCAGTTAGCACTGGATAGGCATACAGGTATATAAGATTGAGTAATATCCTGGCTCTGCCATCAATTCAGGTGACCTAAATAAGTCACTCCACCCACCTGGGTGCCAGGATCCTCATTTAGGAAATGAAAGGGTTGTATCATCTATAAGAGTCCTTGAACTTTAGAATTTTATGACTCAAAATTCCTGAGCCATGGAACAAACGGCTTCCAGATCAGAACTATCCAGCAGAAATATAATGCAGGCCACATATGTAATTTTGAAAGGTTAGTAGCTCCACTAAAATATGCAAAAGCGGGGGACACCTGGGTGGCTCAGTTGGTTAAGCGTCCAACTTGGGCTCACGTCATGATTTCATAGTTCATGTGTCCAACCCTGCATCAGGCTCTGTGCTGACAGGTTGGCGCCTGGAGCCTGCTTCATACTGTGTCTCCCTTTCTCTCTCTATCCCTCCCCTGCTTGCACTCTTTATCTGTATATCAAAAACAAACATTAAATGAATTAAAATAAAATACACAAAAGGGAGGGTGCCTGTCTGGTTCAGTCAGTAAAGCATGGGACTCTTGATCTTGGGGTTGTAAGTTTGAGTCCCACATAGGGTATAGAGATTACTTAAGTAAAATCTTCGAGAAAAGAAAAATCATGACACTTTGGTGATGCCGTCTATATACAATAAATAATAAATAAATAAATAAACAAATGGGAACAGGAGAAATGAGGCTTTATAAAATTTTGGCATGACCCAATATGTTCAAAATATTGCTATGTCAACTTGTCTTTAGGGGCCCCTGGGTGGCTCCATTAGTTAAGCATCCAACTCTTGATGTCAGTTCAGGTCATTATCTTGCATTTTGTGAGACTGAGCCTCAAGTCAGGCTCTGCACTGACAGTGAGGAGCCTGCTTAAGATTCTGTCTCTCCCTCTGTCTCTGCCCCTTCCCTGCTCATTCTCTCGCCCTCTCTCTTTCTGTTTCTGTCTGTCTGTCTAAATAAATAAATAAATAGTTTTTAAATGTCTTTGAAGTCTCAAGTACCACACGCACTTCAAGTGCTCAAAGGCCATACATAGTTAGTGGCTACCATCTACCATCCTGGACATCACTACTCTAGACAGTAGTGTCAAGTTCACAAGATACGAGCAGGAGCTCCTGGGTCTGCTTGATGCTCTGGACCATGGTTCCAAAGCCTGGCTATTCACCAACATTACTGGAGGAACCTAAAAAAATATTTCTGAGTCCACCCTCTTCCTTGAACATGAGTCATATCTTAGAAGAATCTCACCAGATAAATGTGACGCGCAGCCAGTTCATGCCAGTCTGCAAGGTAGTGTTTAAAAATGTCCTTACTGACTGAACGAAGACTCATGCTGTTCAGAGGTTGGTGGAATAAAGGAAGCAGTGGTCATGTGGTTATCGTCCTCTCCAGAGATGCTTCAGATAGTTATCAAAGGACTACTATCTGTCTATTCAGTGGGCTGGAAGATTTCAACACTAATCTTGATAGCATAGAGTGCTTTTAGTTATTAAAGGTTGTCAAACATTTTCAAGTTAAAATGTACTAAAGAACAATGAGCTGATGTTGCAAAACAAAAAACCCAGATTCTACTCTGCAGGGTGTGTCCAGCTGGTGACTCGATGGAGCTACAGCTGCAACTACATAACTGTTTTTGAGCCCATTTAACATTTCTGTGGACACTAGTTGCCCTCAATCTGGGACCGATTCTCACCCTCTAGATGTCTTTAGTTGAGTGGTAACCGAGCAGTTGAGAAAACTTATAAGAGTCCCATAATACTTTCATTTTACTGACATGAAAAAAAATAGGTGTATGTATTAGAAGTCTTCCTTCTAGGGGCGCCCGGGTGGCTCAGTCGCTTAGGCGTCCTACTTGAGCTGAGGTCATGATCTCACAGTTCATGGGATTTGAGCCCCGTGTCAGGCTCTGTGCTGATGGCTAGGAGCCTGGAGCCTGCTTTGGATTCTGTGTCTCCCTCTCTCTTTGTCCCTAGCCCGCTCACACTCTGTCTCTGTCTCTGTCTCTGTCTCTCTCTCTCTCTCTCAAAAAATTAAAAAAAAGAAGTCTCCCTTCTAGACTCCCATAATCATTTAAGCATGGACAAAAGAGGCGACTTAGGGAATTTTCAAAAAACAGATACATTGAAATGAGCTGGTTGACTGAGCTCTAGCCAATGTTATCCCAAAGGGAAAAGAAAGGGGTCTTAAATGTAGATGAGAGTATTTGTGGCTTAACTGGAGGAGAAGGCTTGTAACTACCAGCCAAAAAAGAACAGATGAGACCAAAATGGTGACATAGGAGAGCCCAGCCTCCTCCTCCCCGCCTTCTCACCCCCAACAAAGATCAACAATTAGACAGCTATCTACAAACAAAATGAGTTCTAGGAGAGCTCTGGAGTTCATTTAAGAAACTTTAGCAACATAGTGGAACAGAAAACCTGCATATTCATAAGAAGAGAATGAACACAGCTTCATTTTTCCTGCATCATCCCATCCACCAGCCAGCACTGTTCAAGAACCAAGAGGAAACTTCCCAGGTAGAAAGAGTTCTCTTTGTCAGGAAAGGGATAGTGGGGGAGCAACCAGCTCACCCAGTCATTTGGGACACTACATGAAGACCCTGCTTTGGTTTCACCCCACCCAGACCAGCAGAGCTGAGAGAGAGATAGCTAGGAATGAAGAAGGAAAGCAGGTGCTACCATTAGCAGCAATGCAACAGGAGCAGTCACAGTTCACAGGGACCTGATCTGCAGACAAATGCAGCAGATTTTGCTACTGGATAAATGGATGGCCAGCACACGTGCAACAGAAACCCTGCAGATTTTGCCAGCTCTCACCCCACAGGATTCTCATTTATTGGTGCCAGCCACCCGAGACCCTCTGCTCTCATCCTTCCCCTGCCATACCCCCATCAGAGACTGAAACTACACCAGCAACCAGCCCAGGCCTCTACAGCTGCAAAAGTGCAAGACACCAGCACAAACCCCCACAGCTGACCCCCACTGCCGTGTGCACATTCACAGTTAGTCGCTCTAACTGTGCACTTGCACCCAAAGGCCTAACAACTGTCCCTGACCTCAACTGCAGGGTGCATGCCGAGGGAGACCTCCTGGAGCCACAGAAGGATAAACTGACAGCTAGGGCCTCCACACCTGCTTGTGGGCCCACTTCAGGCCTTGCCTTTTGTCCTAGCTTCACCACTGTGTTTCCTGCAGCTGGTCCCTCCAGCTATGCACCTGTATGCCCCTAACTCATCCTCCTTATCCGCCTCCCCTGCAGGCTCAAGCGTAGGGGGTGATTGTGCAACCACTGGAGAGCATGCCAAGAAAATAGCCCCTGCAGATGCCCCAGCCAATGCTGCCTGTCCCCTACCAGCCCCCAACTATGTCTGCAACCAAATCCTACCACTACACAGGCACCTGCAGCTGCCCCCTATAGCAGACTATATGCAGATCACCAGCTCCAGTCACCTTGCTGTCTGCCCTGCTCCCTAGCCACTGGATCTGGAAGCCACTGAGAACCCAACAGCCTTTGTAGCAACCATGGACCCCTGCTGTGCTCACTAAGCATTATACATTTGTCAGTACTGTGGACCCCAGTAGCCTGAGCCAAAGAGACATCATGTGCCTCCCAGCCCCAACATAGTGGTACCACATGCCACATGCCACAGTGGTGCTACATCGCACCCAAAACTCGGTGCCCAGTACCAGCAGACCTGGGATCACAGTATGCTCCAGTGTGCCCCACCCACAGGTGAAAGTCTTCCCTTAATGAAGTCAGTCCATAATACCTGGAAGAGTGTCACAGACAAGGAGTCTGGAGTTCTCTCTTGTCCAGCAAGAGAAAGAATGCAGAATTGAATACAAGAGAGGGCTAATATCTGGGAGGAGGCAAGAGTCCCAAACAGGGGTTTCATCTCTGTATTTACTGAGCGCTCAAGATCTTACGCATGTGGTGAAAATGAAGAAAACAATCAGATAATCACTAACGTGTGTGTGTAAGAAGCACAGGGTCTGGAGTTTGAAGTGATCAAAGTATATTGGCTCCAGATGGAGAGAAGTTTCCTGCAGGTGATATAACAAGTTACTCATGATCCCATTACGCCATCTCACTAACTAACCTTGGGCGCTTTTGCCCTGTGGTGACAGCTTTCCACCCTAAGTTTTTTTTAACCCATTTATGTAAGCATAGGGAATTCTTGAAATATTTCCCCACAGAAGAAGTCACTCTTTCTTCAAATGCATAGACACCTACACAAGGGTACAGAGATCACAAAGAATCAGGGACAAATGATTCCACTCAGGGAATACAGTAAAACCCTTAGTAACTGGCTCCCCAAAAATGGATGTCCAGGGATTTCCCAACAAAAAATTTAAAATAATTGTCCTTAAGATGCTCAGAGAGCTACAAGAGAATACCAGATTTAATAACATCAGGATTTTCCTGATTTAATTTATCAGAATTTTCCTAGTTTAATAATATCAGGAAATAATACAAGAACAATATGAGAAGTTCAAAAAAGAGATAAAAAACGTTAAAAAAAGAAGAAGAAATTTTAGAGCTGAAGAATACAGTGACTGCACTGAAGAGAGCTTCAGCAGCAAAGCTGACCAAGAAAAAGAATCAATGATCTACAAAACAGATCAATGAAATGATCTAATGAGAGAAGAAAAAGAAAAAAGAAAAAAGAAAAAAAAGAAGAAAGGCTATGGGCCTTATAGAGACGATTCCAAAAACAATGTTTGCATCATTGGAGTCCCAGAAGAAGACAGGGAGCAAGAGAGCTTATTTAAAGGAATAATGGCTGAGAACATCCCAAACCTGGGGAAAGATTTGCACATCCAAGTTCATGAAGCTAATAGGTCATCTCAAAACTTTAAATCCTAAACAATATTCTCCAAGGCACATTATAATAAAACTGTCTAAAATCAAAGACAAGTAAAGAATTCTAACGAAATCAAGAGAAAAGTAATTTATCTCATACAAGGGAAAGCTATCAGCAGATTTCTCAGTAGAGATTTTGCCGGCCAGGTGAGAATGGACTAATATATTCCAAGTGCTAAAAGAAAGAAACTGCCAACAAGAATGCTTTACTTTATCTGGTGAAACTGAACTTCAGAAATAAAGGTGAGATAAAGACTTTCCCTAACAAACAAAAGCTGAGGAAGTTCATCACCACTTAAGAAAAATGGTGAAAGAAGTAGATATACAATATAAAAAGAGGTAGGGTGCCTGAGTGGCTCAGTCAGGTAAGCATCTGACTTTGGCTCAGGTCATGATCTCACAGTTCAAGATATCAAGCCCCACATCAGGCTCTGTGCTGACAGTGCAGAGCCTACTTCCGACCCTCTGTGCCCCTCTCTCTGTCCCTACCTTGTTCATGCAAATTTCTTTCTCAAAAATAAATAAACATTTAAAAACTAAAAAATAAAATAAATAGAGGTAAATTATAACAACAAAAACATAAAACAAAGACAGTAAATGGGTATAGTTGTGGTATGCAATCAAAGTTAAGTTGCTATCAGCATAAAATAGACTGTTTTATCTACAAGATTTAAAATTTTTTTAAAATTTTCTTAATGTTTATTTTTGAGAGAGAGGGGAAGGAGAGAGAGAAACAGAGACAGAGACAGAGACAGACTATGAGTGGGGAAGGGGGAAAGAGAGATGGAAACAGAATCTGAAGCAGGCTCCAGGCTCTGAGCTGTCAGCACAGAGCCCAATGCAGAGCTCAAACTCATGAACTGTGAGATCATGACCTGAGCTAAAGTTGAACCCTTAATCAACTGAGCCCCTCTATCTACAAGATGTTTTATGTAGACTTTATGTTAATCACAAAGTAAAAACTTACAGTAGATTCATAAAAGGTAAGAAGAGAATCAAAGCATACCATTATGAGAAACCATCACTTGACAAAGGAACGCAGGAAGAGAAGAAGAAAGGAACAAGGGAACTACAAAACACCAGAAAACAGTAAGATGGCATTAGTAAGTCCTTACCTATCAATTATTCTAAATATATGGATTGAGTTATCCAATCAAAAGACCTACTGAGGCATGTCAGCTATATTTCAATAATAAAAAGTAAAAAAACAAAAACAAAAAACCACATAAGGCATATGGAGTCTGGATGGATAAAAGCAACAAGAGCCAATTATTTGCTGCCTACAAGAGACTCACTTCAGCTTTCAGAACACATTAGATTCAAAGTGAAGGGACAGAAGGAACTATTTCATGCAAATGAAAACCAAAACAAAGCAGGAGCATATATACTTATATCAGACAAGATAGACTTTAAGCCAAAAATAGGAACAAGAGACAGAGAAGATCATTATATAATGATAAAGGGGTCAATTCATCAAGAAGATATAACAATCATTAATATATAAGTATCCAACATTCAAGCACTTATATATATTAAGCAAATACTAACAGATTGAAGGAAGGATAGACAATAATACAATATTAGGGGACGTTAATACCCCACTTTCAACAATAGGTAATTATCAGGTGGAAAATCAACAACAAAAACTTAGACTAGACCCATAGTTTAGGCCAAATAGACCTAATATATATATCATACTCCATCCAACAGCATCAGAAAACATATTCTACTGAAGTACACACAGAAGATCCTCCAGGATAGGTTATATGATAAGTCAGAAAACAAGTCTTAGCAACTTTCAGAAATCTAAAATCACACCAAGTATCTTTTCCAACAATAATGGTTGAAAACTAGAAATGAATAACAGGAGAAAAGTTGAAAAATTCTTAAGTTTATAGAAATTAAACAACACAATCATGAACAACCAATGAGTCAAAGAAGAAATCAAAAGAGAAATCAAAAAATATCTTGAAACAAATGAAAATGAAAACACTACACATCTATGTGAAACCTATGGGATGCTGCAAAAGTAGTTTTAACCTACATTAAGAAAAAAGAGAGATCCTAAATAAACAAGCTAACTTTACACTTCAAGGACTAGAAAAAGCAAAGCAAAGCCCTAAATTAGCAGAAGGGAGGAAATAACAAAGAGCAGAAAGAAATGGAGATCAGAAAGACAATAGAAAAGATCAATGACAATGAATGGTTTTACAAAAAGATGAAAATGACAAACTAAGAACTAGACTAAGAAACCAGTCTGGCAAACTAGACTAAACTGGGAGGGGGGAGGGAGGAGGTGGGAGAAGGTGAGAGAACTCAAAGTTGGAAATGAAATAGGAGATATTACAACTGACACCATAGCAATATATATAGGATCATAAGACAACCATGAACAATTATAGGCCAACAAATTGCATGACTTAGAAGAAATGGATAAAATCCTAGAAACTTACAACCTACCAAAACTGAATCATGAAGAAATAGAAAATCTGAACAAACCAATAATGAGTAAGGAGTTTAAATCAGCAATCAAAATCCCCTCAGTGAAGAATATACCAGGACCAGTTGGTTTCAGTGGTTAATGCCACCAAACATTTAAAGAAAAGTTAATGCCAGAAAAATATCATCCTTTCCTGAGTGGAAGGAGTGAGTTTCTTGAACTACTTCCCATTCTGACCGAGTTCTAACTGAAGTTCTTGTAAGGTTTTATTGTACAGCAATACCATGAGTTTCTTGGCTCCCTTATTCTATAAATTCTCCATCCACCCTTAAAATAACTTACCACTTTTGAGACATCATGAGAAGAGGAACTCTGTTTCTTGCAACCAAAAGAGCCTGATTTGAGAATAATGGCCAATCCCTAGAGTGGCTGCAAGGTCTACAACAGGTTTGTGTGGTCTAAGACCTAAATAGCATATAGCTTTAAGAATAGGCTTTCAAGAAACAAACATTTATTTATTGGTTGGAAATAAAATATTTTCCAACCTTAAACATATTTTTAAAAAGGTATTTTGACCATTAAATTTATGTATTTTGGGTCAATATTTACTCAATGAGTCCCCCAATCCTTGCCTCACGTATCAAAGACAAATATGAGGAAAGAGTCTCTCTCTATTCCTGTGTAGCCTGCACTAAATATTATCTTCATTCTCTTTAAGAGGGATATATATCAGGAAATATTGCTTCAGGTATAGGTGTATTATTTGAAAGCTATCTTAAGTCTAGAAAATAAGTCTATGTCACTCTTTAAACGCAGATAATCATTATGATTCCACATCTGAGGCCTGCTTACAGCTACTCTAAAATCTTTTCTAAGAATTTTTATACATGGCATATGAGTATCTTTAGACTGACTATAAGATAATCACTTAAAATAGTAATTATCAACTTATTTTACATTAGCTTAAAATTGACGAAAAGCAGTCTTCTTTACAGACAAGCTCTCATTAAATAAGGCCCCTATCTGTATGTCACAATGGTAGCTGTTCTGTGGCTAGAGAGAGATCTATGTTCAAGTAACAGCTGACCAACTTATTTGCTCCATAACCTCAGGAAAATTGCTTAGCCTCCCTAAATCTCATCTTTCTTAGGGACATTAATGCATATCTTTCAAGGTTACGAGGATTAAACACGAAGAATGTAAAGTGTTAGACAATGCCAGACAGAGTAAATGCTCAAAGGTAGCAATTACTGATGAAGCAAAGTCTATTTATAAATAAACATGAATAAGATTATCTGGAAATTAAGAAGGCTTTCATGAAGAAAGATATTTATTCCCAGTAACTATCCATGACATAAACAGATTTCTTTGGAATACTACAAAGGAAAAGATCCCCAAATTTTCCACCCAATATTACCTAACACTCCCATACTCATACACAAATACGCACAATTCTGCCCCACCACCACCCTTAGTAGTCTTTTAATTTCTCCAGAGGAAAAGTAGGACATAAAGTTCCTCCTGTTAAACCACAAATTAGAGGTCATCATCAGTTCATTTGGAAAAACATCCATCAGTGTTTATACAAACTCAGACTCACATACATATATACTTCTAGGTACACACATACATGCACATTTACTCATATGTGTATTTGATCTGTAAATTAGTAAAGAGCTTGATTTTAGTACTTAGCTGACATAAACAAATGAGCTGGTAGGGAAGCCCAAGCACTTATGATGACCACAAAACTCCTGTCTCTGGCTTATGTTTAACTGTCCCTGATGCAGTTGTCTGACAAACACATTCCACATTTTCACAAATCATTCTGAAAAAGAAAGAGAGAGGAACAGACAGAGGCTGTGAGGAGGAGGCCAGGAGGAGGAGAGGGAGGAGAAAGTTGGAGGAGGAGAAAGAGAGGCATGATGTGAGAAAGGAAGGAAGGAAGGAAGGGGTAGGAAAAGAGGAAAGAAAGGAGGGGAAAAGGAAGATTCCATGTGTGAGGCATGTATGTGGGTTGGCTTGGCAAACCAGGTCAGTTTTGGGAAGCCAATTTTTTGCCCACCCAAAGCTTGCCCAGACTTGCCCTAAGGCTATGTTGCAAAACAGGTAGTAATTTCTCTGCCAAGCATATTTTCGGAATGAGTGGAGTCCCAGACCTGACTAATGTTTTGCTTCTTGGCCCTCTTACTTCTTTAGCACAACATCTGAGGCTGTGGTGGTTTGACGCGCACTTCTCAAAATATCCCAAAGTTCCTGCTTTATATTTCTCAATTCTTTGGTATTTACCACCCAGTTCAAGAGCTACTGACCTCTGCCCTACTTAATGCGAACTCTGTGGATGTTAAGTCTTTTGACTTTTAAGAACAACCATTCCAAACACAGTTACCTCCGTGCAGGGTCTAGAAATTAGGATCAATGATACATGCCAATTCAGTACCATATTGAGAGATTTTTCTAGGGCAGGTACTTCATCATTTGAAATAGTGCTGTGTTTGGGGAGTCCTTGTGATTGAGAGAAGAAATGGCTCTCACTGGTCATTTTAGTTGAACTGACCTTTAGCTATAGAAACGGGATAAGCTAAGTCTGAATGGGTTGGTTGTGCCAGGGAAGCTACATATAGATAGATAGATAATAGTAGATTTGCTCAACATAACATTCAGTAAGTCACCACTATGTATGGATACTGATTCCAAGAATGTATAAACACCTACAATCATAAAATGTTATGTCTGGACATCTAGTTTAACCCTTTCATTTTACATATTTAAGGACAGAACTGAGGTCTGGGGATTTTAACTAATTTTTCCTAGATGAAAAGAGAGATTGGAATGAAATTTGGTTATAGTATCATGGACACTAAGTGTAACCAAGGAGGTTACAGACAGTTAGTAAAGGTTTAATGATGGACTTAAAGTTCTCATTAACTAAAAAGTATCACTCTGAATAGGAGAACTGAAGCCACTAGAAGCATATATTATAAACTATGAGAGACAGAGTTTCTCCAGGTTTCACCAGAGTTGAGATGAAAATTCAAGATTTTTGTCTTCATTCATAGCTCACCAGGGAGCTTTCTGATTACAAACTCATATTCCTAAATGCCCTAAAATTAGAGTTGGAATACACTGAATGATAGAGAATACTATTCTAATCAGAAAAGACATCATTTGAATTAAACTGATAACTCGAGTTTCTAAAATTACATACTTGAGGACACTGGATTCATGAAAAATACTCCAAGATGGTCAATAATCCTTATTTTTCCCCTCTCTTTATGGAATGTTATTCAAAACTTCAGTATATAGAGAGCTATTTTATGAGGTAAAATAATGAGTTATTAATAAATAACAAACACCACTATAAAATATAGAATATAGTTGTGATACAGCCAATAAGAATATAATGTGATCAGCTACAAAAATACTTCTTAAGAATTTAAATATCAGTAAAGTTACTAATTTATTAATACATTTTCCTAAGTAAAAAACAACAGTTTTAAGATGTGAAATGAAGTACGAGGTTAATTTTTTATCTTCTACCATACTCAAACAGACCCTTTGTTTTCTCTCTCTGGTACCAGCAAGGGTTACTCTGTGGCTGCCAGGAGATCTGGGTATGGGATAGCCAAACTGAGATCAGATGACTGTTCTGTTAAAATAAGCATTCTGAGACTGTGGACTCATGAGACTGAGGATTCAGCAAGAGGAAAAACATTCATATCTCTGCTGTAGGAAAGTTATTAATGGTGTTGAGTATTTTGAAGAAAGAGAAAGTTAGGAAACTAGCTTTGAGCTCAATCACGACAAATTTTCTATTAATCTCAGTATAAAAACAAACTATAGTATCAATAATACTAGCCAGTTTCAGTAGCTTTTACCAAATGAACAAACATTCTTTTCTAAGACTGTAAACTCTGTGTAAAATAATACCATGCAGAACAGAGACTGGAATATTTCATGAAACAAAGTGACTTTCAAGACTTCGTTTTCTGAAAGGAAGATATGCCGGGGAAACAATTTCACAATGAAAATCTATCTTCATCATGTATAACTTCATACAAAAATACCCAAATATTGCTCTAGTTTTTTCCCCCTACTTGGAAGCAGATTACATGTGTACATGCAGTGTACATGTTTAGTAGAAATACATGTTTGAAACATAACTCCTCTTTGAGAATACCATCACAAAAGTGAAGACCTGCCTGATATTTAGAGAGCCATAAACTTTGCTCTTTAAGGAATAGTTTTAAATAATGTAGCTACCAATCGAACATAACACAATGCCTGACTAGATTTTTTGCATCCTCTGAGAATAAACAATGTGTCAGGAGTTTGTCCCTAAGGAAATTTGAATAGAAGCTCAAAATGTGATTTGCAGATTGGTTTATCCAGAGTCCTCTGGCATAAGCTTTTATGATACAAAAAGGAGAGATGCAGGTGCCTTTCTGTGAAGAAAGAGTTCTGAGTTAGAGAGCAGAAGGCTTCCATTCTGTGAGGAAGTAAGTAGATCTTGGAATAATGTAGAATGGTACTACATTGACCTGCCAAACTATTCCTCAGCCATATGCTCTTCAATAGTTTTTATCAAGGCATCTGAAATGGCCTGATCACTTTGCACTTTTCTTATTATCTTATTCCTTTAAGACATAGAAATCACTTTGAAATAGAGAAAAAGTAAAATATAAAACTTGAAAGTAAAGTATAAAACTTCTTTCTAATGCACAATTATTAACATTAGATAAAATTGACAAAACCCGTCATGTCAGCACTCTGAAAATCGACCAAAGGCATACAACATTTTGAGAAGTGTTTAGGCTTGATAAACTGCTGAATTTTGAGTAATAAAGAGCATGTGGCATTCTGGCCTGGAACTTCTTTCCATCCCCTGATGCCTCCTCAGTGAGGATAGAGGTTTTGTAGAGGCTGGGTAAGCCATAAGCACTGGCAACTTCTCTGTCATGGTAAGTATGAGTTCACTCAATTTGGAGTGGTGGGAGACAACCACTCCCAAGAGTATTATTAGCGAAAGTAATGATCTCTTGGGTGGGTGAACAGAGAGAGCCAACAGCTCTACTAGTCCGAGGCTGTGGTCATCGTTGAGGCATATTCCTGTCTGTGTATACGTGGAGACAAGGGAGGGCACAAGCTAGTTACCCATTCCTGGCTAGCCCTGGAGCTGTGTACATGCACAGAGGAGATAGGAGAAGGAGATAGGAAAGTAAAAGCTGAAGCTGGAGCAGACTTGAAAATAGCCTGAACTTTTTTTTTTTCTTTTTTTGAGAGAGAGAGAGAGAGAGAATACAGGTGTGCATGCAAGAGGGTAAAGGGCATAGAGGATCTAAAGCAGGCTTTGTGCTGACAGCAGAGAGCCTGATGCCGTACTCAAACTCATGAACTATGAGATCATGGCCTGAGTTGAAGTCAGACACTTCACCAACTGAGCCACCCAGGTGCCCCTAAAATTAGCCTGAACTTTCAGTGAGGTCCCCTACTCCCACAAAGATCCATTGGCAGAGGACAGAGACCTTACTGGCTCAAGATGTTGAGCACAACCTGTCAAATCACTAAGTCATGCAGATACAGGGAAACTGGACTTAGAAATAAAAACAACTGTGTGTGTATGTGTGTGTGTGTAGATATACTACATTTACATGTATATGTGTGTCTATGTATACAAATATAATGTATATATGTATATAAATAAAGCTCTACTCAGTTAAAAAATAGATATACACATATATGACATATGTAATATACAGATATATACGCTTATCTGGAGACATTAGCACGTGCAAAAGGTAAGGGAGAAAAATTACATAAATTTAGTTCAAGCAAGTTACTAAACTAATAAAAGAATCAACAGCAACAATAACCTTCTAAAGTAAACAATAAATATATAAGTAAATAAATAAAATAATGAATCTAGACAATATGCTGTTTAATATGCCTAGTTTCAACTAAATAATTATGAAGTATGCAAAGAAACAAGAACATATGACCAATATTCAGAAAATAAAACAGTCAATATAAACAGTCTCTGGTTTAAAAAAAAAGTCTCTGGTTGTCCCCAAAACCCAAAAGGTGGATTTTGTAGACAAAAAAATACAAAGCACTTATTTTTAAAATCAGCTATCTAGTTCAAAGAACTGAAGTAAACCATGCTTTAAGAAATAAAGGAAAGTGGGGCGCCTAGGTGGCTTGGTCGGTTAAGCATCCGACTTTCGCTTGGGTCATGGTCTTGCGGTTCGTGGGTTCGAGCCCCACGTCAGGCTCTGTGCTGACTGCCAGCTTAGAGCCTGGAGCCTGTTTCAGAGTCTGTTACTCCCTCTCTCTCTGACCCTCCCCTGCTCACACTGTCTCTCTCTCTCTCCTAGGGAAAAAAAAAAAAAAAGAAATAAAGGAAAGTATTACAGCAATGAATCAACAAATAGAAAACCTCAGTAAGGTGGTAGAAATTTAAAAAAAGAATGAAATGCATATTCTAGATTTGAAAATCAAAATGAAACATTTACTAGAAGGATTCAATATCAGATTCAAGATTACAGAGTTAAAAATCAATGATCTGGAAGACAGATCAGTAGAAATGATCCAAGCTGAACATAGGCTATAGAACAACAGATCCATTTAATGGGAGTTAACCAAGGAAAGGAGGATAAGGATGTGGAAAAAATATATGAAAATAAATGACTGAAAACTTACCACATTTGATTAAAAAAAAAACAAAACACTAATTTCCTTATCCTAGAGGCTCAATGAACTCCAAATAGATAAACCTGCATGAAATTCTCCTCCCCAGCTTTCTGTGATTGTGTACTCTCGTGGGTGCCCTCCTGCTTCCATGACTGCTCCTTCCTTATATACTTTTCTTTCTCAATCCTTTTTTTTTTTTTCCAGTGAGTGTGTGTGTATATGTGGGTGTATTTTAAAATCCCATGCAACTCTTATTTTTCTATATCACATACTCTCACATAGAAATTCCATCCATTTTGGGGAGCACCTAGGTGGTTCAGTCAGTTGAAAGTCTGACTTGGGTTCAGGTCATGATCATACAGGTTTGAGTCCTGTGTCAAGATCTGTGCTGACAGTTCACAGCCTGGAGCCTGCTTTGGATTCTGTGTCTCCCTCTCTCTCTCTCTCTCTGCCCCTCCCCTGCTTGTGCACGTGCTCACTCGTTCTCTCTCTCTCTAACAATAAACATTTTTTTAAATAAAAAAAATAAATTCCATCCATTTTCACAGACTATCATTAAAAGACTATTGAATCTCATAACCAGGTTGTCTGGTTAAATACCTCTTCTTGGATATTTCACTAGTCCACTAATTGCAGAAGAGAAATTCTTCTGTTGTTTCACATTTCCATAATAGTATTAGCACTAAGAGTGGGAAACAGGAAACCTGAAACCTCAGTTGCCTTTGATTATCCTTCTCCCCCAACCTTACTCAGTTGCTACATCCTGACAATTCTACTAAATAATTTTCTTCTTCCTATTCATTTCCAATACTACTTCCTTAGTTTAGGATTTCATTGCTTCCTCGCCCAGACTGATCTTACAGCTGGTTTTCATGACCTTGTTTTCTTCTCTCTTTAATCCATCCAAAACATAGTATTCAGATTAATATTCTTAAAACCTAGCTCTAATTATTTCACTCCCTGTTAAAATGACCACAAATGGCTCAAAAAATAAAATGAGTTTGTTAACAGAACAATTGCTTTAAAATTTTTTTTAATGTTTATTTATTTTAGAGAGAGAGAGAGAGACAGAACATGAGGGCGGAATAGGAAGAGAGGTAGACACAAAATCCAAAGCAGGCTCCAGGCTCTGAGCTGTCAGCACAGAGCCCAAAGTGGGGCTTGAATTCATGACTTGAGCCAAAGTGGGGTGATTAACCAACTGAGCCACCTAGGCATCCCAACAGAACATTACTTTTTAAATTGTATTTAGCACTTCCCTTCATCACCCTAAAATTCAAGTCGTGAAAAAATTTTTGGAGACTTTCCCCAATTCAACTGAAATAAGTTTTAAAAGGAAGAAAAAGAGGAGGAGAAAAAAAGCGAAAAAAGATAATTACTTGTGGGTGGGTACATGTTTCCTGACAACTTGCAAATGTTCTAAGATTTAACATTATGTAAGTTCTTGGAAGTGTAGAGTGGCCACATCAGCTATGGGAGATGAGAAGTCCAGGACACGTGGCCATGGAATATAGTAAGCAGATGGACAGGACTGGGGTGGAGGAGATCCCTCCCTGGACCTTTTCAGCCAGTTCAAGACCAGAAGACAAACTACTTTATCTACTGAGAAAAACCATGTTACTAGTAAATGGATACAGATGAATAAAGATTCTAGCACAGGGTGCATGAGACAAATAAAACAAAGATTACAGAAAACATTTCTGAAATACTCAGTTTTGCTATTTGGAACCACAGAAGAATTGTAGTTCCAGATGGACCTGAGCAAGGATGTCTAGGCAAGCCCTCAGAGGTCCAGAGACCCTTGACAGTGAGAAGCTGGAGAATCTCAATGAACTGGCATAAAGCTGCTTTGTTTTTATAAACATGTTGCTGCCTGTCCAGTATTTTGCTGAAAAATGGAAAAAGCTTTCTATTACTCTACAGCTTTGTGAATGGAATAAGCTGCATGGATTTTGCAAATTAGGTAACAAAAACTGCAGATGCTGGTTGGGTGTGGGTCAAATTGTTTAGCTAAGCTTTCCACTCTCTCTGTACTTATGCCAAAGGTAGTCTCTGGTTCAGTCTCTGAATTATAATGAATTCTAAATTCATATGATCTAAATTTAAAACATTTCACTATGAAAGGACACATATTAATTAACAATAAATAGAGTCAAAAAGGAAGGTTAATTGGGACACCAAACAGATGTGAAGTATAACAAAAGCTCTGTTATAGGAACGAACTCATGAATTTCATTCTTTGTGGTTTTTTTTCTGTCACCAGACACAATCAAGGTAAGTGCAGAATTTCTGCTGGCATTTTTAAGGTGTCATTTTCATAATTATTTCAAATTTCATAATGTCCTACAAAACTGCCAAAGGTTGAATGCAGGAGTAAAAAGTCTATATAAATCAGAGCAGACTTAACTTATATTTAAGGTTCTTAGAGTCATTTCTAAAAAACCAAATCACAAATCACACAGGTCATTTTTGCTAATAGTCATTAAGCAGTATGTCAAACCATTTTACGCTATATATCTGAGATCTAAGACTTCATCAGAACATAATTTTTCTTGCTTTCTTTTTTTATTTTGGAGAGAGTGTGCATGAGTAGGGAAGAGGGGCAGATGAAGAGAGAAAGAATTTTAAGCAGGCTCCATGCTCAGTGCGAAGCCTGACACAGGGCTCAATCCTACAATCCTGGGAACATGACCTGAGCTGAAATCAACAATCTGATGCTCAACCGACTGAACCACCCAGGTGCCCCCATAGTTTTCCCTAAATATTTGGCCTTTATTTGACCTCCGACCCTCTGTAATCATCAGTAACACTAATGCTTTTCAATTTTTAATTCTGAGATTAGAGATTTTCTAATTTTGAATGATGAATACTCTTGCAAAATTTAGCTAAAGTAAATCCTGCACAAAGTAACTTTTCTTATATAGGTGTTCTTTATGTATACAAGATACTATACCATGACTGTGAGGAGCAAGGGTTCTGGAACCAGATCATTTAGATTTATGTACTAGCTCTATCACTTACCAGTTGTGTGACATCGAACAAATATTTATTATCTGTGCTTCAGTTTCCTTATCTGTAAAACGGGTGATGATAGTATTTATAACTCAGAGGGTTATTGGTTTTAAAAAGATAAAATGTGGGGTGCCTGGGTAGCTCAGTCGGTTAAGCGTCTGACTTCAGCTCAGGTCATGATCTCACGGTTTGTGGGTTTGAGCCCCGCATTGGGCTCTGGGCTGACAGCTTGGAGCCTGGAGTCTGGAGCCTATTTCTGATCCTGTCTCTTTCTCTCTCTCTCTCTCTGCCGCTCCACCACTCATGCTCTGTCTCTGTCTCAAAAATAAATAAACATTAAAAAACTTAAAAAAAATAAAAAAGATAAAATGTAAACATGGGCATTATCAGTATATCACTATCATTAGCTATTCTCATTATAGTCATAATATTAATACATATGTATCAGTCATTAATATTTTGCAACAAAGACTATGAACTTGGCCTAAAGTATATAGTCAGATATTTTGGGCACAATATAATTATATTAACATACTTTAATGTTCTTTTTTTCCCTTAAAACATGCAAACAAATATAGCAGTCCACGTGTCATTCAGGTAGGTGGCATTCTGTATTAGTTTTAAAATAATGTGTATTTTTAGAACAATTTTTAGATTAAAACTGTACATTCAAATGAGCAAGTCTTTAGCCAAAATTAACTCCATCACATTATTTAGCAGCTTGTAGGCTTGTATATCATTCTTTCATTAAACTTCTTAGATTCTGCCTAAGCCATCATGATCCTTTTCAAAAGGGTATACTTTCTGTTACTATACTGCAAGATTCATACCTTTAGATTTTTATTCTATAAAACAGATTATTAAATAAAATTTCTCTTGGATTCCAAAGAAGTTGACATCTGAATACAAATGTACAACAGGGATGTTCATATACTGAACACAATTCTGAGAGAGATGTTCGTGATTAAGTACACACAGAGAGAAGAAAACAATACTATCAGCAAAGAGAGCCTTATTCTCTGGATATAGTTTGTGAAACTTGAGAAGTGTGTGAAGTGAGACACAGGAAGTGAATTATATCAAATGAAAAAATAAGGTAGAATCTTTTATCTTTCAGAATGTGATTTGGCTTTGGGGCTCCTAGGTGGCTCAGTTGGTTGAGCATCTGACTCTTGATTTCAGCTCAGGTCATGATCTCATGGTTCTTGAGATGGAGGCTCACTCTGGGCTCTGTGCTCACAACACTAAGCATGCTTGGGATTCTCTCCCTTCTCTCTGCCCCCCACCCCCATCAAAACAAACAAACAAATGTGATTTGGCTTTAATTCTGTTGGAAGGTAGCACAGTAATTTCAGGCTTTCTTTAAAAGGTTTTCTAGGGGCGCCTGGGTGGCTTAGTCAGTTAAGCGTCCGACTTTCGCTCAGGTCATGATCTAGCGGTTCGTGGGTTCGGGCCCCGTGTCGGGCTCTGTGCTGATTGCCAGCTCAGAGCCTGGAGCCTGTTTCAGTCTGTGACTCCCTCTCTCTCTGACCCTCCCCTGCTCGCACTGTCTCTCTCTCTCCTAGAAATAAATAAAAACCTTAAAAAAAATTAAAAAAAATAAAGGTTTTCTAAAAAACCCTTTAAAAAGGGTTAGAATGGGAACTTACCTACTGAGTCAAGATGTTGAGTATATAAGCTCATTCATTCATTCAACAGACATATATGTGTGATACACTGGGAATAATAAAGACATAAAGATAAGAGCTTGCCCTCAAAAATACTAGAATCTAATAGTGAGAGACAAATGTATAAACAGATTAGTACAGTAATGTTCACTAAAGTTAAAACAAATTTAAATAAACCAGCTAGGATAGAGAGCAAGATAGCAAACAAATGAACTTCTTTCACATTTCTACTTCCTAAATTCCATTGCTTTACCTCTGGGTAAGAAGCAAAAGGCATCAAGTAATACAATTTGAGTAACATTTCTTAATTTGTAAATAGAAAAAATTTATATATATATGTGTATATATATATATTTAAAAAGAGGATAGCATATAAAAAGGATGCTTTTACAGATGCTCTGAAAAGAACATGAAGAGTTGGAAAGACATGATTTAGATGCTGGCATTTCCACTTAGTAGATTTATAGATTTATTAAAGATCTTTGACTTTCCTGAGCCTCACTTTTCTTATTTGTAGACTAAAAATGATACCAACTCTGAAGGACAGTTAAGATACAATGTTGTTTGAATTGATATGAAAACATGTTAACTCCGTATTCTTTTTATGGACAATTTACTAGTTTTCATCTTAATAGTGAATGAGAATACCTGTTGTTCCACATTTTCACCCATATTTGAGATTGTCAGTATTTTTAATTTTAGCTATTCTGGAAAAAATCTAGTGGTATTTAACTGTAGCTTTAATTTGTATTTAATTTAATTTGTATTTCCCTGATTACTAAGGAAATTATAGACGTTTCTTATATTTTTGGCAGTTGGGATATCCTTTTTGTATGTACATGTGTAAAATGTCTGTTCTTTTTTAAAATTTTTATTAAAAAATGTTTTTTAATGTTTTTGCATTTATTTTTGAGAGAGAGAAAGACAGAATGTGAGAAGAGGAGGGAGAGAAAGAGACAGAAACACAGAATCTGAAGCAGGCTCCATGCTCTGAGCTGTCAGCACAGAGCCTGACACAGGGCTCGAATTCACTAAACATGAGATCATGACCTGAACCGAAGTAGGCTGCTTAGCCAATTGAGCCACTCAGGTGCCCCTAAAATGCCTGTTCTAATGTCTTACTTATTTTTCATATGGGTTGTTTCATATACTGATTTGCAGATATTCTTTTTTTTTAATGTTTATTTATTTTTGAGACAGAGAAAGAGAGAGTGCTAGCAGGGAGGGGCAGAGAGAGGGAGACAGAGGATCTGAAGTGTGCTTCAACGCTGACAGCTGAGAGCCTGATGTGAGGCTCGAACTCATGAGCCCCGAGATTGTGACCTGAGCCGGAGCTGGACTGCCTGAGCCACCCAGGGGCCCTGCAGATATTCTTTATATATATGCTGGATACAAGACTTTCATATCTAATACATCCTTTTTTAATTTTTTTAGTCTATTTATTTATTTTTAGAGACAGAGAGAGAGAGCAAACATGGGCAGGGGAGGGGCAGAGAGTGAGGGAGAGAAAATCCACAGCAGACTCTGCACTATCAGCCTAGAGCCTGACATGGGGCTCGACTCAGAAACGTGAGATCATGACCTGAGCAGAAATCAAGAGTCAGATACTTAAATGTCTGAGCCACCCAGGAGCCTCTGTAGTATGTTCTTCTACCCTTTAGCTTGACTACAAGTAATTAAAGGTGTCTTTTGATAAAATGGAAATTAAAAAGTTAAGTTTTGCATTATCCTTTTGTAGGTACTTTTGTGTCCTATATAATATATAAAGAACTTATTTCAAAGGTGAGTCTTCTTCTGGACTCTGATTTTTTCCCACTGATCTTTTGGTTTAATCTTACCTCAATACTACACTGCTTTAATTATTATAGACATATAGTAAGTATTAATACCCATTAAAGAAAATTGTACCTCTTCTCTCTTATTCAAAAGTATCTTGTCTGGGGGCACCTGAGAGGCTCAGTTGGTTAAGCGTTCGACTTTGGCTCAGGTCACCATCTCATGGTTTGTGAGTTTGAGCCCCACATCGGGCTCTGTGCTGACAGCTCGAAGCCTGGAGCCTGCTTCAGATTCTGTGTCTCCCTCTCTCTGTTTCTCCCCAGCTCACGCTCTCTGTCTCTCTCAAAAATAAACATTAAAAAACATTTTTAATTATAAAAAAGTGTCTTGTCTGTACTTGGTCCTCTGAATTTTCACACACACACACATATATGTATATATTTAGAATATTTTCAAATTCCTTTCTCTCTCTGACATGCACAGATACATACAAATACACACATATAGTTAAGCACATATACAGACCTAGTAGGATCTTGATTGCAATTTTATTGAATCTAAAGCTTAGTTTCAACAATATTAACATTTTAAATGCTGAGTCTTCCAATATATGAATGTTGGTGTAGGCCTGCATTAGTGTTTTGTAATGTCTCTCAGGAGTGTTTTATGTTTCTTTCACAATTTTAAAATATTCTTAGGTTTTAAATATTTTTATACTATTGTAATTTTTTTTGTTTTATTTTCTGTTGTTTTCTGTCATAGAAATGCAATTAAAATTTTTTTAATGTTTATTTAATTTTGAGGTAGAGAGAGAGAGATGGAGCACAAGATCACGACCTGAGCTGAAGTCGGATGCTCA
Organism: Hyaena hyaena; assembly: GCF_003009895.1. Classification (NCBI taxonomy): domain Eukaryota; kingdom Metazoa; phylum Chordata; class Mammalia; order Carnivora; family Hyaenidae; genus Hyaena; species Hyaena hyaena. The sequence continues at coordinate 404,623 of NW_024081792.1, read as the reverse complement.
ACTGACTGAGCCACCCAGGCGCCTCTAGAAATGCAATTTTTGAAATACATAGTCGTTAAATTCATTTAATTCTATCTATAGAAACTTTGGGATTTTCGGGGCGCCTGGGTGGCTTAGTCGGTTAAGCGTCCGACTTTCGCTTGGGTCATGATCTCGCGGTTCGTGGGTTCGAGCCCCGCATCGGGCTCTGTGCTGACTGCCAGCTCGGAGCCTGGAGCCTGTTTCAGAGTATGTGACTCCCTCTCTCTCTGACTCTCCCCTGCTCACGCTGTCTCTCTCTCTCTCCTAGAAATAAATAAAAAACATTAAAAAAAAAAAAGAAACTTTGGGATTTTCTACATAGATAAGTCACTTTAAATAATAACAGTTTTAAGTTTTTTTAAAATTCTTTCTTTCCTTACCACATTGACTAGAACCTCTAGTATAAGGCTGACCAGAACTGGTGATAATTCTCATACATGTCTTATTCCTAATCTCAGAAGCAAAGCTTTCAATAGATCTGTGGTGTCTATTAGTGTTTTACAGATATCCTCTATGAAAGAAATTATTTTCTTAGTTTGCCAAAAGATGTATTTTAACCAGAAACAAATGCTGACTTTAAGCAACTGCTTTTCCAGAAAGATGATCATACAATTTCTTCCCTTTATTCTGTTAAATTGTAATTGGTTTTCTAATGTTAAATTAACACTGCATGATTACAACAAACTCAGCTTATGTGTGACGTGTTATCATTTGGACATATTGTTTGGTTAGCTGATATTAAGAATTTTGGTGGTGCTTGGGTGGCTAAGTCAGTTAAGCCTCCACAGATCTCTTGATCTGTAAGTTCAAGCCCTACATCAGGCTCTGTGCTGATAGCTCAGAGCCTGGAGGCTGCTTCAGATTCTGTGTCTCCCTCTCTCTCTGCTTCTCCCCCACTCGTTCTCTCTCTTTTCTTACAAAAATAAATAAACATTTAAAAAAAGAATTTTGTTATTTGTGTTTTATGACTGAGGTTGCCCACCAGTTTTTCCTCATAATTTCCTATACTTGTTTTGATACCAAGGTTATGCTAGCCTCATAAATTAAGTTGGATAGCATTCCCTGTTTTTGTTTTCTGAAAAGGCATAAATATATTTATTCCTTAAACATTTTCTAGAGTTAAACTATCTGGACCTGTATGGAAGGTTTTAAATTAGAGATTCATCTTTTTTTTTTTTTTTTAGCTGTTATGAGATCTTCATTATTTCTGTTTGTTCATGTCTAAGTTTCAACAGGCTATATTTTTTGTGTATTGTTTTATCCTATTAAGCTTATACAAACCAGTTAAGACACAAATCATATATTTATCATTGGTATAGATTTTGGTAATATATATTGTATATAATATGTAAATAATAAAAATTATTAAAATTAATAATTATACATAAGTATATATATTTAACCCAAAGCTATGGTATATGAGAGAGCTATATTTAAGGGTAGTTCTTTCTTTTTTTTCCAGTTAGTTTATTTAGTTAGAGAGAGCATGAGTGAAGAAGAGGCAGAAAGAGGGAGAGAGGGAGAATCCCAAGCAGGCTCTACACAGTCAGTGCGGAGAGTCCAATGTGGGGCTCAAACTCATAAAACTGTGAGATCATGATTCGAGCTGAAATCAAGAGTCAGACACTGAACCGACTAGGTCACCCAAGCACCCCTATTTCTTGATTATTAAGAGACTGCCTTATTAAAAACAATTGCTTTTTGGTATAATTTTTAAAAACAGAGTTGAGCTAAAACGACTGATCATTGTTTTATTTGTTTTGAGTTAAACTGAGAAGATGGATACAGTGGCAAACCTAGTGACTTGACACCTGAAAAGGACCATTTTTAGCAACCCTTCCTTTATAAGATAAAAGTATTTTTAGGGGAGCCTGGTTGACTCAGTCGGTTAGGTGTCCAACTTTGACTCAGGTCATGATCTGGCAGTGTGTGGGTTCGAGCCCTGCATTGGGCTCTGTGCTGACACCTGGGAGCCTGGCTCCTGCTTCGGATTCTGTGTCTCCCTCTCTCTGCCCCTCCCCTGCTCACATGTCTCTCTCTAAAAAATAAATATTAAAATTTTTTTAAAGTATTTTCAGCAATAATAATGAAATGAAATAAATAACAATGATTACGTACAGAAAGGTGCTGCAGTTACAATTTTCCTTTATTAAATTTTGCGTATAAAACAGTGCTAGTAAAGAATTAATAAAATGCAGGAAATAAAGTTTTAATACTTTTAAAGTACATTAATTTTTTGAAAACAGGAGAAAAATATTTATACCTACCTATTGGTCTGCCACAGTGATGAATAATCCTGTTGCGGTTTCTGGCTTTGAAAGTTCACTTCTGCAAATTTGTCAATGGGATTGTCAAAATTGATATTCAAATATTCATGATCAATAGAATCAGTATACAGTATATATCAGGTCTGTCAATCATCCACACTAATAGTTGGTTGAAGGACACTTTTTATTTATTTTAATTTCACTTACTAAATTTGAGAAGTTGTCCATGTCTTTGTTCTCTGGGATTCATTGTAGCAGCCTTCAAATGTTTCTGCAGTTGAAAATTTCCACTAAAATACCCTCACCAGAAAATTCATCATCAATTTCTGTTATACTTAATAAAATTCTCCCAAAGCTTATAATGACTGTAAGTTATTTGAGCTTGCTTCAGGTTCAATTCCTATCTCTAACCCTATGTACTATGTGATTTTGTGTTTAAATACAGTTTCAAAATAAACAATTATACCAGAGTGATTATGAAAACAAAAAACAGAAGTTGATTGCTTATTCTTAAAATAAAAGTGTAGCTGAGTTCACCTGTAGGGGAGCTGGAATTACTCCCATGTAGAACACAATGTTTATTGAAGAATAAGTAATAGAAAAACAGGATAAGGGCGCCTGGGTGGCTCAGCTGGTTAAGCATCCAACTCTTGATTTCAGTTCAGGTTATGATCTCACAGTTCATGGGATCAAACCCCATATTGGGCTCTGTGCTGCCAGGGGAACATGCTTGGGATTCTCTCCTTCTCCTCCTGGCCCTCCCCCACTTGCACATGCTCTCTCTCTCTCTTAAAGTAAGTAAATAAGCTTAAAAAAAAAAAATGGATGGGGCACCAGGGTGGCTCAGTTGGTTAAATGTCCAACTTTGGCTCGGGTCATGATCTCACGGTTTGTGAGTTTGAGCTTCGTGTCAGGCTCAGTGCTGATAGTTCAGAGGATTCTGTATCTCCCTCTCTCTCTGTTCCTCCCCTGATCTCTCTCTCTCTCTCTCAAAAATAAAGACTAAAAAAATTTTTTTAAAAACATGGTACTTTAAGACTTACATATGTATTATTATATTTCAGTAAGTGCACCAGGTGTTTAGAACTTAAACCTACAAAAGATTGCTTTTTCAGATAAAAGTAGTATCACTGGCATTGCTTAGAATTGTCAGTGCATAGTATTAATAAATGCAGACAGAATTTTACTATTATTTAATTTTATTCCTTTTAAATTTTCTACACACAAAGCACTCCTTTACTGCCTATACTAGTAGGGATAGACCACTGTCGCCATCTCATCCTTGGTATACCTCTGGACAGATGAGAAAAATAATGAGGGAAGCTGAAAAGAAACATTCATTTCCTTTTTACCAGCAGGCCAAAGAGTCTTCTGGAATTAAGGGATGCCAAGTAATTACAAGAATAATGAAGTGGCTTGTTGATTTATTTCTGGAAATATTCATTAAAAATACAAATTACATTTACTTTTGCTCCTTCACTAGGCTTGTTCAAATACTTACAATGTGCCTCATTTTTGCTTATCTGCCATCACTGGGAGTGCAGTAACAGAACTGGCTCTGATGTCATGGAGTGGATAAACAACTGATACACCAAGATTAAAAATGTTGGTAAGGCGAACAAACCTCAGAAGTACCATTTGAGGTATTTCCTGGCCTTATCTGACGCATTTAGCCTCTTATCGCAAACTGAAGGGAGGCAAAGTCATGCTGTTCAATATATGTGCATCTTCCTGGATCTGAAAAGAAAAGTTCTGAGAAATTTAATTAAATTTGGGGTGAATAATCACATGAATCTCAATAGGTTGCACCAAATGTCAAGTTTCTGGTTCACAGTTTAAAAAAAGAGAAAAATGACTTCAGATATGGTAAAATTCCAACATCTGAAGAATGTGGTACTGCAGAAATTGTAGTAAGTAAAATAACTGGAAAGCAGCATTAGGTCTTCTTGAAACTAAAATGACTACATCTTGAATGTTTTTTATGCTTTATCAACAAATTTGGTTGAAAGAAATAACCTACATCCTTCCTACCAGTCACAAAATAAATAGAAGAAATGCCTGTTAGGTGTTTCCTGTTTGGTTCTGTTGATGGGACTAATATTTCCTCCTGCTGTAGCAATTAAGGATGTCCATGTTCTTGACCCCTCCACAGGGAAGCAGGAAAAAATTTGAACTCTGATGACTCTGTGTACTTCTGGCTTTGATGTGCTGCTCTGGCCTCTGTAGCAGAAGTGCACTGTACAGAGGAACAGAGCTGAACTTGTATTAAAAGCAGTGAAAATGCCAATTACAAGTCTGATGTTTACCAGTTGCATCTGTAAGTTTATTTGGGTAAGACTATAATTTCTGTAGTAACACACATAATGGTTTCAACTGCTCACAAAGTCAGGCAGATAAAATATACAATAAACCATTTTCTAAAAGATATGTAAAAATGGCCAATGAAGTAGGAAGCATATAGCAATAATGGTCCCATTGATAACAAAGAGAATATATAAAGGGAACATTTTGGAGTCAACTACTACTACAATGCTTTAAAATTTTAAACTCTAAATACCCTATAATCCCAATGATTTCTCTCCTTTGGATGCCAGCAAAATCATTTGCTTGAGATCCTGACAAGAAAATCCATCCTCCTTCAACTCTACCTTTTCTGGAACCCCAAAATGATAAGAGGCAGTTCAGGGTCAGTTATGACCCTCCCTAGGTCATATCTGTGAGCTCAAAAGCTCATTTTACCCTTGTCCATTAACCTCATCCTCTTCTTCCTTATGTATTTGTTCACCTTGTGATGGAAGAGAAGGAGAAATCCATGAAATATTTAATTTTCTACTAGGAAATAATCCTGTAAAGTCTCTGACTTACCTCTTTTTGTACCTAAGGGCCAAGAAATTACTCTTTGTGATGTGCTGGCTAACTAAGTCACTGAGAAAAATGGAGTCTGTTCTGGAGAAGGATGGCACTATTATCAGCTAACGATACATTCTCCGGACTTTTTCCTGTTCTTTTCTTTCCTTACTGTCTACACTGTAAACCATTTTCCATTAATTAATTTCCCTTTGGGGGAAACCCCTCCATTTTCCCCAGAAGGCATGCGTATTTGAAGATCACACAAGTGACCCCCAACATCAACCTCAAGGCTACAGTTAGGTAAACATGAAATGTCATGAACTCTACTGCCTGACTGTAATCATTTTGCAAACCATATGTAATATTTTGACTTGGGCTTTCCTTCTTTATAGACTGTTCCAATGGAATGGATTTAGGGAAAAAAATGTGTGTGTGTGTGTGTGTGTGTGTGTGTGTGTGTGTGTGTGTGTATGAGTATATATATTCATCTCTTGAGTGATTTTTCTACTTCATTTTGCTCTTACACATTACCTCCCTCATTCAGATTTTGATATATTTTACTTTACTTTCCATGAAGTCTTCCTCCCAATTGACACTCTGCAGCTCAGCAGTAAGCTTTAGGGAGCGCCCAATATCTTTACATTTGACAAATGAAGAGAGAATGTAACAGTGATCTTGGCCAAGTAAAAGAGACATGGAGTTACAACTGTAATGAGTCATGATTTGGCTTCCTCAGCATCAGCTAAACTATAACTACTGCCACAGCATTGGATGAAAGTACATGGCAATGAAGAGGGACAATGGTCAAACAGTGTTATGTTGGTCCCCTTTACATATTATCAGCAAGATCTAAAGAGGTGAATTGGCCTGAAGATCACAGTAACTGCCAAAAGGTTTCATCACTCTTGGCACAAGCTGGCCCTACGATATTTCAAACATAAAGGTCTTTCTTTCGAAGAAAGAGCTGAAGAGAACCCTTACCTCAGATTTTCCTTTTTTCTGTGTAGGCTCTTATTCCTCAGGCTTCTGCTTTCTCTCCTCTGAACTCCTCCAGGATGAGGCCTCTCTCCTCGTTACTATAGTAATGGATCAGGAAAATATCTGAATGCATGCTGCAAAGTTAGTCAGTAAATTATAAATGGGTTACTCATTTAAAAAGGCAGAGGACCCACCTGGGTGATTCAGTCAGTTAAGCATCCAACTCTTGATTTTGGTTCAGGTCATGATTTCACAGTTTGTGGGATTGAGTCCCATGTCGGGCTCTGAACTGGCAGGTGGAGCCTGCTTGGGATTCTCTATCTGCCCCTTCCCTATTCACATGCGTTCTCTCTCTCTCTCTCTCTCTCTTGCTCTCTCAAAATACATAAATAAACATTTTAAAAAAATAAATAAAAAGGCATAATTGTAAATCAGAGAGTAGTGGTCTCTACGCAGGAAACGGAAGAAAATTTCACAACATACATCAGAGCATCACAATGTAACAAAAATTATATACACATCTTAACTTTGCAGGAGACCATCTACCTACCCCAGTTGCTACAGTGGACACTCAGTTCTATGAAAGTAATAAAAGGTACAAGACATTTAGGGATGAGGGCAAGGTAGAAATTACAAATTATTTTATACAATTTATCCAAGAAAACGAGACAGAAAACCTATATGTTTACAACTCAGCCTGACTCTTGACTAAAGAGCTAATGGGATTTTGGTGATGGCTTATTCTAGCAGTCCTCACCCAGGGGGACACATCACAACTTGTGACCGACATTTTCAAAAACATGTCTGGCCTTACTCCAGACCTGGTAAAATAACTGAGAGGGAGGCCTTGGGACTTTGCAAAAATCAGGCAACTAGTGTCTCAGTGTTCTGGGTTTTCCTTTTATAGAAAATCCACCTCTTTCCAGTGACTTGTGAGTTTGGGAGCTTTGGTGTCTGAAGGATTCCTCTGATGCCACAGAACATGATTCTGGGACAGGAACACATGGCCCTAGACTTTCAGGTGACTTCCCCCACTCCACAAGAGGGCTGTTTCCCATCCTTGGTGAGCAGTGAAACTCTGCTGCTTTCAAAGCCACAAAATACTGGAATAGGTGGTATGTGTCCCTACTCGGTCTCCAAATGTCATGCAGAGAGGTCATGGGCACTCATTATTATTGCCTCATGATGCAAATATGAAATGGAGTAAACTGAGAGAAAACTTAAAAGCAGGCAAGTAGGACAGCAAACACAATCGCCTCTGCCTTCATTACCCACAATTTAAGTCAGGCAGACAAGGACTGCATGCACCCTCAGAAGGATGATGCCGGCCCCTAGAATCCACCACTCATTGACAGGGATAGGGAAGGGGAGGGCAGTGAACATCTATGTAAAGACATAGTCGAATTATCAATCTGTTCTTCCCTTGAGCTCAAGCTGATTGAGCTACAAATTGGCAGGTATCCAACAAAGTCACACTCTCTTTGTGCTTTACATATATATATGTCACTGCATGTAATCCTCAATCCTCACAATCTCATAACGTTTCCACAGCTATAGACCCTGCAACTATGTTCTTCCATGTCTGTCACGATTTCCCTGCCCTTCTGACTGATGAAAACTCAAGACTCATAGAATCAACCTAAACAGCTATTAGGGGTGTAGTTAGGATTACAACCTGTGTTTGACCCCCAAACTAATATTCTAGCCATAAATCCAAACCACCAACTCCCAGCAGGTTACTCATTTCCAGATATTAAAACAGTCCAGGGGAAATAGGCAAAATATCTTTATTTCCCTGATTAGGCCTGCTATTGCACATACCTCGGAGTCAGGCCAAAAGCTAAGGAAAATCTTCCCACTTCCCACTGGCAAGATGATTAAATAAGATATAAATTCACATCAAGATGATGGTGGAATTAGTTGGGAGGGCCAACAGCAGATATGGCTTTGGGACCTGTATTTCTTGCATATAAGAAAATACCTTTGTGGGCTGGAGATGAGCAGTGGAAGGGGAATCTACTGACTGTTGAGTTCATACATAAGGTAACTCTTACCGACTCTTAACTATAGAAGTCAGGGACAGTTATCCAGAATAAGTCATGATTAAGCTGAGATGAAAAGGAGTAGGAGTTAGCTATATGAAAAGGGAGGAACAGAAAGTCAAGTGCAAAGGCCTATAAACAGGAAAGAGAAGGGCATTTTTAATAAGCTAAGAGTTCACCAACATGTCGGGGGTAAAGAAGCCAATGAGGAAAGAATCAAAAGTTGAGGTTGTGAGGTAAAGGCCAGATCATGCAGAGCCTCACTGGTCATGTTAAAGATATTGTATATAATCTAAGGACCATAAGAAGACATTGTAGGATTTTAAGAAGGACCAGGATATGATCAGATTCACATTTCATATTCCCCATTTTCTCTCCTCATTCTCTGTCCCAGGCATTTACTCTAATAAATTTCTTGCACATTTAATCCTGAATTAGCATCTGCTTCTTGGAGAATCCATGCCAAAGTAACTCACAGAAGTTTTTAGAAGTAAATGAGTTAAGATTTCTGTATTGTACTTAAAAACAAAAAGGTTCTCAATTTCACAGATACCTGTTAAATATATTCTTTACTATAATTAGCTTTAGGATCAGGAAGTCACCTACAGGACAACCAGAGACCATCTTTCTGGGATAGCTGTTATTTCCTGTTATGTAGCACCATGTTCCATTGCATTGCTGTGGTAAAGATTACCTCATGACCTGAAGGAATAATGAATCATCAAAAAGTATTTTTTAAAAATCCTGCTTATCTAGTAGAGTTTGATCATTAGTTAAAAGCTATGAAAACCAAATTTCCTCAAGTCCAGTTCTATCCATTTGTTAGACACAGATATCTAAAAAAGTAGAATCTTGAAATTATTAATGATTATTTTAATAAAAATAAGGATAACATTTTCTATTAAGAACATTCCTTATTACTGCTACTTTTCCACAAGATGTGCAGTATATTCTACATACTACAGAGCATTTAGACAAATGGTTAAATCACTAAATTGTGAAACACTGACTTCATTTTATTCTATTTTATTTTATTATTTTTAATATAATTTATTGTCAAATTAGCTAACATGCAGTGTATACGGTGCTCTTGGCTTTGGGAGTAGATTCCCATGATTCATTGCTTACATACAACACCCAGTGCTCATCCCAACAAGTGTCCTCCTTAATGCCCATCACCCATTTTCCCCCTCTCCCCAGCCCCCTGCCCCAACCCTCAGTTTGTTCTCTGTATTTGAGTCTCTTATGGTTTGCCTTCCTCTCTGAAACTATTTTTTCCCCTTCCCTTCCCTGATGGTTTTCTGTTAAGTTTTTCAAATTCCACATATGAGTGAAAACATGATATCTGTCTTTCTCTGACTGACTTATTTCACTTAGCATAATACTCTCCAGTTCCATCCACGTTGTTGCAAATGGCAAGATTTCATTCTTTCTCACTGCCAAGTAGTATTCCACTGTATATATAAACCACATCTTCTTTATCCATTTATCAGTTGATGGACATTTGGGCTCTTTCCATAATTCGGCTCTTGTTGATAGTGCTGCTATAAACATTGGGGTGCATATGCTTCGTGAATCAGCACTCTTGTATCCTTAGGATAAATTCCCAGTAGTGATGTTCCTGGGCCATAGGGTAATTCTATTTTTAATTTTTTGAGGAACCTCCACACTGTTTTCCAGAGTGGCTGTACCAGTTTGCATTCCCACCAACAGTGCAAGAGGGTGCCCATTTCTCCACATCCTTGTCAACATCTGTTGTTTCCTGAGTTGTTAATTTTAGCCACTCTGAGCAGTGTGAGGTGGTACCTTACTGTGGTTTTGATTTGTGTTTCCCTGATGATGAGTGATGTTGAGCGTCTTTTCATGTGTTTGTTGGCCATCTAGATGTCTTCTTTGGAGAAGTGTCTATTCATATCTTCTGCCCATTTCTTCACTGGATTATTTGTTTTTTGGGTGTTGAGTTTGGTAAGTTATTTATAGACTTTGGATATTAACCCTTTATGTGATATGTCATTTGCAAATATCTTCTCTCATTCTGTCGGTTGCCTTTTAGTTTTGTTGACTGTTTCCTTTGTACTGCAGAAGCTGTTTATCTTGATGAGACCCCAATAGTTCATTTTTGCTTTTATTTCCCTTGCCTTCAGAAATATGTTCAGTAAGAAGTTGCTGCAGCTGAGGTTGTTGTCTGTTTTCTTCTCTAGTGTTCTGATGGTTTTCTGTCTCACATTTAGGACAGAGCATATTATACATAATACAGAACAGTTAGGCAAATGGTTAAATTACTAAACTCTGAAACCACTGATTTTACATCACATATATTACTATTAGCTCATTACCAGCCAAAGATGCAGCCCCGAAAGGCCAACTTCCAACGCATAGGCCAGAGCCATCTTATTTGTGCATGCATTGTGGAAACTGCAGCAGTGGTGACCTCAACACCAGAGCCCCCAAGTTCCAGAAATCTCACAGCCCTTGGCTCTAAGCCATGGAGATGTCTTGTCTAGAGATCCTGCACTCTCTGGGGACCAGAAATAGCTTGATCACCCCTCGAGACTGGAAAGACAGCAGCAACCATCTGGAGAACAGGGCTCTCCTCAGTATCTCGTGTTACAGAGAGAAATAGATAACCTTTAAGAGCAACTTGCGGCCATGCAGTCCCTGACTGACAAGTTCCAGACCCTTTGTAACTGAGCCCAGCATCTGTGTACAAGAGGAGCAGCTAGTATCTTGGAAGCCAGAGAGCCATCGAGCTGTGGCCAAGTTGGTTCCCTCCTGTTTGACCTCAGCCAGGGCTTCCTTTCCCTGTTCTTTTGCATCCTCCCCACCCCAGTTTATAGCAATTTCAAATTATAATACCTCTCATGGTAAAAAAAAAAAAAAAAAAGTCTCTAGTTATGAGTTGGAGGCCAATTCTATTTAACATTTAGGATTAGTTGGAAAGTCTTTATAGAAAGATCCATAAACTCAACCATGAACCCAACTGTGAACCTGAACAAGATCCTAACTCAGAAGCAGGTTTTGGTTTTCTTGTCTTCCATTTGCCCTTCTGTTGTTTTAGCCTCAGTCTGAGCTCCTTTCAGAATAAATTTCCAAGATTTATAATATTAAGCAGTTTATTGAGATAAACTTCAAGCATTGATTCTACACCTTAGATGCAAATTTAGTTCATTTGGGAATTTTGTGACAAAATGTAGTGACTCCAGACCCACTAAAGTGGAATCAGAGTATTTAATGGAAGATAGTGGGCAGCAGTAGCCATCTGTATTTTTTAAAGCACCAGATATAACTGATGTAAAACCAACATTATGAGCCATAGCTTGGAAGTCATCAATTGTCTAATTTTATGTAGCATAACACAGTGCTTTAGAGTATGGGTTCTGGAGATAAACAGCCTGGGATCAATTCCTAAGTCTGCCTTTTACTAGCTTTGTGAGCATCAGTAAATTATTTAATCTCTCTGTACTTTACTTATTCAATATCCAATGTATATTTTGTTGAGTGCCAGGCCATGTTCTAAAGGTATATCAGTGGAAATTCCTGCCCTGGGAACATTTATTTACATCTAGAACAAAGAAACTGACAAAACATAATATTTTAAAAAATATATATATTTGAAGATTATAAGATATTAGGGGGGAAAAGGTGGAGGCATTGAGAGTATGTGTGTGTTGGATCTTTCACACTTACAGAGATATAAGGTGCTTAGAAAAGTGCCTGGAACTGTTCAGTAAGTACTATTGGTCATTCCCTTATTTTATTAATGAGGAAACTGATACTCAGAGAGGTGGAGGAATCTGCCCAAGTAATTAAGACAGAAGGTGAATCAGGCTTAGGAGGCTACCCATGCCTCACCTACCTCAACTCACCCCTACATTCATTTCAGTCTGGGGCTGGAAGACAAATGCTAAAACAATGGGGCCAGAGTCTAGCTTTTTTTTTTTTTTTTTTAATGTTTATTTACCTTTGTGAGAGAGACACAGCGGGAGCAGGGGAGGGGCAGAGAGAGAGGGAGACACAGAATCTGAAGCACAGAGCCTAACTCTTGACACAGATTCTTGTTCCTGAATGTGGCTCTTGCTGGTGCTATACATCAGAAGCATATATTGCTGAATGTTACTTTTATTTGGCATGCTGGAGGACAGAGATAAGATAACGGCTTAAAGGAACACACATTTTGTGTAGCTCTAGCCAACTCCTTAAGTGTCTTTATACTATGATAGTCATATAAGGGGTATCTACTGGTCTTATGCACATCATGAATACGTAAACAATGGCTGAGGAAAAAGGTAAAAGGAAACTATAAAATGCATTTTTTTACACAATATAATAATTATTAGAAATTTCCCTTAAAAATGATACATCTTGTGATTAAAGAAAATCTGATAATTTCTCCAAATATATTTAGGCCAAAGCATTATTTTAAAGCAGTCCTGGAGTCTGATGGAACTTAGAAAACTTACAAGCAGATAAGTTAAGAAAACAATAATTAAAGCCAATTTTTGGTAAAAATGTATTATTGGAAGAACTTATCTGAGCTAAAGTCCTCTGAAATGTCCAAATAATTCCTCTAACCCTTTCTTAGAATGACTAATATTTGTTTGGGTTACAAAATAACTATGAAGATTATAACCCGTATAAGTGGCTAAGCTCAAACTTATTCTCATGACCTTCGTGTCAAAAAAATAAAAAAAAAAAAAGTGAGAGGAAAATGCAAAAACTGAAGTCAAATTTAATTAAAAATTAAATCTGAACCTGAGTAAAGGAAGGAGGAACAATCACTTTAAATATGTTGTAATCCATACTAGAACTTACTTGAAAAATGTAATTTGCTCTGTTAGAGTCTTGCCTTATGATAATACAGAAAAATCTTCTTTTATCCATATTGTGAAAGCACATGGACCGGAAAAGAAAAAGACAAAACAGTAAACCTTGGTTTAGGGTAGGGGATTAAATTGACAGGGAAAAAAAAATGGAAAAAAGAAATCAGTAAGGCAGTGGCTAAGAGCCTTGAAAGAAAAGATAAGTACAGTGAAAACTGATGTAAACAGCATAGAAAATTGCTCTGTGCATAGGAGGGTTTAAGTTTATGTATAATTCATTTCTTTTTTAAAAAATTTTTTAATGTTTTATTTATTTCTAAGAGAAAGAGAGGGAGAGAGAGAGAGACAGAGAGAGAGACAGAGAGAGATACAGCATGAGCAGGGGAGGGTCAGAAAGAGAGGGAGACATAGAATCCAAAGCAGGCTCCAGACTCTGAGCTGTCAGCACAGAGCTGGACATGGGACTCAAACCCATTAACTGTGAGATCATGACCTGAGCTGAAGTTGCATGCTTAACTCACTGAGCCACTCAGGTGCCCCAATTCCTTTACCTTTTAATAATTCAGTGTATACTTTTCAAGAATAAAGACATTCTCTTTTATTACCATATTACAGGCATCAGATTTAGGAAACACTGATATAATATTTTATTCCAATTTTGTCAACTTTGCAATAATGACATTTTTACTATGGCAATTTTTTCTTGTGTAGGACCAAATCCAGGACTGTGTATTGTATTTCATTTTTTTGTACCTTTAGTCTCTTCTAATCTGAAATGTTCTCCAGGCTTTGTTTTTCATAACATTGAGATTTTTAAAATACAGTGAGAATTTTTAAAGAAAATGGTATGTTAAAAATACATTACTCTTATTACTTTTAAAGTTTATTTATTTATTTTGAGAGAGGACATAAGCAGGACAGGAATAGAGAGAGAGGGAGATAGCGAATCCCAAGCAGGCTCCCTGCTGTCATTGCGGAGCCCAATGTGGGGTTCAATGTGGGGCTGGATCCACAAACTGAAATCATGAACTGAGCCGAAATCAAGAGTCGATGATGCCGCCAAGGTGCCCCCTAAAATACATTATTATTGAAAAATGACTAAGGTCAGCAAGAAAGAGATTGATGGATAAGAAAAGGAATAAGGGAATAAGAATAAGGGAAGAGAGACCAGACTGAACCAGCTGAAATGATGAAGGGCTCACAAGATGGGAGAGAAGGGCTTCCATGTAGGAGTCTTGAACAGCATTTAGAACAGATTACATGTGAAATGTAAAGGAAGTGAAAACGTGATTCTAACCTGGGACATTTAATGGATGGTGATAAGGATTATAAGTAGTAGATTTTGATTTTTGTTTGGTTTTAGGTTGAAGGAGGATAACCAGTTTGTTATTTAATGCTGAGCAGATCTGTAATGTTGGAAACAAGATACAGAGCTGAGGTGAAATGTCTAAAATGTCTAAAAGAGGGAAGGATTACCTAAAGAAGATAAACCTAAACAACCCACATTCTGCTTATCTTTCTACTCCCCAGCTGAGTCCTAAGCACAGAAGATACTTAATAAGGATTGTAGATGCACAACCATTTCTTAGAAGCCTCAGGAAAAGAGAAGGGGTGGCTAAGTTTCCTTCCAGGCAAAGAAGGGCTGAGAAGAATCTGGGGATTTCCCTGCAGTGCCTGGCTAGTTCAGTCAGTGCAATATGCAATTTTTGATTGCTGGGGTTGTGACTTCAGCCCCATGTTGGGTGTGGGGATTACTTAAAAACAAAATCTAAAAAGAAAAAGTATTGAGGATACCCTGGGTCAGCAGACCACGGCATCTCCTCCCCTGCTGCTGAGAATCAGTCAGACAGGAATTAAGAGGTGTCAGAAGCACTCAATGCTTTGTACAAGGCCCACCATCCCTCACCCAGAATTTCCAAACCCAAAAAAACTTTGAAAGTTATTTTTGTATCTCATCTGGCAGCAAAATCTGAGCTGAATTGATCTGAGACTCTTGATGGTGTTTCTTTATTACACTTGCTGTGCATATTCATACATTTCTCTGCATCACTACTAATGTGTTTGATAATAAAGTGTTGTCTCAACATTCCCTGGGGGTAGTACTTAATATGCACCCTAACTATCTCCTTTCTAAAACCCCCAAAATTCTGTATTTTAAACTCATGAGACTGTAGAGATTTCAGATAAGGAAATGTGGAAGTATATTTGAAAAGTTGGGTAATTATTACCTTTGCAACCTAGACTAATACCTTTAAATGAGCATTTCACTCACGAAAATGTGAGTGGACCTCACAGAAGTGTCCCTAGGCTTTGGCATTTTACATCTGGAACTACAGAGAGGGACTTCATTTTGCCTCTTCTGACTCACTGTCCATTTCAGCATCTTTGGCTCTTTGCTTCATTCTGTCCCTCAGCATTCATCACAGACCTGGTTTACCACTGCATCCAAAGCCCTCACTCTTCTTCTGGATATAGCTTTCGCTATTTGATCTTTGACCCTCCTGAACCATAACTGCCTCTAAGAATAGAGCTTACCATGGGGCACCTGGGTGGTTCTGTCAGTTAAGTGTCTGACTTCAGCTTAGGTCATGATCTCACAGTCTGTGAGTTAGAGCCCCACAACAGGCTCTGTGCTGACAGCCCAGAGCCTGGAGCCTACTTAGGACTCTGTGTCTCCCTCTCTCTCTGTCCCTCCCCCTCTCACGCTCTGTCTTTCTCTCTTTCAAAAATAAAACATTAAAAAATTAAAAAATAAAAAGAATAGAGCTTACCAGCCCCCTTTCCCCTGCCAGTCCTTCCCCACCCTCAATGTGCTGTGCCCTATGGGACTTATCTCTTGCACCTGTATCCTGCTGGCCTGCCCCACACCCTGGGAGATAGGGAAGCAGGCAAAAAAGGTATCAGACCAGCCAGCCATTCAACCATCCAGTTGGCCATTGGTTGGCTAACCATTTATTCATTTATTCATTCAAGAAATCTATATTGAAAATCTATGATGTGCAAAATGCTATCCTAGCTACCTGAGGTATAGCAATTAACAGAGATATTTGATGTCAACATTGAGTTTACAATCTAGCAAGGGAAACAGGTATTAAATAAACAATTAGCTACAACTGTAGTTAGTGCTACAAATGGAGATGCAGTGAGAATGTACAAGGGGATAGGAAAGAAGGGGCCTAACCTGGTGTAGAGGCTCAGGAAAGGGTTCCTGGAGGAAGGGACTTTTGAGTTGAGATGAGAAGGATGAGTAGGAAGCAGCTAGGTGAAAAGGGTGAGAGGGGCAGGAAGGATGGAGGTGGAGAGAATTCCAGGCAAAGCAAACTGCATTTGAAGGATGCAAGGCAGGAAGGAGCTTGGCCTAAATGCGAATGTGGAAGCCATAACTGTGGCTAGCAAGGAGAGAGAGAGCCTAGGGTGAAGTAAAAAAATTTTGCTCAATTCACCATTGAGGGGTTTTAAGTAAGGATATGACCTTGAGTGCATGACGAATTGAATAAAATGGTTCTTCTCATGACCCTGAGTAAGACTGCACCTCCTGGCTCTTGAAGCCCTGGGTCAGTAGCCTAGTTCCACATGAGTGAGGCCATGGCTTCCAAGAATGACTGGACAAGAGGAAGAAGTACAAGACATTCTCTCCATACTAAGAACTGCTTTCCACCTTCAAGGGTGAAGCCTATCCCAGAAAAGGCTGCCTGCTCTACGTTCGCCCATACATCCACTCTAAAACCTTTCAGCATGACTCCCTCAGTAGTAGAACCACCGTTCCATAGCCAAAGAATGCTCTATGTCAGCACCTTGCTCCATATTTTGTGTTTGAATAGTATATAAAAACCAGTTGGGATGATTTCACCTTTCAATTAGTTGTCCATAAATGCTATTTAAACTCTTAAGGAAAGATGGCCATGAAGTTTGCATTAAAAATCATTAATGGCCCTTCCACCCCCTCCCTGGGTGACTCGGTTGGTTAAGCATCTGACTCTTGATTTAGGCTCGGGTCATGACTCACGGTTTGTGAATTTGAGCCCTGAGTCTGACTCTGCACTGACAGTGTGGAGCCTGCTTGGGATTCTCTCTCTCTCCCTATCTCTCTCTGTTCTTCCCCCACTCATGCTATCTCTCCCTCAAAAAAATAAATGAACTTAAAAAAAAAGAATCATAATCATATGTTATCATGATTCTTCACTCAAATAGAGCAGAATTTACTTTGGCTTACTTCCATACTCCAAGACTTTTATGCTGCCTGCTGGCATTAGGAACACTGCTGGAATTCATTCTTGAACAGAACTTTTCCTGAACTGAAACTCTACACTAAAAAGCAGTGAAGAAAACTTGTTACCATTCATTTATTTTGGACTTAGATTCAAAGGGTAGGAGGAATGGAGGAAGGACAATAGTTCTTTGACACTAGTTAGAAGAAGGCCAAAAATCCCTCATTAGACTTAATAGCCTGAGGCAGAATAGTCAGGAAAGCAATTATGCAAAGTATATCTTTAGCAGGAGGGGAAAGATAAGATAAATATATGTCATGAAGCATATTTATGCCCTTGCCAAATATTATACACAGTCCCTCTGAATTCTAAAATGTTCCAGGTCTTCACTACTCTGAAATTTTATCAAGAGTGGTAAAATTATATATTCAGAAGTTAAATGAACTTGTACATTTGAAGTTGGGCTTTTTTTTCTTTTCATTTTTGTATTTGTATGAAAATAATATTCAAATATGGAAGGAAATGAGTATTATATACCAAGGACTGTTTAACGTGCCAAAAATAGTAACAGCCACCTAAAATGCACTACTTGAAACTTACTATTCAAATATGACTCTATTATTTCCAATTGTTCCTCTAATTGTGACTTTGGATCCCAAAGGATTACAGCAACCTCTGAAAGTACAAATTCAGTAGTTAGTGCCTGAATAAAGTCTCTTTCTGGAAGGTGTGAAGGTCTGTCTTTTCTTTATTCTCCAAATACTATACACACTTCCCTAAGAAAAATTTATACTTTTTTTTTTCTGGACTAAGATTTGTGAATAACTGCCAAATTTTAAAAATTGTTTGAACAAAAGCATATCATTAGCAGATTGTCAGTTTATTAAAATTCCACAATTGTATTTCCATCTAACGTTCCACATTATCCTTGCCCACAGCCAACCTCACCAAAACTAGCAACCTCAGAAAACAGCAGTGTGTTCAGTAACTTTCTTTTATGCCATACTAATTTTACTGGGTCAACTTCAGTTCACAATATACTGTGGAATTATCCATTTCAACATTAATAACTTAAAGACGTCCACTGAAAGATTATCTTGGCCCTCTTATGTTAGAAAAAAAAGGATGTGAATAGTGTTGTTCAAGTTTTGAAATCCTATTTGGTACGAGTTGAGTGGCAGAAACCTTCCTCCTGTCCCTCTCTGTGTCTATACCTCTATCTAGTCTATATTTATCTGGATCTATAGATTTTGTATGATGCGCTATATGCTTAGAATGCCTGACTCATTTAGGAGAAAGCAACCCGCCCATATTTTAAAGTAGCTTAAACACATTCTGCCAGGGCTGCTGCATTAGCTAAAAGACTTAATACAACTCTGGAGAAAAGCCCCAAGTAAAAATGATAACATCCTCCAGACGATTAAAGCAGTTTAGAATTTTGTGTTTATTTCTTCTTCCTAAAAAACTTTGGTGCCCCAACCAGTTGACATCAAAAATCCATTCAGAACTTGAGTTAATACATATTTGTAACCCTACTCAGAACTCCATGTTTACCATCTCTCCACTACCCACAAACGTGGCACACATTTCTTCTGCTTTTTTTTTTTCTTTTTCACTCTGTTTGCTATTAAAGCCAGGAATTCAAAAATGAGGAAGTTCTGAAAGGCAGATTCTACAAAACTGACCTAACTTGGCGTATACTTTTAAAAATTTTGGCCCAGTATTGCCTAATATAGTCTAGTTATAATAGTTGGAAGATTTATGAGTTCAAATTCTATGAAACTCAAAGTCACAGAATAATTTTTTTCCTTCCTTTTCTAAGGAATGGGAATTTACCTTTCAGGATGAGAGAATTTACCTACAATTTTAGTTTACCATGCTTTTGGTGCATTTTGTTTTCTAAGAGCTTTCTAAACTCCAGACAACTTGTTTTTTAAACAATTTTTTTATGTTTATTTTTGAGAGAGAAACAGGCAAAGTGTGAGTAGGAGAAGGGGGCAGAGAGAGAGTGGGAGACA
Source organism: Hyaena hyaena (assembly GCF_003009895.1). NCBI lineage: Eukaryota > Metazoa > Chordata > Mammalia > Carnivora > Hyaenidae > Hyaena > Hyaena hyaena. The sequence continues at coordinate 385,419 of NW_024081792.1, read as the reverse complement.
CACAATCCAAAGCAGGCTCCAGTCTATGAGCTGTCAGCACAGAGCCTACTGCAGAAACAAACCCACAAACCATGAGATCATGACCTGAGCCTAAGTGGGAGGCTTAACCGACTGAGCCACGCAGGGGCTCCAATTACAGATAACTTTTAATAGATTCCAATTATTTTTATTTTTTTTTTTTACAAATAGTTTATTGTCAAATTAGTTTAGATTCCAATTATTTTTAAAACCAATAGAGGGAGAAACTGCTAACTGTTCCTCCATATTTAGTCCTCTCTTTGCCACTTCACTTTGGGTGAGCACAAAACCACATTAGCTGAAGACTAACTTCTTTCTGCTTCCCTTGCAAACGAAGTTTTGCCATTGGCATGTGAGTGAATATGACTGTGGAATTTTCAGGTCAAATTAAAAAACTGCTTGCCTTCACTTCCTCCTTCCCCATATATTTATTCCTCAATAATACTTGATAATTATTAACTACCTTATGAAAATTGATACCATCCTGGGAAGAGAAAAGCTAGTAAAAACTGTCCTCATGTTTATCTTGTTTCCAAACTAAGAAGGATAAATAAATTCACAAATAACTAAAACAAAGTAAAACAAAACAAGTAATTATAATAGATAAACAAACAGTGCTAAGGGTTCAAAAAAGAAAGGAGACTTGTGTTTACATTGGGCCCACCCACAAAATACAGGAAAATCTCTCATCTCAAAGCCAGCTGATTAGCAATCCTAATTTCTTTTTGCCATGTAACATTGTATTCACAGATTCCAAGGATTAGTATGTGGATATCTTTGGGAGGCCATTATTCTGCCTATTACATATAATCTCATTTAATCTTTATAACAGATTTATGATTTTGGTACTAGTGTTAAGTCTATAGATAAGAAATGATGGAATAGGAAGATTAAGTGATTTACCCATGATTACCAAGCCAGTAAGTAGCAGATCAGAAATGAGAACTCAAATATTTTTTACTCCAGAGCCTATATACTCTGATAAAGTGACCGAAAATCTGGGTCACTTTAAAGTGACCAATAATTCAGTGTTAAAATCTGTCAGTCCCAGGGGCACCTAAGTGGCTCACTTGGTTAAGCATCTGACTTCAGCTCAGGTCATGATCTTGTGGTTCAAGAGATCGAGCCCCACAGTGAGCTTTCTGTAGTCAGCACAGAGCCTGCTTTGGATCCTCTGCCCTCCTCTCTCTCTGCTTGTGTGGTAGCTCTCTTTTTCTCAAAAATAAATAAACATGCAAACAACAACAACAAACCACCAAAAACCTGTCAGTTCCAGGTTAATGACCAGTTTTAACGCTGAATTTCCCAAGCCAGGAAAACCTCTCTGAGGCAAGCAAACGAGGATGGTTAATCATCACATCTGCTCATTTAACCCAAATCCCTATTACAATAGTTTCGTGAGAATTTATTAAAAGCCTGGTGATCATAGACAATAACTTAATTCTAGAGGGCTCCATTGTCGTGGGAGATGGGTCTTTACGATACACAGAGACGGCAAAGAATCTCTACATCTTATTCCAAGTTAACTTTTCCCTGGTTTTGAAAGAGGACTTCAACACCACTTTGACCTCAACCTGTTCCTTCTAATTGATTAAGTTCTTCTTTCCAGCTTATATTTTCACTCAGGCAAAAGACCCTGCAGGCAAAGCATCCCCAATGGGAACTGAAACTATCCCCTCAAGCAACAGGGACTTCCCTGAAACAGCAAGACCTCTCCCAAGACAATGATGCCCTGGTTTTTACTGCCTACCTGAATGTACCCACTGGTCTTTGTCCCATTTTCCTTATGTAAACTTGGAAGTATTTTTGGCATTTTGGAGACAGTCTTTGAGAGGTTAGTCCATTGGCCTCACTGAAATAAATTCCTTTCTTCTATCACGACCACTTGTTTCTCTGCCTTTGGATTTTGTCAGCAGTAGGTGGCCAAACCTGGTCTGCTTGGGACCCCTGAAGCCAGGTGCTCTTATACCCCTACAACCCAGCTATGGTTTGATAAAAAGATACATTTGCTAAATATTTTCCAGATAACTTACTCCAAGAAGATTCATAGGAACTTCTCAAGGATGTTCTGAAGGAACTTGAGAGATGGAAAAATACACTTGAGGTGGAAATGTAGTCCTGGTGTCTATGTAACAAAACAAATAATCCTAAAAAGATTACCTATTAAAGGTCCTATCGTTCACAGTAATTAATTATTTAGAATTTACTAAAATTAGTGTCTTAAAAATTGTTTTTATTGTTTTATTTATTTTTGAGAGAGAGAGAGAGAGAGAGACCACACATGGGGAGGGCAGAGAGAGAGGGAGACGTAGAATCTGAAGCAGGCTCCTAGCTGTCAGTATAGAGCCAACTCTGGCCTTAAACTCACGAACCATGAGATGGTGACCTGAGCCAAAGTTGGCGACTGAACTGACTGAACTACCCAGATGCCCCTACCAAAATTAGTGTCTTAAATTGAGTTCCCTAAGAAACTGACCCTGGGGCAAGGACTGGGGTGCACTTTATTTAGGAGGTGATTCCAAGAGGCATTTGTAGAGGCCAGGAAAGAGAAGGAAGGAAGGAAGCCAAGATAGTGGATGATGATGAGCAGGTTACTGATAAGGGCAGTTGGATTGCTGATAACGGACAAGGTTACTGATAATGGACAGATCCCATTGCAGCCTTTGAGAAGATGGTGTAGAACATACATCAGGGCTGTTTCCACTGCAAAAGTGAGGAAGTTGGGATGTTTATCCTCCAGCTCCCTAGCATTCTAGCCAGGAAGTAGGAAACCTTCAGCATGAACTGAAGCAGTGAATGCCAAGGGGATATGGGCAGAGCCCCAATAGTTCTAATTTGTCTATTCAAATCATTTCCTGAGTCTTTCCACTTCTCACAATTTCTGCAGTGACAATCCTAGTCCAAGCCACCACTGCAGCAGCTTCCTCATTGGTTTCCTTGCCTCCACTCTTCCTCCCCACCCAAAACCCTACAAAACAGCCCAATGTGTTTTCCAAAGCATAAATCTAATTACGTACCACAACCCTAGCAAACACTCAGACAGGTTCTTGTTACCAGCTAGAATCTCGCTTCCTCATAGCCTCCAAAGCCTTACATGGTCTGACTACCCCATCTCTCTGATCTTACCTCCTAAATAAAGCTTGTTCACCACTCAGCTATCTTTTCTTCTTTTTGTTGGTTAGACTTGTCTCAGTCTTTGCTCTTTGGTTCTTCTGTTTACAATGCTTTTCCCAGTGGATCACCTTCCCACAATTCAGGTTTAACTCAAATATCACCTCCACAAAAATGTTTTTTCTTATTTATTACCTTAGCCCCAGTCATTCTTTTCACTAACTTTCTTAGGGCAATTATTGGTCCCTCAAAAGATCTTTTTATATGTTTTCATATTTATTGTCTCTCTGAACATTAGAATGTAATCTAAAGGGCAGTGATTTGTGTCTTGTTCAAAACTATATTCCCAGTATGTAAGGATTTCAGAAATATTTTTTACTAAAAAAACTGTTTCCAAGATGAATGAGGTTGAATGGAAAGACTTATCTCTTTTGAATATTGTAATTTCAATATACCATGTTTATTACTGGTTCACAATAATCATGAAGAAATGGTTTACCAAGCAAAAGCAAAACTGATGAGATTATGAAAAATTTTTCATCAGTGGAGTCCCGGTTAATAAAGTTCTACTTTCAAAGAGGCTTCTAATGATAATGTTCCGGCTATTCTTAGAGTGGAAATAAAATGACAACTTTCAATTTTCTTAAGTAAATCTATTATAGCTTTGGATTAAAATTATTCTCTTCCAGGGTTTAGCCACTGTGTTAAACAATAGCTGAAACTAACAGCATCAAAAACCCTATCAACCAACTTCTAGGTAGTAAATCATTGCTTTCTGAAAACCTAGACAGCTCTACTTTGTCTAAATCTTTAAATTGAGGCTTTTTTAAAAAATCTTCTGTATTGTGGTTCTTGCTTTCCTGTTCTACTGTTGACTAATTTAGATGTTGTATCATATTTCATCTTATATAAAGACCCAATTAATAATTTGGAATGAAGTTGGCAAATTTTAAAAATAGAAAAAAATAAATGCACACCATCAGAGTTCAATAGGACACTGATAACAGAACACAATACTCTACAGTAAGTCTCAAAGTTCTTCAAATATAGCCCAACCCACATTCCAGCCTTCTTCCTTCCCTTCCCTCCTGCCCTCCCCCCTGCATCCCACCAGCTACCCCATTTTGTTTCCACTTGTTACACAACCAGGCTTCTTCCTTCTTGTCTGACTTTGCCTGGATTGTTCCTGAGCCTGTCTCCCATCCTGTCCACATCTCTACACTCACACCTTTCTTCTTTCTTCAAGTCCCAGCTCAAGTCTCCTTCTAGGAATCTCTCTCCAAACCCCCAGATGCTTGCTGGGTCTTTATTCCTATGCTCAGTGTTCAAATTATATTTGGTAAAATATGCCTAACATTCCATTTCCAAACTGCAGTGTAGTGATTTATGTTCAAATCATCATCCATCCTGCCAGACAATCTCTCAGGGCAAGAATGGCACCTATCCTGGAATCCTCAACACTTACCACACTCACTATAGGCAGTGCCCTCTCAGTGGCTGGTGAATATTCTACTCATTTCAACACACCTCAGGATTCTAAGAGGATATGTTCTGCATGTTATTTTGCTCTACAGTGGTAATTGGTAATTTACAGAGGTAAAATTGGAGGAGAGACTTGTTATGTCCCTGTCTCCTCTTTTTCCCTATATACTCTCTTTTGGAGCCAAGACGGGATAGTGACTAGATGAAGAGACTGGACTGAGGTTCTGACACCTTATGTGTCATCTTATGTGACACCTCTGACCCCAGGACTCAGGCATCATATTTCAGGGCTTTTCTCTGACTTATCTCTTTTTACAAACTCATCTCCCGTCTACTCTCCCTTCCAACAGTCCTTGTACCCTCAAACTTTCAAAGTTCCCTATTAGGGCTCTTTTCCCTTGACTCTTTTTTACATATATCTAGACTTACTTAAATTATAAGTAAATATATGAATTACTTAAATTTATGAATATAGGATCCTTTCTATTTTAAAAGCATGTTACTTCCAATGAAATTCTAATAAGTAAACCATTTTTAACTTAAAAGCTAGCTGTTTTTTACTAGTTCAAGCACTCTACATCTAAGCCTTATGTATAAAATAACTTTCTATAAAAATATACATTTTTATTAACTATTCACTAATTACTAACTTGCATATTATGACCTTTAATTTTTTTAGTGTTTATTTATTTATTTATTTTTTAAAGGTTGAACTTTTTTTTTTTAATGTTTTATTTATTTCTACGAGAGAGAGAGAGAGAGAGACAGCGTGAGCAGGGGAGGGTCAGAGAGAGAGGGAGTCACAGACTGAAACAGGCTCCAGGCTCTGAGCTGGCAGTCAGCACAGAGCCCGACGCGGGGCTCGAACCCACGAACCGCGAGATCATGACCTAAGTGAAAGTCGGACGCTTAACCGACTAAGCCACCCAGGCACCCCTAGTGTTTATTTTTGAGAGAGAGAAAGACAGACAGACAGAGCATGAGTAGAGGAGGACAGAGAGAGAGGAAGACACAGAATATGAAGCAGGCTCCAGGCAGCAAGCTGTCTGCACAGAGCCTGATGCAGGGCTTGAACTCACAAACCATGAGACCATGACCTGAGCCGAAGTCAGATGCTCAACCCAATGAGCCATCCAGGCCCACTTTATGACCTTTAATTTTAAGCATCAACTTCACTATGGTGTCCAGATTAAACGTTCTGGGTGTGTCTAGGAAGAGTGTTTCCAGAAGAGATTAGCATTTGAATGAAGAACTCAATAGACTGCCTCCCCCATGGAGGCAGCCCTCATCCAATCTACTCTCAGCAGAAAAAGAAGGAATTCACTCCTTTTTCCTGCCTCACTGAATGAGCTGGGACATCTCATATTTTTTCCAGCCTTGGGACTAGGATTTACCCTATCTGCTCCCTGGTTCTCAGGCCTTCAGATTCAGACTGAATTACACCACTGGCCTTCTTAGGTCTCTAGTTTGTAGATAGTAGATCATTCTCAGCTTCCATAATCACATGAACCAATTCATCAAAATAAATCTCCATATCTATATCTACATCTATATAAACCTCCTATTAATTCTGTTTCCCCGAAGAACACTGACTAACACAGATTTTAAAACATACTTTATATAACAGAAATAGAAATAAATCCCCAAGGTCACTTCTAGCTCAATTTTTAAAGCAACCAATAATCCACAATACAGAAGTTCATCTCAATAAATTAAGTTTGACTGAGTTTCAGCTGTTTTAAATAATTCTCTAACCTAATATTTGCCTTACCCCAGAGATATAAGGGGCGGGGGGAGGGGGGAGGAAAGCCTTAATTCACCTTGAACTCAATATCACATTTTGAACAAATGTTTTTGCTTCAACCTTTAAATACCAATCCAAAAAGTTTTCAAAGCAAATGTGTTAGTTTGCATTATTTTCTTCTTTTTAGTGAATATTAAATTCTATATTTGATCAAGTAAAGTCCAATTGTTTAATCAGTGTACGAGAGGGTTTTCTTTAATGTTTGTTAAAAAAATATTTTAAATTCAAAGTGTAAAAAAGTCAGGAGCATCTGGGTGGCTCAGTTGGGTGAGCATCCAACTTTTGATCTCAGCTCAGGTCATGATCTCATGGTTCGTGGATTCCTCTTTCTCTCTTCCCCTCCCCTGCTCATGTTCTCTCTCTCAAAATAAATTAATAAATTAAAAAATTGTTTTTAATTTTTTAATGTTTATTTTTGAAAGAGAGACAGACAGAGAGACAGATGGAGCACAAGCAGGGGAGGGGCAGAGAGAGAGGCACAGAATCTGAAGCTGGCTCCAGGCTCTGAGCTTTCAGCACTCAAACTCAAACTCAAAGTTTTCAGGGCTCAAACTTGTGAACTGCCAGATCACGACCTGAGGTGAAATTAGAAGCTTAACCAACTGAGTCACCTAGGAGTCCCTAAAATAATTTTTTAAAGTGTAAAACTCATCTTAATGTAAACAACTCTTTAAAATTGTAGTCAGCAAAAAGTTAAAGCCTCCTTCCCCTTTCCCATCCCCAATACCCTGGAGACCAGTTTTGCTGGGCACACATATTTATCCCAATAAACAGGGGACTTCCTTCAGTCTGACTTCTCCTTACAAACTTTCTTCCTTCAACTCAACATCTCCCTGAATATATCCCCTATTCACTCTCCTTTTCTGAACTGCCAGTTATGAAAGAACTGACTTATGTGTTTATACTTTCTTCATTTCTCATTTATTCCTCAACTCTGTAACCATCTCTCCCTCTACTCTTCTAAATTGCTCTAACTAAAGACACCCATGCCCACACAGCCACCCAATTCAGAAACTTTTCTTCCTAGTCTTTGCTTCACTTGACATGGCTGCATCCCCTGAATACTAGGGTCCTTAACTTCATTCCCTCCCTTGCCTTCTGGGACAACATTCTTTTGGTTCTTCTATTGTTATAGGTGGGTGGGAGAGATGCTGGTCCTTGCCTCACAGAATGGAAGAATGAAATCTCAGGGACAGCAGAGAGAGAGAAAGATATACAGATTATTGAGTGAAAGTACAAAGCTCTCAAAAGTGAGAGGGGTCCCAACTGGGTTGCCACCAAGGATTTCTGTCTCTGACTTTTTATTGGGAACTTATCAAGAACTGGATAACAGTTTGTGAGACTCTATCCATGGCACCTAGCACGGGCAGGTTCTGGAATGGGTTTACCCTTTTTTTCCCAAAACCCATCCACAGCAATAGCCTCACACCTGCATCTGTGGCTGGGGGGGTGGGGGTGGGGGAGGGAGGGTGGACTCCTCTATGAGTAGGAGGGCCAAGGGCTGCTTCCTGAACCTTGAATTGAAGCCTAGGGGATAGCCAGGTGGAGCCACCACAGCTGCAATCAGCCTCCCCAAAGGTCCTTTACCTATCCTTGCCTACCGTTAACTCTTTCCCTACTTATTATCACTAATGGCTACTTTTCAATTCCTCTGTTTATCCTACTTCCCCTGTCTCTCTCATGTCAGTGTTCCACAGACTTCTCTTGTGTCTCCTTTCTTCTCTTCCGTCTTTCTGGGTTCTCATCCACTATGATAGTTTCAACTATCACCTATACTTTAATGACTCCCAAATGTATCTCTAGACCCCTGTGTCAATCAGACTAATGCCATCTTGGACAAATCTGCCATGATGACCATTCTGTGATCGGAAACATTGAGCCCAATCTCTTCATTCTTTTATTCAGCCACACCCTTAATTACACTGTCAGAGCAGAACATCCTTTTTTTTTTTTTAAATAGTTTACTGTCAAATTGGTTTCCATATAACACCCAGTGCTCATCCCAACAAGCACCCTCCTCCATGCCCATCACCCCCCTACCCCTCTCCCCCACCCCTATCAGCCCTCAGTTTGTTTCAACATTCAAGAGTCTCTCATAGTTTTTCCTCCTTCCCTCTCCCCAACTATTTTTTCCCTTCTTCTCCCCATGGTCCTCCGTTAAGTTCCTCCTAATCCACCTATGAGTGCAAATATGTGGTATCTGTCCTCCTCTACCTGACTTATTTCGTTCAGCAAAACACCCTCAAGGTCCATCCATGTTGCTACACATGGCCAGATTTCATTCTTTCTCATTGCCATGTAGTATTCCATTGTATATATTTACCACATCTTCTTGATCCATTTTTCTGTTGATTGACACTTAGGCTCTTTCCATGTTTTGGCTATTGTTGAGAGTGCTGCTATGAACATTGGGGTCCATGTGTCCCTATGCATCAGCACTCCTGTATCCCTTGGGTAAATTCCTAGCAGTGCTATTGCTGGGTCATAGGGGAGTTCTAGTGTTAATTTTTTGAGGAACCTCCACACTATTTTCCAGAGGGGCTGCGCCAGTTTACATTCCCACCAACAGTGTAGAAGGGTGCCCGTTTCTCCACATCCTTGCCAGCATCTAGAGTCTGCTGATTTGTTTATTTTCGCCACTCTGAGCAGCAAAAGGTGGTATCTCAGTGTGGTTTTGATTTGTATTTCCCTGATGAGGAGTGATGCTGAGCATCGTTTCATGTGTCTGTTGGACATTTGGATGTCTTCTTTAGAGAAGTGTCTGTTCATGTCTTCTGCCCATTTCTTCACTGGATTATTTGTTTTTCGGGTGTGGAATTTGGTGAGTTCCTTATAGATTTTGTATACCAGCCCTTTATCTGATATGTCATTAGCAGCTATCTTTTCCCATTCCATCGGTTGTCTATTAGTTTTATTGATTGTTTCCTTTGCCATGCAGAAGCTTTTTATCCTCATGAGGTCCCAATAGTTCATTTTTGCAGAGCAGAACATCCTTAATCTTCCCTGGAGATATGACTATTCTAAACCGTTCTCCTCTTGGTGGTCCCTCAACCTGTACTCCCAGGAACAAGGGCTATAAAAGTAGGTCTTAAGGGAGGTGGGATTGTGGAGATCTTCTTGTCTTGTGGCAGACCAAGACATGCTTCTATCCATAAGTCCCCTTAAACCACATCCTGTCAAGCTGGACTTGTCAGCCTTTTTCTTTGGTCTTCTGGCTCCTTTGGCCTTTGGAGGTCATTTGCATATACCTTTTACAGAACAATGTTACTCTTCTCCTGATCTACAAATGTCCAAATCTATTTTCCAATATTTTGAATGAGCTGCCTCAGATTCACAATGAAACTCTCCTTGGGACTCCTGGGCGGCTCAGTAGTTTGAGAATCTGACTCTTGATGCCAGGGTCATCATGGAGCCCTGGGTTGGGCTCCATGCTGAGTGTGAAGTCTGCTTAAGATTCTCTCCCTCTCTTTCTACCTCTGCCCTTCTCCTCTGCTTGTGTTCTCTTTTTCTCTCTCTAAAAAAAAATAATAAAAATAAAAATAAATTCTCCTTGTCTATAACTGAATTTATGATGTCTTCCCTCCCATAATAGCCAGATTATAACCTGATGTTTTTCCTATACTCCATAGCTCACTCTCATTTCCACCCATCCCTGTTGTCCAGACTGAAACAACTCAATCTTCCTCCACTCCTCTCCCATATTCATAACTAGTATTTCAGTAAGTACTTTTATCATTTCTCTGAAATATTCTGTTTTGTCAATACCACATTTCTAAAGATACTTTCATCAATATTTGCCTGAATTATTATAACACTTCAAAACTAATTTCCTAGTCTTTACTGATACAACCTTCAAGCCATTTCCATACAGCAATCAATTAATGTTACTTTCTGACACACTCATGTCAGTCCCCTGTTTTAATACCTCCAATATCCTCTAATATAGGATTTTAAAATTCATCTATAATTACATACTATACACATAAAACAATAACTTTCTCATACATAAGGCCCTTAGCCATCAGATTCTATTTGATGATTCTAACCATCACCCCCCCACCCCCCACTAACTGCTTTATCTTTTAGCCACTCCTCAAGCTGTCTGGGCTTCCTGCTTGCCATTGGGGTCCTTGCTCCAGTGTTTCCATCAGCATTTAATCAGCAAGTTCACTGGGGTTGAACAGTGAAAATTTTCTCTTCCAGAGAGAAGAAAGCAGTTAAGATGATCTTTCTGTTTTTCAAATCTGCAAAAAGTTTCCAATATGGGTAGATGATATGTTAAGTGGGAAGGATGCAGATTTCCTCTCTCTTCTTAGGATGAGTTAGAATTATTTCCAAATTGGACAATGTATTTCCTGATAACAAATTTTTTATTTTAAAAATTTCCTCCTGAGTATAGAACAGTAAAATCTAGTGAAATATTTATTGGCTAGTGCTCTTTTATCCTTGAGTTCATTCATCAGCAACTGAAATCTCTAAACCCCAAGTGTAAGAATCTGGAAATGCTGTTAAGTTAGAAATATCAGCGGTAGCAGGAGGTATTTTTTCCTAAATCTGTCCCACATTTAATAAATGCTTCCATTGAGGGCACTTGTCTCCTAAAAGCCATAAGTTCTGTTTAGATTAATATACTGAAGTTCTCATGGCTGTATAGTTAGCCTTCAGTGTGGAATCATTCAATCAACATAGCCAACATTGCATAAGAATCCTCTGGGTGCTACTGAAGACACAAACTCTAAAAAAAGAGGTTATCAGGAGTCCTTGAGTTCCCCAGTTACTGTCAAAGATTTCAAGAAATCAAAAAGCAACATGGCAAGTAAAGAGAACTCTGAAGTTAGGCAAATTGGGTTTATATCCACACTCCATTAATTACTAGCTATGTAACTTTCAGTAAGTCACTTGACCTCTCTGAGATTCCCTAATCTGTATAATAAGGTGAATTCTACCTATGTCATAGAGGGGATGAGAAAATTTCTACTAATGGCCAAGTAAATGAATCATGGTCTCTTTCCAAATCAACTTTTCATATTTTAAAAACAGATGTGCATAGAATAGCCTGCTTACAAACCAAAGGAAATTGTAATATAGTATTAGAGCCAAAGAAGTCACAAATCGGAGTTCTCAGCTAACAGATGAAGTGTTATAACAATCAAATATCAAGTTATATACTATAATACGAATTTTTCATATTGAATTAATTTTTATGTGGAAAGTGGTAAGTGACTTAGATGCAACTTGTTTTAAAACAAGAGGGCTGTTTTTTTTTTCTTTTTATCATGAAAGTCTTATTGTTGTAAAAATGTTTTTGACCTTGGTACTGTCCTAAAAACAAAATTACTAATATCTTTGTAAGATTATATATGAACTCCAGAGTCTAATGAATAGGGCAACACAAATTCATGGGAACAATTTTTAAAGGATTTAGCTATTTATCTAAACTTCATACTATATAGAAATATTTTCCCTTGGATGAGATTTCTTAACCTTAGGACTCTGAGATGCTTTCAAATATAAAATTAAATGGACATTAAATGGCTTGATTGTTTACTTTTGGTATTGTACTAAACAATCACTATGACTCACAGTGACATAAAATTCTATATAATTATTTTCATTAATTGTTTCACATTTGTTATTTTCTTTTCATTTTTAAATTTTTTCACTTCACTAAAAGTACAGTATGGGTTTGTCCCACCAAGCATACATTTCATTGGTTATTTAAATAACAATTGTAGGAGAGTCTGGGTAGCTCAGCTGGTTAAGCAGTTAAGCATCAGACTTTGGCTTAGGTCATGATCTAATGATTCATGGGTTTGAGCCCTGCATCAGGCTCTGTGCTGACAGCTCAGAGCCTGGAGCCTGCTTTGTATTCTGTGTGTCTCTTTTTCTTCCCTCCCCTGCTCATGATCTGTCTCTCTCTGTCTCTCAAAAATAAATGTTAAAAAAAAATTTTTTTTTTAATGACTAACCTAATTACACAAGTTACTTAACTAATGCTTCCTGCATTTGATTTAGCTTCATTCTTCTCTATGAAGTAATGGCTCACTTTTGTAAATAATTTTAATCTGTAAGTTTTATAGTGACGGAACATAATATTTAGATTGTCTTTTTGATACTACATGAGCCAGCAGATAAATACTACTGGTGAAAATACTAGCTCCAATTATAAATACACACAATTTTTGCTCCAAAAAATGCTAACTAAAAGCATGAATTTTAATAAGTGATTTTCTTTTACCCTTAAGACCTTTATAAAGTATAGGCCTGCTATCTCTGTGGTACAGTATTTTAGTTCTAGCAAGCCTCCTTTTTTCCACACCTGATGATACTATATGTCTAAAATGTTAGTGTTGTCTAATAGAACTTTCTGCCATGCATGCTTTCCAATAAGGTGGCCACTAGCCAGATGTTGCTACTGAGCTCTTACAATGTGGTTAGTTCATCAGACTGATGAATTGAATTTTTAATTTTAATTAATTTAAATTTAAATAGCCACATGTGGCTGTAATGGATAGTGCAGGTCTAGAATGCATGTTGAAACAGCTGGAACAGTAAATAAGTATGATTACTATGCCCTCATCCCCACTTCTTTTTCATGTTGTTCAATTCTTACATATAGTAGGGTACAAAACAAGTGTCATTCCCTGGATAAAGCTTTCATTGACCACTTTAATACACATGGATGTCTTTCTTGTTTGAAGCCTAAACACAACTGCTTTATAAAGGAATTTAGTGCCTGACTGTAACTTGCACAATAGTTTAATTTTAATATATATAAGTTTTAGCATAAAACAATACAAATAATACTATTAGCTTTTATTCATTGACAGCTTACAGTGCTAAACACTTTATGCATGTTTTATTTCATCTTCATAATAGGCTGGTAAAGTATGTATTATAGTCTCTATTTAACATATGAAGAAACTGGCTCAGAGAGTAGAAGTGACTTGTCTGGGTTAAACAACGAGTGAGTGGCAGAGCTGGAACTTGAAATCAAGTCCATGACTCTAGTCTACACAGGTAGAGACCTTGTTGGGAGTAGGTAGGGTCATAGGAGATATTGAGATATTTTAGCCTGATTTAATTATTGGAAGCCATTAGAACAAATCTAAGCCCCATATGAGAAAACTACTTTGCAGTAGTAGAAATTACTTTGCAGTAGTAGAAAATTACAGCTTAATAGGAGTAAAACATTTGATTCAATTTAAATTACAAGAGTATTTCATTTATAGTGAAAGACAATTCCAAAGACATGTCATTTTCTTAAAGACCAGTTGCTCCCTCTAGTGAAAATTCATGGTAATTCCATAACCACTGAGTAACAGATTCTCAGTAGATATACCTTCCTTTTGGCGTATCTTAGTTGGAGAGAGGGAGGGAGGCAAACCATGAAGAGACTCTGAATGCTGAGAACAAACTGAGGGCTGATGGGGGCGGGGTAGAGGGGAAGGGAGGTGATGGGCATGGGGGAGGGCACTTGTTGGGATGAGCACTGGGTGTTACATGGAAACCAACTTGACAATAAACTGAGCCAACCAGGCACCCCGGGCCTACCATTTTTTTTTATGTCATTTTGAGTAATACGTAACTCAGTCCCTCTTTGCCTCAGATCCCTAGTGAGTAAAATAAAGATCATAATAGCACTACCTCACAGGATTCTTTATTAGAACTAAATGATAAAATACATGGGATGGTTACAACAGTGGCCAGTATATACATCAGAAGCAATAAATACATTAAAGCTGTCATTAATTACAACCACAAAATACACCTTTCTGCAAAAAAAGTCTGAACTTTTATTAAACACCTTACCACCTGAGAAATCATTCCTGAAGAATCTATGATCCTTTGATTATAATGGAGTATAACTTCATGGTTTTTGTGAATGGTTTCTCACAAAACCAATTAGAAAAGATTAGGCTATCTTTTGGGCAGCAAAGTTTATTGCCAATTGCCACAGAAATGCTCTGTCATGTACAAATACAGCTTATATTAAAAAATGCACAAAAGGTAATATATGAAGCATAGCCAAAATATATTTTCCCCATCAAATAAAATGTAATGCCAGTATAGACACATTGTTAGTTTTTGTAAAATGATTTAGAATTTCATTTTATTCAAATCAACAAATATCATTAAGGATCTACCAGAATCTCAGCTCCACATTATGCTGAGTAAATGCAAAAAAAAAAAAAAAAAAAAAAGCACTGTACTCCTCTTCCAAAGGATGATGCTGGGATGCAGAGGCTGACATGCATAAAACAATCAGAGTCACTAAGAGGACGAGTAGGATTAAGTGCTAAATTTCACGGCACAGCTCATAAAACATTTGTAGGAATTCAGAACAGGAAGATTAATGAGTCCGTGTACAGGAAAGTTGCTCTTAGGAGAAGAAAGGGGGAATGTAGGCAGTTTTTATGGATCACCTTGGTTAAGTTAGTTAACCTCTCAGAGTTATTGTTTCCTCTTTTATAAAATTTGACAATTTAATGCATGTAAAATGCCCAGCACATTCTAAAGACAAGTTTGTGATGGCGTCTTAGAGAATGAACAGTATCTGCCTAAAAAGAGAATGTTTCAGCTAGTAAGACAACTGTGTCATGTAAAAGAGACATATAGTCCTTTTAAGACTTTAGGTTCAAAAAGATAAGGAAAAACTTCCACAAGTAATAGCGACATGTAATACTATATATATATTAAGTATAATTTCCTGTAGTAAATGGCAATCATATATTCTTTTTTTTTTTCCTACATGGCAAAATAACTCCTTGAGTACATGACACTTGGTGCAGACTGAAATACTAAAGAATGCCTTCTTCAATGCAAAGATTCTTTCTTTAAAAAAAAAAGTGGCATAAACTACATAAATCTGTTTTCCCTCTTAATTCTTGTTTCTTGCTACACCTTCTCTTATTCAAAAGTGATCATAACTTGGACTTTCGTCTTCTATAATGATCACCACAATCATTTCTCTACTGTGACTTTCAGACAATTAAAATCAGGAGAAATTTAAGTTTTTCCTCATTTTCTGTATATATTCAACCAAATATCCCATACCATGGCTTTTCCAAATGTACTGACAGTAAGAGAAGGAAAGGTTCCTCCACAGCGTCTCAACACTATCTGGAGAAATTACACTAAAATCCTTATTACATTTACATTCACCATCTCTGATTGGAGTCTTTCCTAACATTATCAGAGCACTAATTAAATACACTTGCAGAATTTCTTACTTGACACATCCCCAAAGGCAAGGGAATCAAGAGCAAAAAATGAACTATTGGGACCTCATCAAGATAAAAAGCTTCTGCACAGCAAAGGAAACAATCAGTAAAACTAATAGGCAACTGACGGAATGGGAAAAGATAGTTGCAAATGACATATCAGATAAAGGGCTAGTATCCAAAATCTATAAGGAACTCACCAAACTCCACACACGAAAAACAAATAATCCAGTGAAGAAATGGGTAAAAGACATGAACGGACACTTCTCCAAAGAGGACATCCAGATGGCCAACAGACACATGAAACGATGCTCAGTGTCACTCATCATCAGGGAACTACAAATCAAAACCACACTGAGATACCACCTCATGCCGGTCAGAGTGGTGAAATGAACAAATCAGAGGACTCTAGATGCTGGCAAGAATGTGGAGAAACGGGCACCCTCCTACACTGTTGGTGGGAATGTAAACTGGCGCAGCCCCTCTGGAAAACAGTGTGGAGGTTCCTCAAAAAATTAACACTAGAACTCCCCTATGACCCAGCAATAGCACTGCTAGGAATTTACCCAAGGGATACAGGAGTGCTGATGCATAGGGGCACATGGACCCAAATGTTCATAGCAGCACTCTCAACAATAGCCAAAACATGGAAAGAGCCTAAGTGTCGATCAGCTGACAAATGGATCAAGAAGATGTGGTTCATCTATACAATGGAATACTACATGGCAATGAGAAAGATGAAATCTGGCCATGTGTAGCAACATGGATGGAACTTGAGGGTGTTTTGCTGAGCGAAATAAGTCAGGCAGAGGAGGACAGATACCACATATTTGTATGTATAGGTGGATTAGGAGGAACTGAACAGAGGACCATGGGGGAGAAGAAGGGAAAAAATAGTTGGGGAGAGAGAGGGAGGCAAACCATGAGAGACTCTTGAATGCTGAAACAAACTGAGGGCTGATAGGGGTGGGGGAGAGGGGAAGGGGGGTGATGGGCATGGAGGAGGGTGCTTGTTGGGATGAGCACTGGGTGTTATATGGAAACCAACTTGACAATAAACTATTTAAGAAAAAAATAAAAAATAAAACCAACAAAATAAATACACTTGCAAAAATCATAATAGCGCCTTTGACAAATAAAGCACATCTAGCACTGGTGAAAGCCTGGCAATAGTCTTCTGTTTAAAAATAGAAGACATATTAGAGTAATAAAGGTTTCCACTTTAGGGGGCACCTGGGTGGCTCAGTTGGTTAAGTGTCTGGCTGTTGATTATGGCTCAGGTTATGTTCTCACAGTTGTGACATGGAGCCCTGTGTGGGGCCCTGCGTGGACAGCATGGAACCTGCTTAGGATTCTCTCTCCTTGTCTCTCTGTCTGTCTCCTCAACTCGTGCGCTCGCTGTCTCACAAAAATAAATAAATGAACATTAAAAAAAGTTTCCACTTTAGGCCAAATTAGATTATTCCAGTTCCAAGATAGAGGATGGTTTCATGGCAATTAGAAAGAAATGGGCCTTGTGGAAAATTCCATTATTCATTCCTATCTATGCTACAGTAATTTCAGCCAAGCACCAAGCACCACACTGCAGGCAGGAGAAACTGTATTCTGTCCATTTGTTCCCTTATTCAACATTCCAGTAGTGTAACACAGTGTGGTAGGCACTAGGTAAACAGTAGTAAACAAAACCATGACTGTCCTCGGAGTTCACAGTCTTCTCAAATATCTTTTGTGGTAGGTTTTAGCTTTAATTTTCTTTCTGGGTGTTGCCTAATTCTGGTCTTGATAACTAAAAAGAGGCTCAGGATATGATACATCACAGCTGTTGGGCAGGAGGCAGGACCTCAGAGGAAGTGATGGGCAAGGAAGGAGCTGCTGCTAGGGAAGACAGGGCACACACAGAGATGCAACCAAACCTCAATCCAAGGAGCATTCGTTTCATATTGCTTTCGTAGCAAATGACCACAAACTTAGTAGTTTAAAACACACAAATTAATTTTTGTAGAGTTCTGGAGGTGAGACATCATGAAGATGTTGGCAGTGCTGCATTCCTTTGGAGGCTCTACAGGGTAATCTATTTCCTTACCTTTCCAGCTTCTAGAGGCTGCCTTTATTCCTTGGATCCTGGTTCCTTCCTCCATCTTCAAAGCCAGCAGCATAGCATCCTCACATCTCTTTCTCTTTTCTTCTCACTTCTGATTTGATTGTCAATATTCTCATACTGGTACTCCTACCCCTTCTTATAAGGACCATTGGAATTCCATGGTGTCCACCTGGATAATTCAGTGTAATCCTCCCATCTGCAGATCCTCAATCTAATCATATCTACAAAGTCCCTTTTGCCACATAAGGTAACATATTCACAGGTTCTGAAGATTAGGAAGTGAACGTCTTAGGGGGCTATTATTAAGGCAAAGCAAATAGGAAAAAATGTTTGCCTGCTTTACACCTTGAGTCAACTAACTGCACACTGGCATTCTGCAACTTTTTTTCTACTTCAGGAGCATCTTGATTATCCGTTTTAATTAGCTTTTCTTTATAAAAATGGTGGTGGGTAGTCCCCCACTGATATTTCTCTGAGGCCTTGTAACTCTCGAACACAAGCTTTTCTCACAAGTTAACAAACTAAAAACTGGAGACCCTGACATCCCTCTAAAATGAACTCTATGAACTGACTGCCATGAATACATAGTTCATTAGGGCCAAACTTTCCAACCTCTCTGCAGAACTGAATTAGTTAATAGATTAATAGTTTATGGGACTGAAAATAGCTTTTCTAATTTCCTGCAGAGAGGAGCAACAGTTAGCTAACTGACCCTGGCTTAATTCCTGCAAACATTATGTAGCACAGACTCTTCTTTGATGCATATTA
This sequence comes from Hyaena hyaena, assembly GCF_003009895.1. Classification (NCBI taxonomy): domain Eukaryota; kingdom Metazoa; phylum Chordata; class Mammalia; order Carnivora; family Hyaenidae; genus Hyaena; species Hyaena hyaena. The sequence continues at coordinate 366,911 of NW_024081792.1, read as the reverse complement.
TAAATTTAGAACTAGCAAGGAATACTATACATCACTTAGGTGGCTAAACGCTGAGTAGTTTTTCTCCCATAAATGTTAGAGGTTGGAATTGATACTTTCATGCCATTTCTACTGGAGAAAAGAGAAATTGCTATTCATCTGAGTTTGAAAGTAAAGATCTTTGTTTCTGGACATTACTGGGTAGCAGGTAAAAGATTTATCTTCCTGTCTAAAAAATACATACGCAGACCCAGTAAAACATGTTTTCAGACAACAAGCAGTGTAGTGCTGGCACAGCTACAACTACCCCAGCTTAGACGCTGGAGGCAGTTTACAGATGCGTCGCTGGGAGTGCCCTCACTGCCTTCAGTTTCTGAGTCCGAAATAACATTCAACTACATACGTCAAATTACTGCCTCAACCCACTAAACCCAAACAAGTAAATCTAAAGATAACAAGCTGGAACCGCAAGCGAGGGCGGAGCAAGCAGCCAGTTGTCGGGTTCTGAGGAGATCCACGGCCCTGACGTCACCCTCGCGGAGACTCTCGCGGGACTCCAGGGTGGGTGGCGCGAGCGCCGGCTTGCAAGGGGGCGTTTTCTGTGAGGAAAACAGCCGTTAAGCTGTCGTTGGTCAGGCTGCTGTTAAATATGAGCGGCCAGGATGGTCCTGAGACGTCTTCGTTTCCCCAGACCCGCAGTCTCACGACTCTCGATCGTACCGCAGGAGACCTCGACCCACACCAGGGCCTGAAAGTCCGTGAGGAAACCCAGGCGTCACAGGTGATGGCGGAGCCGGGTGAGGGAAGCTTGCAGACCGTCGCGTTCTCACCGCCTCAGCTTCCAGAGGAGCCGGGAGCCTTCCACTCCCGCGTGGGCTGTGGCCAAACTCCCCGGATCGGAGGAGGTGGGGATGGAGGTTTCCTAGCGAAAGAAGCCCAGCGGGCGGAGGCTCCGCCTCTTACGGAAGGCCTGGAAGCCGGGGCTGTGTCCGTGGCAACGGACAACTTGAAAAATGGCTGTCAGAGTGGGGAGCCGCGCAGCCCAGGTTGGGAGAAGCCCCCAGGAACCTGTGGTGCAGAGAGGTCGGGGTCTGAGGTGTTGGAAGAGGTGAAGACCAGTGAAGTGGAGACTGAAAAGTGCACCATTTTCTCGGTAGCGCTGGATGAGGTGGTGAAGGAGGAGGAGATGGTGGAGAAGGAAGAGATGGTGGAGAAAGGAGTGGAGGAGGAGGAGGTGGTGGAGCAGAAGATGGAGATAGAGAAGCAAGTAGGGGAAGAAATAGAAATGATGGAGGAGAATAGAGTGGTAGAGGAGGTGAATGAGGAAGCAGGGCTCCGACCCTTGAATATGGATCTCCGCATGAACCCCCTGGAAGCCATCCAACTGGAACTGGACACTGTGAATGCTCAGGCTGACAGGGCCTTTCAACAACTGGAGCAGAAATTTGGGCGCATGCGTCGTCATTACCTGGAGAGGAGGAACTACATCATTCAGAATATCCCGGGCTTCTGGGTTACCGCTTTTCGGAACCACCCCCAGTTGTCCCCCATGATTAGGGGCCAAGATGCAGAAATGTTAAGATACATAACCAATTTGGAGGTAAAGGAGCTCAGACACCCCAGAACTGGCTGTAAGTTCAAGTTCTTCTTTCGAAGAAACCCCTACTTCAGAAACAAGCTTATTGTCAAGGAATATGAGGTCAGAGCCTCTGGCCGAGTGGTGTCTCTCTCCACTCCAATCATATGGCGCCGGGGCCATGAACCCCAGTCCTTCATTCGCAGGAACCAAGATGTCGTCTGCAATTTCTTCACCTGGTTTTCAGACCATAGCCTTCCGGAGTCTGACAAGATTGCTGAAATTATCAAAGAGGACTTGTGGCCAAATCCACTGCAGTATTACCTGTTGCGTGAAGGAGTGCGTAGAGCCAGACGTCGTCCAATAAGAGAGCCTGTAGAGATCCCTAGGCCCTTTGGATTCCAGTCTGGTTAATCTCTGCCTTTGGAAATACTGCACAGGGTCCCTTACCACATCTTGCTGGACCCGTGCTTGGACAACAAGAAATGGGTATGCCTTCTACCTTTTTTTTTTTTTTTTTCCTTTTTTTTCTTTATTCTCCTGACATTTCTACAACTTTTTTCCTCTGGATAGTTTTCTCAACCTCAAGATTGAGATTTTCAAGGCCATACCCTTCCATTTCCACATGGCCTTCGTTTTGTTCTGCATTACTATCACATGCTGTGTGGTCATGATACACATCACTCCTAAGCGAAGCAAATGCTGCTGTAAATTGCATTGCCCTTATATGCACTGCATGGGCCCTGTTTGTTCCTAGGGCTTTTTGTCTGACTCTTTCCACCTGGAATTGTAGCTTTATCTAGGAGCCATTCTGCCCACTCTGCTCTGCAGTACAGGCATGTAGCCTGTGGACAATTGTGGGGCATTAATGATATCGAGAGAGCAGCAGTTGGCCAGCTGGTCTGATTTATATGACTCCATTGCTCTTCTTGCACCTCTAGTTACCTCCTGCTGCCTACTACTGGCTATGCCCACCCACCTTGGGATACTACCTACTGGATGAATACCTTGCAGATCATTGTCAGCCCCACTGTGGTCTCATTTCTTTTAAAGAAGAATCCCTAGAGCTGGTGATGGACCCAAATTTCCTACCAGCACACAAAAGATACAGTCCTTTCCTAAAAGACCTTGATTCCATCCTCCCCCCCGCCCCCCGGTTCATGATCCAGATCCCTACTGTCAGGCAAGTAGTTAAGGTGACAAGTTAGACTTTATTCTTATTGCAATAGTAAGGATGGTGTCCATTCCAAGTACCAGGCTTTCTCAGCCTCCACTAGTAAATTCACACAAAACCTAGGTATACCTCTTTGTGCCTCTTTTCCTTACCCTGAACATGATTAAGTGCCAGAGTGGTAGTACACTTTCTCTCTGTCTGCCTCTTGTCTCTTAAAAAAAACATGATAGCTCAAAAGTAGGCGTTTTAATTTAGTTTTAGCTCTTCATTATTTCCAGGGACAGGTTGTCCTGTAAAAATAGACTGCTAGAGCATTAAGTTCCCTCTGCTCTCTTCCCCATCCTCCATTCCCTTTAGCGACACCCAGAGGGTTGAAAGGGAGACAGAGCTAGATGAAATGAAAAGTGGTATCTAGTTCATAGTCGATGGAAGAACTAGAGATTTTGATGGGTGCTCTAAGCCGGGGAAACAACAGATGACCACAGGCAAAAATGAGCAAGATAAAAATTGGGCCTCAGATTAAGGAGGCTTCAAGGAAAAGGTTCTTTTTCTGACAGTGGTAATGGGAGGAGAAATACTTTTTCTCAGGATTTCCATGGGAGAATTGTTAAATGTGTTGCTCAGAAAAGAATACTTTAAAGAAACAAAGCAACTTTGGGTGCTTTCTCTTATTTTCATTTAATTTATGTGGAAGGTTAATATCGTGTTTTTTGTTTCACTAGTGTTTAGTAAAATAACATTTTCTGTTTCTGCTTAATGAGAAAATTGAGTTGTACAGGCTTTCTTTTTGCTTTCAGTTGGGAACATTTGGAAAAATAACAGCTTTCCTGTAAGATATAGAGACTTAAATGAATATGAGTTTTCAACTTGTTTTTGTTAAAACTGTGTCCTTAGAAATATAATTTGAGTAACTTGGTTTTGTCAGATTCTGAAGACTGGAAATTGTTGTCTTCATGGAAAAATAACCTACAAAAAAATGTTTGACTTGATTGTCTTTCTTGATAATTTACCCTAGTAACAACTTGGTAAACAATGTGTCTTTTTTCCTAAATATCATAAATACTTGTGAGCTTGCTCTTTCAAATTGGAAATGTACCATTGGGATATTTGTCCTTCTGTATATGCATCGTGATAAAATAAAAGCATGTTACTGTGCTAGTTTCTTTTTTTTTTACCCTGCCCATAAATGTGTGAAGAAATTGTTCACAGTAATAAAAGATTATGGAGTTACTGAAATTGTAAAAATGGATACAATAGACATTATCTCAAAAATAAGAATCTAGGGCACACTACTCTGTACCTTGTATGGTTGGGAGGGTTGTTGCTGTTGTTTTGCTTTAGTTCACAATTGCAAATGCTTACTCATGTTGTCACTTTTTTCCATACAGCTTGTTCAGCACCACCACTCCCTTCCTTAAAGCTTCCATTTCTATCTCTGTCACTGATATTCTCAGGTCATTCAGGTTTTTGTTTTTTTTTTAATTTGCTTGTGCATTTAATAAGCAAACGTTCAGAGAGTTTCTCTCATAAGTGATAAACTCTTCTATCATAATACTTTTTCAGCTGTAAAAACTTACTCATTCCTTTCTTCAAATGTCCCCACCTTCTATTTGTGTCAGTTTTTTCAAGGCCTGATAACTCTTCTGCCTGAACAGTTTTTCTGTTCCCCTTAGGGAAGATGAAATATTTCCTCAAGTACTTGGTGTACTTACAGGGACTTCTATTCTAGAAAATAACACATAATTTGTTAACAGTGAATTCCACAAATATTTATCAAGGCATTCTGTCAGGCCTTCAGAGGATAACAAAAAGAAGATAAAAGTTATTTCCTTTATTGTTAAAAACTGGGGGAAGGGGCTCCTGGGTGGCTCAGTGGGTTAAGCGTCCAATTTACTGCTCAGGTCATGATCTCACAGTTCATGAGTGTGAGCCCCGCTTTGGGCTCTGTGCTGACAGCTCAGAGCCTGGAGCCTGCTTTGGATTCTGTGTCTCCCTCTCTCACTGCACCGCCCCTGTTCATGCTGTCTCTTTCAAAAATAAACATTGGAAAAGTTTTTTTTTTTTAATTAAAAAAAGGGGGAAACTGATAAGCAAACAAATAATACAGTGATGCAAACAAGTAATACAGTGAGGCAGTAAAATACAAAGATGCATTTTCACTCTTTCTAGTTTGGAAACTAGTTTCCTATCTAGTTTGGAAACTTTGTGAAAGCAGAGATGATGGGGTAACTTTTATATCTCTCACTGCTTCTATCGTATTTTGCACATAGTTTTTACCAGGTAAATATTGGATGAGAAAGTGAACAACTCAAATGGGAAAAAATAATAAAATAACCTAGTACCCAGAAAGACTTGATGAGGTAATGGCAAGAAGATGGTTTTCCAGACATTTGTAATATCGATGTAGAAAAATTTACAAAACTAGGATACCTAGCTGGCTCAGCTGATAGAGCACATGACTCTTGATCTCAGGGTTGTTAAGTTCTAGCCCCACATTGGGTGTAGACTTTACTTAAAAAGAAAAAAAAAAAAAAGACTTAAAAGAAACTTACCCCTTTGGAGTGCCTGGCCAGCTCAGTCAGGAACGCATACGACTTTTGATCTCAGACTTGTGAGTTTGAGCCTTACGTTGGGTGTAGACATTAAATAAAAATTTACAAAGCCTTTCTTAAAAGCAAATTTCTTGTTTAGATAATTAGAAAATTCTAAACCCTGTAACATGTATCTTTTCACTTGCCATTTTAACTTTGGATCAACTTTTATGTGCTGTTTTTGTACATTTTCAGGTGACTATTAAACTTGGAGTTAGAAGGGAGTTAGACTTGAGATATGCTGGGTGTATAAAATACACACTGGATTTCAAAGATTTAGTATGGAAAAAATGTAAAATACCTCAATTTTTTATATTGATTGCATATTGAAATGGTAGTATTTTTGATACATTGGTTAAATATATTAATAAAAATTTCCCCTATTCATTTCTTTAAATGTGGCTACTGGTAAATTTTAAATTACCTAGGACAGCATGGTTCTAGACCTCTTGAATATCTCAAAGGATATAAAATACATGTGAAAATTTCAACTTTCTCCTCATGAAGTTTTTTTTGTGATTTTTATGACAGTGGTTATCTAGCTAAAATTAAGGTAGGTAAAGTATAGCTAGAGGCCAATGGATAAAGAAAAGTTAAAATGAAATATCTTTTATCAACTTGCCCTTGAGTACTTAGGAGATACTTAGTACTTGCAAAACATAGTTTCTGGATATAAATAGAGTAGATCTGGGGGCCAAATTGGCACTGATAGTTATTATATTAGCTATTTAAAGTAGTCCCCTTGGGGAGCCTGGGTGGCTTAGATGGTTAAGTGTCCGACTCTTGATTTCACTTCAGGTCTTGATCTCAGGATTGTGACAAGCTCTGTATTGTGCTCTGTGCTGGGTGTGAAGCATACTTAAAAAAAAAAATAAAAAATGAAGTAGTCCCTTAACAAAAAAAGAAAAAAAAAGTCCCTTAACACTTAGGATCTATAGCTTCATATTTTTCTAGAATAAAATGTTTTGTAATTTTGGCTTACAGATGTACATGAAGCTCAGAAAATAAAATCTCAGTCATCAATTATACCATTTTGTGTATGTTAACAAAGTCTCTAAATTTTAACAATTGGCCAGGCAACAGAAAAAGAATCTGAATATAGCTTTGTGCCAAGTCAACTCAATGCTCACCACTTGAAGCATATTTCATTTTTGAAAATTAGTGTAGCCTTGCAGTACAACCTTGCAGCAATTATTATTTTGTATTGGTTATTATGTTAAGGATTATATGGGGATAGTAAAGTGAAGGTTGTCCTTGCAATTGAGGAACTCATGGTCTCTGAGGAGGGAGTATTGTTTCTTGAATGTTTACTCTTCAGCAAATTCACATACTCAAACCAGTCACGCACACAAGAAAACTCAGGATTAACATGGCAAAGAGGAGGTGTCAGAGATGATCAGGACTGTCCCTTCAGAACAACTCACCCTCCCTCAAGGTTAATCTATAGCTGAAGTCCTAGACTATGGATGTGACAGATACGATATTTATCCATTCACTATATATATGGGAGCTATTTCACTTGTGAGCAGTACTTTCTCCATGTTTGCTTGAAGTGCTTTGTTTTAGCTTTGAAGGGCCACTTTAATTCATTTCCTCTGACCTCAGGGGTTCTCAAGACTTAAAGAAGAGTTTCTGTCAGGCCGCATTAGGGAAAAATGTCTACTTTTTGGCTTTACTTTTTTCAGGATTAATGTAATTAATGTAAATTTTTTTGAGACCAGGTCAGGAAGAAATGGTTCTATAAAAATAAAGAGGACCACTTAGGTAAGCTGCTATTTTTTAAAAATACCCAGATGTCTTATTAGTAGCCTAAAGAGACAGGGAGTCACACTAGCTTTAAGTTGGGATTAAATCAGTTTTACAATCTACAACCTATCACATTAGCCAAAATAAATACCTTCTGAGTCTTGGTTTCCTTGTCCATCATGCAGGGATGATAATACCTACATTATAAGCTAATATTCTCCCAGGATGTATTTGGAGAATGTCAATATAAGGTTGTAGAGAGGATAACAACATACATTTGCGAGTTTACTATGTGCCAGGCACTGTGCTAAAAAATTCCAAGTATTAACATAGTTAATACAGGTTAGAGTGTGAAAATGCCAAGCACAATATATAATATGTAGTAAATATTAACTCCCATTTTAAAGTATTCATATGCTGTGAATTAGGCTTTTTCGTGTTACATTTAAAAAAAATTTTTTTTTAAATTTATTTTGAGAATGAGAGAAAGCACAAGCAGGGGAAGGGAGAGAGGAAAGAGCGAGAATCCCAAACTCCCATCTGTCAGTGCAGAGCCTGATGCACCAAACCATGAACCATGAGAACATGACCTGAGCTAAAGTCGGACACCCAACTGACTGAGCCACCCAGGCGCCCCATTCATATTACATTTTATTGAAGTTTGTTTCCAACACTTTACATGTATCTATATTAATTTTTATTCTATTAAATTAGGCTAATTCTTTTAATATATTTGCATTTGGAGGATCATTAATTATTTCTAATGAGTAATTTTACCCCCTAATTTCATATCATTTGCAAATCTGGTCTGTAGCCAGGTCACTGTTGAAGTTCTCTCAGAAAGCTTCCTTTCTGAGTGACATCGTATATTTAGGATCTTTCTATAACTATGGGTCTACCTACTCTCTCCTCTACACCCCCCACCTCCAGGCCCCACCTCATTTTAACTTTCTCCTAGGGCATCAGCAAGCAACTCTTTAGAAATTAGGGAATGATGTCCCTTCCAGGCTGATGGATGAAAATTCCTCCCAGATGCATTCCGTAATAGTCGATATACTTTGTCTTTCAAATTCCCTTGTCAAAAAAGGAAACAATAATCTTTTTACCTTTCACTGTGCTTTTTTTTAATGGCAGTATTACTATTTTAATATTACTGTTTCAACGGTGGGTTTTAAATTTTTCAAATCAAAAAGTTGGAGAAATATTTAAAATATAGCTAATCTTTTATCAGTCATCAAAAATAGAAAAAAATATATTACAAAAGTATACAGATAAAGGTAAAATTGATAATCTTGATTAATTTCCATCAAGGTAATAATAATACTCATATTTAAAAGATTGTTCTATAATTGAGAGACTGTAAGAGGTAAGCAGGAAGCACAGATATTAAAGTGAAGAGTTATCAGTGATGTTGGGTTATTTCCTACAGCTCTAGATAGACCCAATTGAGACATTGCCTCAAAATGACCACTTAACCTAGAAACTTAAACTTATTTTCAGATTCATGAACTCCTCTACAAAATTCTAGAAAGGTGGGCCTTCTTATTAAGGGCTTGATTTCAGCACACATTTCTTGAGGCTGAGGTCCACTAATAGAGCAGAGGTTTGCATTGCAGATTCAATCACAGCAAGTGGATGCATGATTCATACATGTAAGCCTATGAATGTCTTCTGAGACACTAACTTCATTTCCAAGTCTTCATGTCTTTAAGCCTCAAACTCTGATTCTAGAATTCATGGCAGTTTATTATTGGGAAATGAGTGTGTTCTCCATTTGCTTTCTAGTCAGTATACATATCCAGTTTGAATCTATTTGCATGTTCTTGATCACATTAACTTAAGTGGCTAACAGTGATAGATACTTAATCTTTACCACCTCACTGTTTTTGCCTTAGCCCTCTCTTTGTTCACTTAAGTTACCAAAAATGTTGCCTAAAAATAGATTTTCTTTTGTTTTTATAATGTCATTGTTTTCTATATTAAAGTATAATTTACATACAGCACAAGAATGTTCATAGCAGTTTTATTCAAAAAGCTCAAAGCTAGAAACAAACCAATGTCCATCACAAGTAAATTAATAAATTATGGTGTATTCATACAATGGAACATGACTCAGTCACAAGAAGGAACAAACTACTGATCATGCAACAATCTCAAAATCATTGTTAAGTGAAAGATGTCAGACAAGAGAGTGCATACTATATAATTCCATATATGTGAAGTTCAATAGCATGGAAAACTTACCTATGGTGATAGAAATCCAAAGAGTGGTTGCCTCAGGGTTAGTATTGAGAAAGAAACATGAGCATACTGTTGAGTGATAGCAGTGCTGGATTTTGCTGATGTTAACAGATGTATCCATTTGTTAAGACTTGTTAAGCTGTACCATTAAGGTCCATGCAATTTAGTGTAAGTAATAACTTCATTTAATAACAGACTTAAAATTATGATCATGAATTCAAAAACTGGAATTCTATTTGCCCATTTCTGCTATTTTTACTTTTCTTCAGTGCTTAAATACAAGTTGCTGACTCTACTTGCATGACCTTATTTGGAAGTTCTTCTTATTGCTGTATAATTTCATTTATAATCCCACCTTTGGGATTGCTTTTTTTCTTTTCTCCTTCAACTCCAGGCAAAAGTTGATCTCTCTAGAGATTTCCTTAACTTACAAACTAAGAGGTTGTCATCTTCTGGTCACTGAAGAAGTTGAGTCTGCTCAGGACATATTGACCTGTAAGCAGTACTGACTTTCAATAATAATCTTTGCGTTTCCCTTTTCATTTTTGTAAGTTCAGATGGCTACAAGATGATTCTCTGACCGCCTTTACTTGGGCCCTTCTCTGACTCTTCAGCTTCACCTCTCCATTACCCTAACACAGTAGATTGTAAAGGGTGGCCCCCAAACAAGCAGCGTGAGGTTCACCAGTGTGAATCTTGTTAGAAATGCAAATTCAACAACCCCACTCCTTCTGTATAGAATCAAACTCTGGAAGTAGAGTCTAGCAACTGTAGGTTAACTAGCAATTCAAGTGATTCTGATTACTACTAATATTTGAGAATCTTTGCCCTAAACCCTGTTGCTATTCTTGCTTCATCTCTTAGCTTCCTGAATTCAGTTCTCATTATAAAAACAAAACAAGGGGTGCCTGGGTGGTTCAGTTGGTTACAAGACCGACTTTGGCTCAGGTCATGGTCTTATGGTTTGAGTTCAAGCCCCGTGTCAGACTCTGTGCTGACAGCTCAGAGGCTGGAGCCTGCTTCAGATTCTGTCTCCCTCTCTCTCTGCCCCTCCCCCACTCTCTCTCAAAGATAAATATTTAAAAAAATTTAAGAGCAAAACAAGATACTTACCTATATTCTTAATGACATTTGAGTTCTCTACCCCATGGAGTCACAACTTGAGCTATAGATATCTAGTTCTGCTCCAAGTACACACCTCTGTCTTCAAAATCTTCTCCGCAGATTGTTAGAAATATCAGGAATTTCCATGTATGCTCTCATTTTACATTTGTAATCCTACAGTTTTTGTATCACTATCCCCATGATAGGGAAATAGAAGCTTAGCAAATTGAAGTTTATTAACCTAGATATAAGTAACATGGGTTGTACTCAATTAGGGTTCCTTATTTAGAGCTCAGGGCACATCCCACTACATTGTAGCAACCTGTAATTGTAGCATAAAGACATTTAAATTCTAATTAAGTACAAATAAGTTAGCTTTAATATTCCCAATCATTCATGAATGGCTTACAAAGGGATATATTTATTTATATATATCTGTTCATTTATCTTTGCTTATGTTAAATGATATAGGTTTTCTAAACTCCATCAGATTATAACAGAGTAAAGTTACAATTCTTGATACTTACTATCTGAATTAAACTGCTTGGTTTTACTTTCCTTCAGAAGAACAGAGTAAGCCGAAGTAGTTCAAATGTTTTAATATCCTTCTGGAATTTGCTGAGATGTAAAGAACTGTCATTATCACTGTGAAATGCAGAGAATGTGTATTTATTGAGGTTTGAGTCAATTGGGTGAGTACTTATAACAGCACCTAATACTTAATTGTCATCCTCAGGGCGTCTGGGTGGCTCAGTCAGTTAAGCATCTGACTTCAGCTCAGGTTGTGATCTCACGGTTCATGGGTTCAAGCCCTACATCGGGCTCTGTGCTGACAGCTAGCTCAGAGCCTGGAGCCTGCTTCAGATTCTGTGTCTCCCTCTCTCTCTGACCTTCTCCTGGTCATGCTGTCTCTCTCTCTCAGAAATAAATAAAAAACATTAAAAAGAATACTTAATTGTCATCTTTTTAACCAAGCTCTAACTTCTCTTAGTACAGTAAGGAGTTGTGTTGATATGAGTCTAGTACATGGTAGTTTAGGTGCTGTTGTAGTCAATCATTTTAAGTAATGGTCAAACTTCTCCAAGTTTACTCTCAGGTCAGTTTTGATGAATCTTCTCCAATTAGCTGTTAAAAGCATAGGTTTCACATAACTAATTCTTAAAAAAGTATTTTATAAAGTCTTTAAAGTAGTATAATAATTGTCACTATGTCCCAATGTTTCATGTCTTTTTCATGTTATTCAAATTGTATCCTACTTGGTCCAATTCAACTCTCCTTTCTTTCATTTACTGCTCCCTTATTTATGGATGTCTTTTATCTTTGAACTTCTATACACTTACAGTTTTATAAAAGAATTTGACATTGATTTTATATTGTCTGCATTATAGTTTATTTAATGTAGGTAAATAAGCATAAAAATAATAAAAATTATAAAGTCAGCTTTTATTTATTGAAAGTCCATTGGGCTGAACACTTTACAAATATTTCACCTTCCTAACAGTTCTGTAAATTAAGTTTTATTATATTCATTTTATATTTGAGGAAGCTATGATTCAGAGAAGTCAAGTGACCTGCTTAAACTAACCTGCCTGTATGTGGTGCAACTGAGATGTGAAGCCAGATCTATTGGATTCCAATGTATGCTCTTTACCCAGTATATCAGTCAGGTTCTCTACAGAAATAGGCTAATTGGAAGAGATTTATATGAGGAATATGAGGCTCATGTGATTACTGAGAAGTAATTTGCCACATGCAAACTGGATACCCAGAAAAGCTGGTGATGGTCTAATTCCAGTCTGAGTCTTAAGGCCTAAGAACCAAGTGAACTGATGGTGTGAATACCTGTCAAAGGTAGTAGAAGACTGATGTCTCAGCTCAAGTACTCAGGCAGGAAGCAAAAAGGGCAAAAGGGCAAAGTCCTCCTTTCTCCACGTTTTTGTTCTATCTAGGCCCTCAATGGACCAGATGATGCCCCTCATGCTGGGAAGAGCAATCTACTTTACTGAGTCCACTAACTCAAATGCTAATTCCAGAAAAACCCTTACAGACACATCCAGAAGTAATATTTAGGCTGGGCTCCCTCTGGCCCAGTCAAATCGACACATAAAATTACCCAATCACACTCAGCATACAAAGGTATGAGGTCATTTAGGTCACAGACTTTGTCTCTGATTTCTCTTATGATTGAGGAAAGCAAGGCTAGATTATCATTTTCAAGACTACTTTCTCCCTCTAGTGACCAGGAATGAGAATACCATGTCATATTCACAAGCATTTAAAAAAACTGATTACCAATGTGTAGGTGTACTTCCCCCTATGGTGTCTGGGAAATCTGCCAGTTATTATTACAATTATTACAATTACAGTTATTATTACAATGGGTGCAATTGGTATTCATTACGGACATTAGGGATCTTGATATCCTGCAGTGTGGGGAACAGTGCCCCATATAAAGTAATTATCCACTGTTAAACAGATAGATGATAAATCTATTAATTATTATTTAAGCCTAAAACCTAGCACCAGTTTACATATGTAAACTTTTATTTTATTTATTATTATTATTTTTTAAAGTAAACTCTACCCCCAACATGGGGTTTGAACTCAAGACTCTGAATCAAGAGTTGCATGTTCTACCTGCTGAGCCAGCCAGGCACACCCCTCATCTCCCTGCACTGTTTTAAACACTGCATTTTTTGAAAGCAACTTATTCTACCCTAAAATACTGCTTGTAATCATTATCTAATGCTAAGAATGAAAACAATTGCTGGTTATACTCTGAAACAGCTTTCTAATACTTATAATTTTTACTTGATATATCAACAATCAACAGAATGAAAAGGCAACCTACAGAATGGGAGAAAATATTTACAAACTATAAATCTGAAGAGGTTAATCTCCAAAATATATAAGGAACTAGTGATTCTATAGGTATAGTCATCTAACTACTTCATCATGTCATTTAGTGCAGGCATGCCCAACCATTTATAAATTAAGATATTTTAAGAATTATTTCCCTTTTATTTTTCCTTGATATTACAACCAAGATGTTATATTAATTAAAAAGAAATTGGGAGCTCCTGGCTGGCCCAGTCAGAAGAGCATGTGACTCTTGATCTAGGGGGTCATGAGTTTGAGTCCCACGTTGGGTATAGAGATGACTTAAACTAAAAAAAATTTTTTAATGATGGTATAGTATTTGTGAACTTCAAGAAAGAAAAAGGGAGCTATAAAACATTCATTATAAGGAATGTTTTTCTTCTAAGTTTTAAAAACATTTATTCATTTTTGAGAGATAAAGACAGAGCGTGAGTGGTGGAAGGGCTGAGAGACACAGAATCTGAAGCAGGCTCCAGGCTCCAAGCTGTCAGTACAGATCCTGATGCGGGGCTCAAACTCATGAACCATGAGATCATTACTGAACTGAAGTTGGGCGCTCAACCAACTGAGCCACCAGGTGCCCCAGAAATGTTTTTTTTTCCCCCTAAGGATATTTCTATTCTTCTAAAAAATCTCCTATAAGCTCAATTTGATTGCCCCTGTATCAATAATTCTGCTGTTACCATGGCTGGGCTCATGGGTCCCATACTTGGTGTAATGCTCTGCTGTGCCATATTGAAAGTCTCTATAAATTTTGAAGAAGGAGCCCCACGTTTGTATTTTACACCAGGCCTATTTTTTTTTTTAATGTTTTATTTATTTCTGAGAGAGAGAGCGAGAGCGCAAGCGAGCATGAGCAGGGGAGGGTCAGAGAGAGAGGGAGACACAGAATCTGAAACAATCTGAAACTAGCTGTGAGCACAGAGCCCGACGCAGGGCTGGAACCCACGAACCGTGGGATCATGACCTGAGCCGAAGTCGGATGCTTCCCGACTAAGCCACCCAGGCGCCCCCAGGCTTACCTATTACATAGAGGTCTTGACTGCAACCAACAGAAATAATAATCTCTGGCTTTGAAATAACACATTTTTACATTTTCAAAGTGCTTTCACATCTGTTATCTCACTTGGCCCTCAAAATTAAGCAGTTAGGAAAGGAAAGAAAGTGGTAGAGAAGATACAGCCTTGAAGTCAGAAGAGGCCTCAGTACAAATCTAGACTCTGCAGTAATCTTAAACTAGTGATATGATTTCTCTGATCTTGACCTTTCTTTTCTGTACAATATCAGTACTACCTGTCATGTGAAAGTTGATGTGATAGTTACGTAAAATAACATATGGCACATGGTAGACACTGAATAAGTCTTTCCTCTTTTAGCTCTTCCCCATCTCTCACCTCCCAATTTGCAAGATATAAAAACTGAAACTAAGAGGTTTAAATGATCTCTTAAATATGTTAACCTGGGTCTTCTGAAAAGCAGAAGACAAACTAGGATTAAATGTGCAAAGATTTTATTAGGGGAAATGACTGCGTGAGTCAAACAGAGAACGACCCAGAAAAAAGATGGAAGAACATTTCGACCAGGAAGCAAGTCTGACTGAGTGAAAAGGAGAGCAAGAGAAAGTTGGGTGGAAGTGGCCTAGACACCTGTGCCATCCAGGGAAGATTCAGCGAGGCTCCTGGGGAGTCCTTGAGCCAGCCAGTCAGCTGTCAGCTGAGTCTCACATTTTTTAGGAATGGTCTTGCCTTATATATTCTAGCCACACTCAGTCTTGGCTGGAGCAGCTCAGAGGAGGTATGGCCTGAACGCAAGCAAAGGAGGCTAAAGACTTCAGGGTGCAGCATTCAGGCCCTTGGACATTACTCTTCCTGTATTTGGAAGGCTGTAAAGTGCATCTTCATGGCCACCATATCAATCTTCACACTGAGATGGTGCCAAAGCCAGATCCACTCTTGACTCTTACCTGCAAGAAACTCAGTTAGCTTGGCATCTTCTCTGAATGTGAAGTTACTTGTTTTTCAGCCATTGTTTTTCCAAAAAGCACGACAGCTTTCTATTGGAATTGGCAATTCTACTGGGCTCTGGACATATGGGGTCTGTCTGCTAAAGATGCCTTTGTCCTGTCTGAGGAATAGAAACATTTCCATAGAATGCTTTGGTTGCTGCTCAACTCAACTCTGGGCTTTTGGAACCCAGGAGAGGTGACTCATTCAGTCAGAGAGACATAGCTCCTTGAATACATTAAGGGTCATTTGGGAGGAAACTGTTTGAAAATTAAGTATCTTTTGGCTGTAATGTTCCATGAAATAATTATTTTTTTATTTTTAATTTTTTCATGAAATATTTTTTTAAAAAAGAAGGAAAAAAGATGGAGATGGGGGTGAGGGTGGACGAAAGCAGTTTATAAAGAAGGTTCACCTATGTTACAGTGTTGACCCATTACCCTGAGAAGTGAATAAAAACAGGTTGGATGATCTTATTATCAGTTTTTTAAAAGTAGGCTCTACAACCAATGTAGGGCGTGAGCTCACAACCCCTAGATCAAGAGTTGCTTGCTCACCTTATTTTTCTCATTTTTGAAATGTGGAAATTGGGGTTTAAAAAAGTTAAACCACTTGCCGAAATTTCTATTGCTCATTAAGGCAGAGCTGGAGCTCCAGCCCATTTTTTGCCCTCCTCCAGTACGACTGGCTCTACACAATACCACTAAAAAACCAAACGAACAAAGGGAGTGTTACATTTGATGGACTGAGAACTGCTGACATAAGGCATTGAATTGTGAATTCCTGTTTCTCCTTTTAGTAATTGGGCACTTCCCCAACAATTGTTAGTATTTTTCTGGATGGGCAGAGGGGAAGAGGAAGATAAGATTTAACATTAAATTGAGATGGTCATATGGTCTTATTTCTAAGAAAGCACCTTTGCATTTTATATGTTGTATAGATTTCCAGAACAATATACTGAATGAGTGCACTGGTTCTTGAGTCAGATTACCTGGGTTTAGATTGTGGCTCTATATCACTGCTGTATGACCTTGGATAAACGACTTGGTTTCTCTCTGCTTGAGTTCCTTCTGAGGTAATGTAAAATGGGGGTCATAATATTATTACCTTACAGGGTTGTTCTGAGGATTAAATGAGACTTAGAAGACACTAAATAAATGTAGACCAAAATGTATATATAACCAGAAACCATAGCACTCTGAAAAAAGGAAAAAAACTTGCTGTTCAAGAGTAACAACAGTGGATATTTCCTAAATTTTCCAGTATTAATGATACACTTTAGTAAAGTCATTCCTATTTGACTGTATTAATTTATTTTTGAACTTTTGTTAAAGTCCGTGTCCTGTGGCAATGTACTTCCTAGTTTTTCATGGTATTTTCTAAAAATACTTTTCCATACAATCATTTTATTGATAATATCTTTTTCTCTGTAGTGAGGTTTATTGCCAATTGCCATCAGGACAGGCTCTGTGGTGTACCAAAAATCCTATATTCTAATATGCAAATACAATGATTCATACTTATATATATATATCTACTCAAATCAAAATGAAATACTAGCACAGTCATATTATTCATTTTGGTAAAACCTTTTAAAATTTACATTTAAATCAAATCAAATTTCATTAAAATGTTCAATGAGATAGTCACTGGGCTATACTATAGTAGAGGCCAAGGACGAAGCCACTATGCAGCCATCCTTGTCTAGCTGGGATGAGAGACTGATCTGCAGAAAACAACCAAGAAAGTTAAAGATAGAAGCTAAGTACTAAATTGGACGGCAAAAGTCATAGAGCTATAGGACTATCAGAATGATAAGGGAAGGTTATGCATAGGAGATAGGAGGAGGCAGTTTGCCAATTAATATATGTCTTACCATGAGTGAGTTAACTTTCTGTGATTCCTGGGTCCTTGTTTATGAAATTAA
Source organism: Hyaena hyaena (assembly GCF_003009895.1). Taxonomy (NCBI): domain Eukaryota; kingdom Metazoa; phylum Chordata; class Mammalia; order Carnivora; family Hyaenidae; genus Hyaena; species Hyaena hyaena. The sequence goes on along the minus strand of NW_024081792.1, from coordinate 349,690 downwards.
ATGCATTGAAATGCCTAATGCAGTCTTCCTGAGGTAGGCTTGAATGCAGTTTTGAGAATGGGCAGGCTATTATTAATGGAAAATGGTTGCATTGACAAGAACAATCAAAGCTATGGACAGGTATGTTTCAAGTAGTGGAGGTAAAAATCTTCTTAAAAATTTGGTATATACAATGAGAAAAAGTTCACAGTAGTAGCCTTATGTAATTTTATAATTTTCTGTTGCAAATAGCAAATTCTTTCTTATATGGTAAAGGAACTTTCATTCAGCATTTGCTCTTCTCCTTCTTGGCTCAGGTTTATAATCTTAGAGAATTAATCCTTCCACAGTACAAAGATTCTTTAAGGAAACAAGACAGAATCATGTCAAAGAATAACTCAGAGTTACAAAGTCACTTATAGCACATTGTTTACCTATTTGTAAAGAGGATAAATTGGTAGATTGATTTCAACCCATAGAAGCAAAAGAGGATTTATTAAAAGAGGAAAAAAAGGAGAGAAAAATTATTATAGTCTGAGAAGAGTGAATCCTGTTTGAACAATTTTTATGGGATATCTTATTAGTTGGCAGCAGTCAATTTGGACAGTTTGTCCTTGAGTCGGCTGACTAGGGGTACAAAAATATCTTAATTATCTATGAATTCTCTTGGAAACCTTCTGAGGTAAACTATGAAGCTGCAGGACAGACTGTTTCTCTGTAATGTCAGCACCTCATTCTCAGTTGCACTGGGTCTGCACTACTTCCCTCAAGTCTTAATATACCTGCTACTGCTTTCTTTTAAATTCCTCACATCCTTTTTATTGGATCCTCTTCTGAGTCCTAATTTAAAAGTGATCATATGTGGTATATATATACAATGGCGTATTTCTCAGCAATCAAAAAGAATGAAATCTTGCCATTTGTAACTGTGTGGACAGAACTAGAGGGTAGTATGCTAAGTGAAACTAGTCAGAGAAAGACAACTTATGACTTCACTAATATGAAGACTTGAAGATACAAAACAGATGAACATAAGGGAAGGGAAACAAAAATAACATAAAAACAGGAATGGGGACAAAAACATAAGGGACTCTTAAACATGGAAAACAAACAGGATTACTGGAGGGGTTGTGGGAGGTGGGACCGGCTAAGTGGGTAAGGGGATTAAGAAATCTACTCTTGAAATTATCCTTGCACTATATGCTCACCAACTTGGATGTAAGTCAAAAAAAAAGTGATGATAATCTAAGTGCTCTGTAGTTTCTATTACAAAGAATTATAATCCCTTTTCTAATATGAATTTAAGGTGTTAAACAAAAATATGCAAAATCTAAGTTTTTCTTCATTCTCTCATTTTTTACCAGTATTTTCATACTCTTAACAAATACAACACATAAAACAGTACTGACATCATTAGTAGATCAGTTGTATGGGCTGACTTGAATAGACAAATTTTAAGTATGTATTTTAACATTAACATTTAAAATATTACTTAAAATATCATAATTTGGACAATTAATAGTTTCGATGCCTGCAAACAGTTGATTATTGCTTCCGCCCTGCAGTAAATTATCACAGGGGAAAATTTTGGCAAGTATTGGCTGGTTTCATACCCACAGGCATTATAAAGCAGTAGCTCCTTTTTAGATTAGGATTATAATCTGAGGATAAGCAAGAAATTATATTATGTACAATTTTGGAAATTAAAATCTCCTGAAATCACAGCTTTTTCAGAAATGGTTGACGGCTAAATTTGCATGCTCACGTGTATGTCACTTCTAAGTAAGGAAAATACATTTGCTACTTATATTAGTTAAAAGGGATGAGAAAAAACACCAATCACTCCATAGGTGTTGGCCAAAGTACATAAACAAATTGAAATAATCATTATGGCTTGTTAGCATGAGAGAAACTTCCATTTCAATTGCTTCTAATCTTTTAAATCATCACTTAACAGAGCAACACTTTTCTTAAAAATCAAACTCTGTTCGCCTCAATTCTTTGGTAATAGTCATGAATCTGTACATTAAAAAAGCCAGGCAGGTGTCTCGTTTGCGCAGTAGGCAGCGCTCTGTCTCATAAAAAAAGGCAGGCGGTGAATTGCTCAATCCTTACCATCCTCGGACGGACCTCTGAGATGATGAACTTGGACAATAACCTTTATCTTATAAGTAAATATTTTAAGAAAAAAGTTAATAGCATATGTGTCTCAGAAATACATTCAGGGCCTTAAAATACACATTAACACAGTTCTCACATGTTTGTTTGAGTTTGGTCTGCACCCAGCCACGTAAACCGAACAAATTCATACGTTTTGTAACACAAAGACAAAGGTATAACCTTGACTGACGTAATCACAAGGCTCAGCGAATTCTCGCGCGACGGGAAGACGCTGCCGCCGTGACGTCACCAGTTGCCATAGCAGCATCCTCCGGAGTGGAAAAGAGGGGTGGTGCGACAAGCGGATTGGGGCGGTGCGCAGCTTCTGCAGAGGACAAGGGACGCTCTCCTCCTGCGGATCTGATTTCTACCAAAATGAGCGCCCTGGATGAGGGCAACAACCTTCCTCTCGCCAAAGACTGCGGCGTAGCTACTGCCGACGATGCCCCAGGACATCCGGACCTAAACCAGTGCCAGGGCGAGGAAACCGAGGCGACACAGGTGATGGCGGACACAGGTGAGGAGGGCAACTTGGAGACCGCCGCGGAGGGAGGCGCACCCCAGAGCCCCGCGAGCTGTGCCCCCGTGTTCCGCGTTCGAATTTTTGGGAGCCGCGGCCGTGTAGCGACCAAATCGGGCCAGAAAGAGGTTCTGCCTCCTACTGAAGGCTTGGCAGCAGCCCCTGCCTCAGCCTCCGCCGCGGAAGCCCCCGACAATAGCCAGGAAAATGGCTGTCAGCGTAGAGAGCCGCGGGGCCCTGCTGGGGAGAAAGCTCTAGAAGCCTGTGGCGCAGGGGGGTTGGGGTCTCAGATGATGCCTGGGGCGAAGGCCAAGGAAATGACGACAAAAAAGTGCGCCGTTTCAGCGGCATCTGAAAAGGAGGGAGTAGCGGAGGAGGTGGTGGAGGAAAAGAAGGGGATGCAGAAGGAAAAAAAGGTGGTGGGAGGAATGAAAGAGGAGACACGGGCCAAGGCCCCGAAGATCAATAACTGCATGGATTCGCTGGAGGCCATCGATCAGGAGCTGTCAAATGTAAATGCCCAGGCTGACAGGGCCTTCCTTCAGCTGGAGCGCAAGTTTGGCCGGATGCGAAGGCTCCATATGCAGCGCAGAAGTTTCATTATCCAAAATATCCCAGGTTTCTGGGTCACTGCCTTTCGGAACCACCCCCAGCTGTCACCTATGATCAGTGGCCAAGATGAAGACATGATGAGATACATGATCAATTTGGAGGTGGAGGAGCTTAAACACCCCAGAGCAGGCTGCAAATTCAAGTTCATCTTTCAGAGCAACCCCTATTTCCGAAATGAGGGGCTCGTCAAAGAATATGAGCGCAGATCCTCTGGCCGGGTGGTGTCTCTTTCCACTCCAATCCGCTGGCACAGAGGCCAAGACCCCCAGTCCCACATCCATAGGAATCGGGAAGGAAACACTATCCCCAGTTTCTTCAACTGGTTCTCAGATCACAGCCTTCTAGAATTCGACAGGATTGCTGAGATTATCAAAGCAGAACTGTGGCCCAATCCCCTCCAATACTACCTGATGGGCGAAGGGCCTCGCCGTGGAATTCGAGATCCAGCAAGGCAGCCAGTGGAGAGCCCCAGGGCCTTCAGGTTCCAGTCTGGCTAAGTGCCACCTTGTGAGAAGCTCCTGCACAAGTCTCCCCATCACCTCCCCTTGAACCTTTGCTTAGGCAACAGCATGCAGTCCTCTCTCTGCTTTGTCTTCACACTGAATTGTTTTATCCTTTGGTTCTTCTAAATCTTCAACAGTCATTTGCAAGATTGACTCTTACACGTTTGTGTCTCTCTTCCTCTGGACCTTCATGCTCTTCTGTATCCTGTTACATGTTTCAAGTGCATGGCCTTGCACTGCTTCTATGCCAAGCACATGATGCTGTAGACGGGCCCTGCCTTCCTTTGCATGCCTTGGGTCCTGTCAATGATCATGGTCTTCTAGTTTTTAAGTGGTTCTCTACCACAAAGAAGCTTGAAATTTCCTTTGCAGATAACTACCTGGGCTTCGTACTTTATGCTGACTGTCCTCCTGATAACCATGTACTCTCTGGCAACTTTGAGTTTCACCGCTGCAAGATGAAACTACTCTAGGTGATGCCAACCATCAACGCAGACTGGACTGGCTACCACTAACTGGTTCCTAGCTGCCTCCCTGGCCTGTGCCATCCACCCTGCTGGTTATCTGGCAGAATAAGGTGGCTAGTGGGTGGTTACTAGGCAGGAATGAGGTAACAGATGAGAGGTGTTCAGTGTTATTGCATCTTTTGCCTTTGGGCATTCTGCGTTGGGACCTGGTACTGGTGAGTATGAGGGCGGGTGCTGTGGCCCACACAAACCTGCTGTCACCCTTCTGGATAAGCATTGCATAGGCACCATTGCCTGCCTCCTTAGCAACTCTCTGTGGACCTAAGCTGCCAGGCAGCACACAAGGAACTCCCCCTCAATCCACTTTTGCCATCAGATGGTAACCTATAAACCCGGTTGGCTGTGGGGCAGGTTGCACAGTTACATGTGATAGTGCCCAAAGCAAGGCTGTCAGGGTGGGCTTCCAGCAGTTGGCCTTTCTGAGCTGGAGTCAACAGACCACCCTTAATCAGGCAGGTTTGTTGGGCAGCCCCTTTCCTAACTCCTGCACTCAGTCTGAGCATGATCAAGTTGCCAGGGTGGGGGCACTGAGGGAAAGGTGTTAATGGTCTGTGTCGCCTGTTCTTAAATCGTTTTGTCTCTTTCTCTCCTCCACCCCCACCCCCTTGTTCTCTCTCCCAGTTCCCTCCCCCTCTCCTCTGAAGCAGCAAGAAAACAAAACCTGCAATGCAGGCTTTTTGTTTAATTTTCTCTACCCTTGGTTGTGTCCAAAGGGAGAAAGGTTCTGTACAATAGACTCCACATGTCTTGTTGCCTCTTCTGCCCTCATGCCCCCACCCCACTTCCGTTAGCAAGGTCTGAAAGTTTCAAAGGGAGACCTCTAGGTTGTTTAGTTATGAGCCGTGTTCTTTTGGGCCGGTTTTGACAACCCCACCCTTTCCCTGTCCATTTACCAAAATCTGTGTGTTTGAATTTAGTTTGAGAAGCAGGAAGGAAAGACAGAAAGGCCTCATAGTGATGGATTCAAGGCAGTTGTAGAGAAGGTTGTGATGTAAAGCAACCAAAGTTAGTTTTATTCCACTTTTCTAAACATGGAAATTTGGGTGGGGGCGGGGGTGGCCTTGGACCACTTAGAAAGAACCCCAAGGCAGCATTTTCTCTATTTTATTACTGCTTTCATGCCCCAGCGGCGTCTATCCTATTGCCTGGCCTTCTTGGCTTTCAGACTTCTCTTTCCCTACTTCCTTTCCTGCTTCTCTCCCAGTAAATGAGGGAGCAGTCTGCAGTCTACATTGTGGGAGATGCCAGCTTCCTTCCCCGGGATGTGTGGAGTTAGTTTGGATTTCCAGGACAGGTTCCAGTAGGTGACACAGCAGTGCTGTCAGGGCTGTCTTGGGTGGTATATGGTGATGGTAATGACTATCTGCTTTTATCCTTTTTGAAGGGCTTGCCCTAAGTTCCATGAGTGCTTGGGAAATCTGGGTACAGAAGTGGGGAGGGTGCCCTAGGCTGAGGAAACTGAAAGCCCAGAAACCGAAATGAACCGAGTAGTCTTGGAAAGGCACAGGGAAGATGAACCCTGCAGCGCTGGGGATGGAGGGGGAGGCCCCTGAAGATTTGCTTAGGAGAGGTAGGAGAATCAAAGTGGTTGATGTTTTAAAAAGAGGATGCTTGGAGGAGTTTTCCCTAACTCCCTTGAATTCACCAGTAGATTTTTGTCTAAAATGCAAAAATTCAAGTCTGTATGTTTTCTCTCTGTTATTATAGGAGTGATTTTTCTATATAGAAGATTAATGGTATATGCTCATTATTTCACTGTGTTTGAGTAAAATCCTATTAATTCGTTTCTCTTTTTGCTTGCTGGCGAAATTGACATTTACAGGCCTGCTTTTTGCTTATAATTGAGAATATGTGCAAAAATATCAAACTTGTTTCCTGTGCAGTATGAAACCTGTGAATATTCATTAATATATCAGCTTGTTCTGGTCTGTGTTCATATATAGCTGTATTCTTAGAAATATAATTTGAATGTGATCCTTGAAATTTTGCAAATTGTTGCTGTATTTTGTGAAAGTAATCTCAAAAAGGAAAACAATTCTTTTGTCTTGATATTTCTTGCCCTAATAGTAATGTTGTACTTGAATTTTATGTTCCGAACCAGTTTAAGTACTTGTAGAATTGTTCTGTCAAACTAAACAAGGATCGTTAAGTACTTTAGTCGTCTTCTGTGTGCTTAAAGGAAAAATAAAAGTCTGTCACTCTGCTGTATTGTTTTCACCAGAAAATAAAAATAAAGTTCTGTGTTGTCTAGGCTAATAAAAGGTTGGTTAATCATTAAAGTTATCAGATTGTCATAGTAAGCATTGTCCTGAAGCTTAAAAAAAAGCCGCAGAATTTCTAAGATTTTTTTTACTAGGAAAATGGTAAATAAGAAGCCTAACAGGATGCTCATGGACATAATTTTTCCTTATTCAACCCCTGTAGTTTGGGGGGTGATTGAAGCACCATTGAATTTTCAGTGGAAAACTTTTTTTTTTTTTTGCTTTTTAAGTTTTTAATTCCAGTTAACATACAGTGTTATATTAGTCTCAGGTATACAATATATTGTATATGTATGTGATCAAACTACTCCATACTTCACCTGGTGGTTGATCACAAGAGCAGTCCTTAATTTCCATCACTTATTTAACCCATCCACCCACTCACCCTTGGTAATCATCAGTTGTTCTCTAAGAGTCTGTTTCTTGATTTCGCTCTCTTGTTTTTTAACCCCCTTTGCTTATTTCTTAAATTCCACATGAGTGAAATCATAATGGTATTTATCTTTCTCTGATTCAGTTTCACTTACTGGAAAACTATTCTTAATACACCATTTTTATTTGCTATATTTATGTTAACTGTGATTCTTAGTGAGCTTAAGATCGACTTTGGAAGAATTAATCGTGTATTCTGTAAGTTCGTCTTAATTTATTTTCCTACTACAGGGTGGTACTTTACAAAAAGTACTTTTTTTTTTTTTTTACTTTACAAAGAAATAACAAAAAAATTGTGATTGATATACAGTGTCTGGAAACAAATGATCTCAGACACCCCAATCTCAGTTACCAGTAATGTTTTGCTGTTCAGCAGCTATTACATGAAGGTTTGAGAAATAAATACTTCTGTGTTCTCTGGATTTGAGAGGGCTATGGATACTGGAAGATCTTTGAAAATGAACGACCAAATATTTTTAGCCATCTAAACAAAAGTTTGACATAAATGGTCCAAAATTGTTACTAAATAGATTTGCTAATTCTTGATGCAATTCATACTTCCAAGTTTTACTTGATAAGTATAATTTTTCTAGGCCTGGAGAACTTTTTAGAGAGTCAGGTTTTCTTTGCAAACTCTATATCCATCTTACTTATTTTTATTTTTTTAAATGTTTTTTTATTTATTTCTGAGAGAGCGAGCGAGAGCGAGCGAGCATGAGCAGGGAAGGGTCAGAGAGAGAGGGAGACACAGAATCTGAAACAGGCTCCAGGCTTTGAGCTGGCTGTCAGCCCAGAGCCCGATGCGGGGCTTGAACCCACAAACCGTGAGATCATGACCGGAGCCGAAGTCAGATGCTTAACTGATTGAGCCACCCAGGCGCCCCATCAAGCATTATCCCTATTATCCTGTTCTGGACATAGTCGAAAAATAATATTTTTGTTGCCGTTGGTTTATTATCAGGTTTAACCAATAGTATTCCTCTTTCCAGTAGGTTGGTACCACTCATTTGTTAGACTGCCATGATTTCTGTTCTATTTAATAAAATTAGACTCAATTAGACATTATGTAGGTTTAACTTACTAAGCAACTGGTTTATTCCTGTATCACTGCTCCATTTCTTTTCATTGCTTTTTTTTTCTTTCTCAATTCTAGACCCAAATTATTCCTTCTGCAGACCTCCTGACTTGTTAAGGGGTTTTCTCGTCCACTTATCACCAAAGAAGTATCATTTGGTCTGCTCAGACCATACTGCCTGTTTGTAGGGACATAGTTCATAATTTCCCTGTACCCCACATAACAGAATCTCCTTGGGCATTCTTTTCCATTTCTGGATATTTATCTTAGGCCAGGCAGTGACAAAAGCCTTCTCTAACTTTCCTTATTCAGGGTCCCTTCACATTACTCCTGTTGCTGCTACTGCTTCTGCTGCATCTCCAGTGTCTGTAATCAGTTTTAATAATTAAAAACAAACAAAAATTACCTGGATTCATATTGAATTCCCTGGTCCACAGAGTCACAGTTTGAGCCTTGGATACCAGATATGTGTCAGATAAACCTCTGGCTTGATTATCTCAAGAAATCTTAGTTCTGTCAGGCACATCTATTTGTGTTCTCCTGTTACTTTCATAGTCCTAAGTTTTACTATCTCTGTTTAAATAATTGAGTAAAAAATGCTGAAGTAAAAAAAAAGTTGAAGTAAATGTGCCCAAAATGCAGGTCATGCAGACGTATTTTTTATTTCTAGCCTAGAGTATCTTCCACTGTTACCACAGTCATCTAAATTTGGCATAAAACAAAACAAAACCCTATTTACATGAATAATCAGGACTGAAGGTTATTCTTAATCCATTCATGACTGGTCTTTGAGAGGGGTACTTTATTCATTTTAAAACACTACTGAAATTTACATTTACAATCTTGGTGATTGCTGCAAAAATGAATGAAATTAGCAGTTTTTTGCCTTCTCAAAGGGAATAAATGCGACAAAAGGATTTTAAATATAGTATCTGAAATTTAGTTGCTAGTAACTGTAAAGCATGTTGACATTTTTTTTAAATTTAGAGAATGAGTGTTTCTTACTTGATTGAACATGGTGATTGCTTTTAATGGGAACTTTGTAATTTATTTTCTTTTTAATTTTTTTTTAAGATTTTGTTTTTAAGTACAATCAACCCCCCCAATGTGGGGCTTGACCCCAAGATCAAGAATCTCCTGCTCTACCCATTGAACCAGCCCGGTGTCCCATTCTTCTCTTCTTTATTAAACTTTATTAAGCTTTTTAATTTTTTACCAATAAAGTGCCAAGGCCAAACTACCAACAAAGTAAAAAAAAAAGTGTTTTTTAAAATTTAAGACTCTGGGAACAGGTGCATAGCATAAGAACCTGACTATCAAGCAGACTATGTGTTATAGTCGTCATTCTAAGTAATGACCCAGCTTCTCTCATTAGGCCCAGAGGTCTCGTCTCCCATTAAGTTTACTTGGAGCAGTTTTCATTATTCCTTTTCCCTTTTGGTTTCCTCAGCACCAGAGAGGCAGATTTGCTAAGTAAGGTGCACATTTGAACCTGAATATGAAGAAAAGAGTAGACCTGCTTACTGATGACTTTAGTATATGTGGCTTCCAAGAAGAGTAGACTTCATTATACATTTTAGGACTCCTGTGATTCTTGGTTCTCTATTTTACTCTTCCAGGTAAGTTCTATGTTTAGATCTTTGCTGCTGTTGTTGTTATTTGTTTGTTTTGTTTTGAGAGTGAACGTGAGCAGGGGAAGAGCAGAGGAAGAGGGAAAGAGAGAATCTTAAGTAGGCTTCATGCCCAATGCAGAGTCCAGTGCTCGACTTGATCTCATCACCTTGAGATCAGGACCTGAAACAAAATCTACGGTCAGACACTTAACTGGGCCAGCTGGCGTCTCATCGATCTTGTTTTAATATTTTTTTACTAACTTACATTACTTTAGGACAGAGTCTATGTCTTTATATCTAATCCCAGTATGGTGTGACTGTTAAAGTGTGGTTTTAGACTAAGAATTTGCCTCAATCTGTATCCAAAGTTGGAAGACTTGTCAGTCAACTAAAGGCATGGATTTTGGGGTGAAAGTTGGGCTTATGTACAGACTCTGTTCCTTAGTAACAGGAAATTTTTGAGCAAGTATGTTATTTAACTGTCAATTTCAATGTCCTGCTGAAATTATCTATAAAATTTTAATAATTATATATACCTCATATGGTTGCTGAATAAATAAGGGACATGAAGTGGCCTGCTAAAGAGTTAGCACTCATTACCATTTTTTTAAATCATGATTTCTGAGGATGACTGGAGACAAACAAGACCACCTCTTTTTGCATTCACTCTATGTGGACTGGACCATGCCCAAGGGTTTTCAACGGCAGCACATGGGGTGAGTTAACTCTTGAAAATATCCCAGTCTTTCACTAATCTGGAAGTCAATTCTTATGATAACCTTGTTCTCAAGAGCCTGAGAAGAGGTAAGGGAATGTCATTGCAACATCACATTTAAGAGGAGCTATCCGTGTGACTCTAACATAGAGTCAAGGTTATTATATCCAAAGAGATAGTTTGACATTACATTTTATGCTGGTTATATAAAATAATCATATAGATTTGATTTTCATTCAAGCCAGTTAAATTGTGTATATACGTATGTTTACATACATATATATATGTATACATTTGCTTAAATACATAGTTGTTGGATATGAAAACTGGTGGGGAAATAATACCGGATTTCAAATTAAGAAAACTTAGAAGTACAGTTGACCCTTGAATGATGGGGATTAGGGCCCCCTCCCCATGCATGGTCAAAAATCCATGTGTAATGTTTGACTCCTCCCAAACTTTACTACTAATAGCCTACTGTTAACTGGAAGCCTTACTGATAACATTAACACATATTTTATATATGTATTATATTATATTTTTATAATAATGCAAGCTACAAAAAAAGTTAAAATCATATAAGGAAAATACATTTACAGTACTGTATCAAGAAAAATTTGCTGTAAGTGGACCTTATAGGCCCATGTATTTCAAGAGTCAACTTTAGTTGATTTTAAATTGCAATTCACTGTTTAAGTTGAAATCTCTGCTACCTCAGTATTTCACAAACCAAATTCTGACAAACTGTGACCACTGTGCCATTCAGATCTTTCCTCTGCTGATGAGGTCAACAGTGACCAGCAAAGAAAATCTCCAATCCCTTGCATTTATTTATAAAATAATTTATTTAGTCATTTTTAATTAAAAAAAAATTTTACTCTTTTATTTTGAAAGAATGAGAGAGTGTGTGAGCCAGGGAGGGACAGGGACAGAGAATCCCAAGCGGGCTCTGTACTGTCAGAAAGGAGGCTGATGCCAAACTTAGACTCATGAACCATGAAATCATGACCTAGGCTGAAATCAACAGTTGGATGCTTAACTGACTGAGCCACACAGGCGCCCTTGTAGTTATCTTTTTACATGATGAATGTTGATCTGTATGCTAATATTAAACTTAAGTCCTCTGCCCATTTATACAATTTTCTTGCTTTCTTCTTTTAACTTTATTAAAGAATATACAGCTTTTCTTCCCTAATAGCTTCAATTTTTCTAGTGGCATTTTTTATTATTTTTACTTTTCTTATCTGTTAGAAACACTGGCAGTTTTTGTTTTATTTTATTTACTTTTTATTAAAATTTTTAAAAAAATGTTTTTATTTATTTCTGAGAGAGAGACAGCGTGAGCAGGGGAGGGTCAGAGATAGAGGGAGACACAGAATCCGAAACAGGCTCCAGGCTCTGAGCTAGCTGTCAGCACAGAGCCCGACGCAGGGCTCGAACCCACGAACCGTGAGATGATGACCTGAGCCAAAGTCAACCGCTTAACCGACCGAGCCACCCAGGGGCCCCTAAAAATTTTTTTTAATCATTATTTTTCAGAGAGCAAGAGAGCAAGTGGGGGAGGAACAGAGAGAGGGAGACACAGAATCTGAAACAGGCTCCAGGCTCTGAGCTGTCAGCACAGAGCCCAGCATGGGGTTCAAACTCACAAACTGCAAGATCATGACCTGAGCTGAAGCCAGACACTTAACTGACTGAGACACCCCGGCACCCCAACACTGACACTTTTTAGAAACAATGCAATAAAAAATGTGAAAGTAATTATAGTCCAAGAGAAAAAGAACACTCATTAGAAGCACTGACTGCTAGAAAATTAGAAGGAAACTTGGAAAGAAACTCTAATCTCTTAACAAGATGAAGGAAACAGAGGTCAGATTAGGTGGTAACTTGTTCTGATCCCTTAGGTAAGTACTGGTTAAAGTAGGATGAGAACTTCTGACTTGAGTCAATTATTTTTTTCACTCCTTAAATGTCCAAAAAAGTGCAATTAAATTATTTTGGGGTTTTCATTTTTCACATTAACAAGAGCAGTTTATAAGCATTTCAAGATACATTATTCTTTGCTCTTGACAAAATAAATCCATGTAAGGAAAAATAGCTTAATTTTTAAAGAAATTAAATATTTATTTGTATACATGAGACAGCTCTCTTTTAGCCCTAAGCGGATTGTGTATGTTTATTATTGTGCTCCAATAAGATTTTGGAACTCAGTTTTAAATACATTACCATATTTTATTAGTAGAGATCAAACAGAGCTACTGACATTGAGGAAAAAATTTCAGTAACTGTTTATCTACCCTGAGATATTCATTCCCACAATACATTTGGGATTATTTGAGCACTTAAAAATTTAACGAAGTATATCTTTTCATTGCATGCATCAATATGTTAAGTTCTTTGCTACAATCCAGGTAAAATAATGATAGGGTCTACTGTGTTTTCTGATACTGTCCAATTACAGCATAAAGAATAGCCAGGAATTTACTGTAAACATCTGGCTCCAAACATGTTGGCACAAGTAGCTACTATAATAGGACTATACAAAGCACACAGAACACAAAAATCCTGGATTGTGGTCCAACTATAAAACCTCTTCAAGCATTTTTCTCAACCTTTTTTTTTTCATTACCACACTCCACCCTGAGAAAAATTAAATTTAACCAAATTAAATTTAATTAATAAATGTAACTTTTTATTTCTCTCTAGTGAGAGAAATTAATACTAAAGAATAAAATTTTATTGGGTAGGGTTGAGCTTTGAAGGGCCACTGTACATTGCGTTATCTATTTTTTTTCACCCAAGAACCAATTTTTGTCTCCTTGAGAATGCCTTAAAGTGAATGAAAATTATATAGGCTTTAACATTATTAGAGGTAAAAAAAAAAAAAACAAAACAAAAACCCTTATGAGTAACATTGGAGGTTGAATTAGTTGGCTTCCCATCTCATTTCTGTCCTATACTAGCTGTGTGGTATCAGAAGAAATCCTCTTTACCTCCTTGTTTTGGAAAACATAAAAATACCATAAAACCTGATAACTTGGAAGAATCGTTTATTCTCACTGGACTCAGCATTCTTGCTATAAATGGAAGGAACACATATAGTTCAGTTCTCAATTCTGGCTGCATTTTCCTGGGGCAAGTAAAAGATGTCAATGCTTAACTCTATTCCCAGACCAATTAAACCAATCTGGACTTCTGCTCTAGCTAGTGATTCTAGAACTTCTGTACATGAATCACACTAATATTAAATTCAGGTTGCTGGGTTGCATTCCCAGAGTTTCTGATTCTGCAGGTCTGTGGTGGGGCCTGCAAATCTGTATTTCTATCAAATTCTCAGATGATGCTGTGCTAGTGGCTTGGGGACAACACTTTGAGAACCATTGGTGTAGGCATATGTGTAAATGTGTGTATGGGTGTATGTACGAATGTGTATATATGTATCTGCCCAGGTGAATCCTAATCTCAGAATTACTGGTATAGAAAATATTAATAAGGTTCTTTTCAGTTCTAAGACACTGAGATTTTAATATAATGAGAGTTGTTGGGCATCAAGACGATCTCTACAGAAAGGAGACTTATGGAAAAGCATCTAATTCTTAGTTATCATTAGGAATTTGTTTCTATAAAGCATTTTACAGTATTTTTCAAAAATTAACATTTTTACAGTACATTTGCTGCATATGTGGTTCTTCATTTTTCAGTAGAGACAGTTTATTTGGTTGTCAGTGTCTCATCATTTGATAAGATCGATGGAGGGTTTGGATAGTAGCCAGCTGTTTTTGAATTGCTTGAAGAGAACCTTGAAAATTTGTAGTCAAGGGGTAATTCTGGGGAAAAAAAAACCCCAGTATTATTATTCTGCAAATCTCAAAAGGCTGTTCATAAATACAAACAAATCAAAACTCATTTTTTAGTTTCATGATTTTAATTTCTTCTGTCACCTGAATAGGTTGTGCCTAAAATATAGATGTCTTTCTCTATAAAATTTAAGTCAAAATACATTTAGATGTATTATAAATCATCATCAGAGATCTAACTATATATAACAGTCACTGTACAGAAGTTAACAAAAAAGCAGGAATGCTCATCGGATTTTTTTTATTTTGAAATTTAAAACTCTCTCAGGCCCTACTCAGAGCATCATGGAACTGGTAAATGAGAACTAATAATCTTCATGGCCCTTAGTAATAAGAGAATTACTAAGAGTAATCTTTGAATGCTTAGATAAATAAGGATTTTAATGCACACAACGTGGCAACTTTCTCCATATAAGCATTACACACAGAGCCACAAGGGAAATTGGGAGAGAGAACATAAAATGCACATTTTATTGACGGTGAGACATTATGACATCTATATAGAAGTTTCTCAAAAGCTAGCCTTCAGATACCTTCTAACCCAGTGTCTTCCAAGGAAACATTGCTAGAAATATTATAAATGAAACATTATAATATATGCCATGTTACAATACTCATTTCATGTGCACATACTGGGCATTAATCCTTATTTAAAAAATTTCACAAGTGGGGTGCCTGGATGGCTCAGTTGGCTAAGCGTCTGACTTTGGCTCAGGTCATGATATCACGGTTTGTGAGTTGGAGCCCCGGATCGGGCTCTGTGCTGACAGCCTGGAGCCTGCTTTGGATTCTGTTCCTCTTTCTCTCTCTGCCCATCACCCGCTTACAGTCCCCTCCCCCCCAAAATAAATAAAACATTAAAAAAATTTAAAAATTTCACAAGTAAAACATCATTTGGAAGTACGGAATATTTTGAAAATGACACTAGCAGAAAAATTATAATTTACATTAAATGCCAGTGAGAACCATCAAGGCATTGATGGTAGTAGTTGTTAACCCTTATGAAGAAAAAAGAAATGCTAGAGATTGGGAAGAAGGAACATTGCCTAGCTTTGTTTGACTACTATTAAGTCCTTCTTAGTATTTTCTCTTGAGAAAAGTTAGAAGACAGGCTCTGCACCAAGTTCTTTCCCTGGGTGCTGTGAAAGAAAGCTTTTGGAAAATGAAAAAATGGGAGATGCAGTAATGTTATTATTGCTTCTTTAAAGAGAGGTTGTTACCCCAGAAGACAGAGAGGGGGTTATTTTCCAATTTTTTGGAGAAATATGGAAATCCTAGAATAATGAAAATTCACTTTTCTTTGACTTTCTTACTATTCCATAACCATATCCCATTGACCCAGTTTCTATCCAGGTACTATACACTAATTCACTGGCTTCCATTATCACATTATTTTCTCACTAAAAATGTGAATCACTTTGAAATAAGATAAGCATCTTGCTTTGCTGTTTTTTACATCTATCCTGCGAGGGAGGAAATGCAGCTTGATATTACCCCCAATTTAAGAAAGAAAAATCTAAGGATCAAAAAAAACTGAAGTAGACTTTCACTTCTAAACTGGAGCTAGGACAATTAGGAAAGCTAGACAGAATATAAACATCAGAGTGAAATCACTGGAGAGGCAACTAAGACCTGAAGACCCAGTTCCTGGGAAGGCATAACAAGCAGAGAGTGAGCTGACATTCAGCCACAGCTTTTTCCCTTTAGGTCCCTGAATTCCTGCTGGGGGCAGGTGCATTCCTAGTAGCAGAAAAACGAGTAGAGCTTTTGGCAATCTGGAAGGGCTGCAGTCACACATCAAGGGGCTAGGAACCTAGCCTGTGAAGGAGTGGAAACCAGGGGGCTAGGAATCTGCTGTGAAGGAATGGAAACCGGGGGGCTAGAAATATGCTGTGAAGGAACGGAAACTGGGGGGCTAGGAATCTACTGTGAAGGTATGGCTGGAGAACTGGGCTCTACTGGTTTGCTCCTCAGGCCCATTGCCAAATTATGAGGGGAACTTCAGGAAACTAGTAAGTAAGCACAAGCATATACCTCTGCAAAGCAGAGTGGATTTTTCAGCAGTTTCTCGGTTTTAAGAAAACAGGGAGGGATTAAGTTCTGACCTGAGAAATGAGAAGGGCTCTGGTGAATACCTCAGACTTTCAGATATGTATTTCTGAAAATAGAATTTACTATTACAAAGTAATTCTCTTTCATAATAATGAATTTTTCCTTGATGTCTACTTTATTTCACATTAATATAGTTAACTCTTGATTATCATTAACATGGTATTTTTTGTTATCATCTTCTGATATTCAAACTGTCCTCATATTTCACTTTTTTTAATGTTTTTATTTAGTTATGAGACAGAGACAGCATGAGCAGGGGAGGGTCAGAGAGAGAGGGAGACACAGAGTCTGAAACAGTCTCCAGGCTCTGAGCTAGCTGCCAGCACAGAGCCCGACGCGGGGCTCGAACCCACGGATCGCGAGATCATGACCTGAGCCGAAGTTGGACGCTTAACGAACTGAGCCACCCAGGCGCCCCTGTGTCCTCATATTTCAGAGACATCTTTTGTGAACAGCTCATAGTTGGGTTTTGTTATTTCATTCAGGCCTTTAACTGGAGAATTTTGCCATCCATACTTAATACAATTACTTAGCTTTAAACCTATCAACTTAGTGAAAACTCTCCCATTTGTATTGTTTATTTTTCATAGTCTCTTTTCTTCCCATTTTTGTTTTCCTTTAGATTTTAAGTTATTTGACATAATTAGTTCAGTATGCATCTTATTTCAGTTTCTTTGGTAGTTATCTTAGAGATTACACATGCATTTTGTATGTTATCAGTATACTCTTATGCCCTACCATATAGTACAAAGATGTTAGAGCATTTTAATTCCAGCTGTCCCACTGCTATTGGCAGCATGTTTTAAAATTCTTCCTTTAAACCTCTTAGGACTTTTTTTTTTTATTATTCCAATAGTAAATGTTCATATAATTGATTCGCGTATCTGTCCCTTTGTTGCTGTATATTCCCTCTTGCATCTTCAGTCTTCTAACAGGGGTCAGGCTGGCTATTTTTCATCATGTGCTGAACCTTATACTGTTTTGCTTTTAGAAAAACTTTGAGTGCTAGAATGATGTTACCTTCCTCAAAAGAGAATATTGTCAATGCGGTTTTAGGTATTTAGCTCATCTAACACTGAGCTTCAGTTATATTTACTCTAAGGTAAATTCAGGGTCTTGACACAGATTAGGAGTGTGTATCAGGCCCACCTCTCTTGCAGACCCTACCTTCCACCTCCTGTCCCCGAGTCTCTCATTAGCTTCAGCTGATGAAAGGCCCACTCACTTTCTCTGGTGCCCTCTCTAGAATTAGCCAACAGTGAGGGAAAAGGGGCTCCCAAAGTCAGGTTCCTCTTATGTGGCCTCTTTAGCATCCTGTCCTGGTAATTTTTCCTTTTATCTTATGACTCCAAGCAGACTTAAGAAAAAAAAAAGGGGGGGGGGGTGTCCAGCTTTTATAGGTGGCTCCAGGAGACAGGCAGGTCATAATTCCTTAAGATGCCGTAACTAGGTGTATCCCAAGAAAAATAAATATGGGAAAATTTTCTTCTTTTGAAGGCAAGAATTCTAGTACTTACAGTCATTAATGTCTAGTAACAGCTAAAGCTTTATAAGTATTTTCCCACTTACCTGCTATTGCTTCAATACTTGGAATTGCAATAGTGCTGTAAGTACTGATTCTCTTACAAGACCATGTGTAAACCAATGAGTCTTCTGTATTTTCCAGTCCCAAAACCGAATCAATAAAAAAAGAGCCCCATTTTTTAGATAATGTATTTAGAGGCTTTGCCTTTGGTCCCTGAAACAAGAGGACAGAACAATGAAAAAAAAAAAGATTAATTTTCAGTGTTGTAAGTTGTTCCCCCATTAAGTAAATCAAAATAGAAAAACTCTAGGAATTTTAACTAAATTCCAAACTTTAACTAAACTGTATTCTATATACAAAGGGAAACCAAGCTTAGAAGTTCTTGCCTCCCCTGGCACAAATATCTTCCCCTGGTTTGTTTGGGAGCCCTTTTTCTCATCCTTTGGAATCTGGCCTGGAGGCCGGGACATTTTCCTGGCCCTCCCACCCTCAGGTTAGTTTAGGTCTTCCATTTTCCTGAGTTTATCCCTAATATTCTACTTCTCATAAATACTTTTATTTATCATACTATTTACTTTTCACTTTTGACAGAAAATGAACTCCACAAGCTTAGGAACTTTTTTATGTATTAGTGTAACTTTAAGGCTTATTAGTGCCTGGGTCAGAGCAGGGACATAATAATTGTAGACCAAATAAAAGACTTATTAAAAAAATACTCCTCAGTGTCTTACGGATATGGAATACAATTAAGAATGGTAAAAACTAAAAAAAACAAAAAAAACCCAAAAAAACAAAAACAAAAAAGAATGGTAAAAACTCCCATCTATCCATATCATCTGGATTATAAAATCTGTCATCTTTTTGTGATGAAAGTTTCATTGTGGAACACTTATAGAGTCTCAAATAATGCCTCTAGATTCATAATTCTTTGTGCTGTAACTCATTTGATGAAGGATTTTTTTTGTTGTTGTTGTTTTTTTTTTAAAGGTTTATTTATTTTTGAAGGAGAGAGAGACAGGGCACAAGCAGGGAGGGGCAGAGAGATAGAGGGAGACACAGAATCCAAAGCATGCTCCAAGCTCTGAGCTGTCAGCACAGTGCCTGACGTGGGGCTTGAACCTATGAACCATGATCATGACCTGAGCTGAAGTCAGGCACTTAACTGACTGAGCCACCCAGGTGCCCCAAAGAGAGAATGTTTTTGAATGATGATATTTAGAAACCAATCAGCAAGAACCTGTTTAAGTTTCACTAAAGATATTTAAAAGCAGTATAGAATATGAATATCCTTGATTCTCTAAATACAGTAAAGGTGTATTTGAATTTCTCAGTGTTTAATAAGCAATGATAAGATAATAAAATTTTCATTCTTTAGTTCACTATCTTTTCCCAAAACAACGAATCGGAAAAGATAGGATTCACATCACATATACTGTATGTCGATAACGGTTATGTAAACACTGAATTTTAAAATCTAGGCTGTTCTCTCATCCTATGAAAACGGGAAAATAGATTTATCTACTCTTTCTGGTTTAATGTAATGTGGATGCTGTTATGGTCTAAATATCTGTGCCTCCCCAAAATTCACATGTTGAAGTTTTAACCCCAAGGTGATAGAGGCCTTTGGGAGGTTGCTTAGGTCATGAAGGTGGAGCCGTCATGAATGGGATTACTGCTCTTATAAAAAAAGCTATCTTCCCTCTTCTGGCATGTGAGGGTACAGTGAAAAGATGAGGGTCTATGAGCAAGTGAATCTTCACCAGATACTGAATTGGCCAGCACCATCACCTTGGGCTTAATAACCTCCAGAACCGTGAGAAATAGATGTTTGTTGTGTATAAGCCAGCTAGTCTATGGTATTTTGTTATAGCAGCCCAAAAGGACTAAGACATTCTGTTCATTCTGATATTGGAGTTTTTAATGAAGCTTTCTCTCTCTCTCTCTCTCTATATATATATATATTAGTAATAAATGATCACAGTAAGTCTATACATAGTTACAAAGACTTTTTTGTGTGTGTGATTAGAACTTTAAAAATCTACTCTCCTAGCAACTTTCAAACATGCAATACAATATTATTAACTATAGTTACCATGCTGTACCTTGGGTTCTCAAGATTTATTTATTTTATAACTAGAAACTTGTACTTTTGATTCCCTTCACCCATCCAAAATCCTTACTAAAGACTTAAAAATTTCTCTATTAAGGTCTTATGAGATGTATTAAGTTAATTCCTAGAGAGTGATTCATTTTCATTGCCTTTGTAAATGATTTAACTCTCATTATATTTTGTTAAGTGATTACAGAGAACAGCTATTGACTTTTGAATGCTGATTTGGATCCAGCATTTTGACAACTCTCTTCTTAGTTATAACAGTTTGTTGATTCCCTATGGTCTTCTATGCTAATGACCATATAACTCTGAAATAATTACAGTTTGGTGTCTCCTAATCCTAATATGTATTTTTTTTCTTCTTCTTGTGGTTTTGGTCAGCTCTCTGTTACACAACATAATTAATAACAGATATCCTTTGTCTAGCTCAGAACCTTAAAGAGCATGTGTCTCCATTAAGTATGGGTTTTTCCCCTATTAAAGTTTTCCATTAAAGATTACATTCTCACTGGGTTTTTGTTGGATAGCTTTTCTCTAATAAAAGGCTGGTCCCTTCTTGTTTGCTGAGAGTTTTCATCATTAAAATGATTTATTTTGGCATCTAAATTTCATAATATATTATTCTAAAAAGCTGAGGAATATTTTTTCATTTGTTTTGAGTTAAAATGAAGAAACAGATGAGAACAGTAAGGATTGAGGCTAAGGAGAAGAGGTCCCTTTGGAGGCTAAACTTATGAAATTAAGACTAAGTAATTACAAGATTAATGAAGTGACTTTTGATTTATTTCTGGAAACAAAGATAAATAAAAACAAATTATTTTTCCCCAGTCTCCTTAACTGGATTTACTTTAATCATTAAAATGGGCCATTTTTGCTTATCTGTCATGCTTCAATATAGTAGAGTAGAAAATTAACAGATGCAGTAAGGTTTCAGAAAAAGTTTCTTATAGTGCTCAGTTGGGCATTTGACTTCAGCTCAGGTCCTGATCTCATGGTCTCCCTCTCTGCCCCTCCCCTGATCATGCTTGCTTGCTCTCTCTTTCTCAAATAAACATTAAAAAAAAGACTCTAAGCCTTTGAAGGGCCATTTGAGATGTTCTCTGTCCTTATCTTGAGCTTGTTGTCACAGATGAAGGGAAGTAAAATTGATCTTCACATTCCAGATGGTTTTATCTAGGGTGAAAATTACTGTAAATATCTAAGAAACTGAATTCAAGCCTAAGTGAAACAAAATGCTAATCTTGTATGTAGTAAATGTTAATGTTTTGGTTCAGTGAATGCATCAATCCTGAAGTGATTGAAGTGACCTTTGTTTTTAAATTACACTGTTAAAAGTTTTTTTAAGATGAATAAAATTAACTAGAAATAAGGAACTAAATCCTTTTGCATTCAGGCTTTGTACTCAGGAAAAGACTGCATGTTACGCATGTTCTGTGTATGACATTTGGTTAGGAAATGAAACTACATTTTTCTTAATCATCACAAAAATCAACAGATGAACCCTCATGTGATGCTTAATGGATGATTTCCTCCTCCTGTAGCAACTGAGGATGTATGTATTCTTATTTCCTTCACAGGGAAGAGGAAAGCATCTGGATTCCCTTGAGACTGCTGTATTTACACCAGGCTTTGATGTGCTGATGAAAGAAGTGTGCTGTGAATGGAAATACAGGCAAACTTAACTATGAAAGCAGTCTTTTAGAAGTTATGCTGTAGGTTTGTGTTACAAGGTAATTAATAATAATAAAAAAGAGCCCACATAATTGTTTTTAAATTAAATTTTAAATCTGCCTTTAAATATAAGCAGAAAGATGTATGATAGAGGATTTTCCTTAGAGTAGATAAAACTCCTAAGTTGGCCTGAAACCTCTGCTAAGAATGGGCCCATCAATACAAATACTGCCTCAAAACAAACTACAGGAACACGGTGGGGTCAGCGTGGCCAGAGTAACTTTGGAGTCAAGGAGGACGAGGATACTTTGGTTTTTCAACACAATGCTTTGGGCCACAGCTGGGAATCCTGCACCAAAACACCTGCCTCAGCCCCTGACAGGACAGGAAATCTGTCTTCCACAACTCCCTTTTCCTGGAACCTCAACAGTATGCGATGGAAAAAGAGTTCAGAGCTAAATCTGGAACCTTCTGAGGGCTTTATTCTAACCCTGTCACTAGGCCAAACCTTCCCATTCCTTGCTTCCTTGTCCATGTTCAGAGGGGCAGGGTTGGTTGCAGAGGTAGAGTTTGATAGGAAAGGTACATTATTTCAATTTTGTCTTAATAAGCAAAATTTTCAAATAACACTCACTATTTCCTGTCTAAAAGCCAATTATGAGCTCTTCGTTTATGATGTGTTTGTAACTAATTAAGAGGAAAGGGGTCTGTGGGGAAAAGATTGGGCTACTGTTTACTGTAATGCTGGAGGCAACTGTCCCATAGAGTCTTCATTTTCTTAATGTAGTACCTGCATTCTCAAATCATTCTGAAGAAACCAAAGCTCCTAATTTCTCTTTAGTGAAAACCTTCTCCAAATTCACTCAGGATAGAAGGCCTACCTCTGTAACATTGTTTTAAAGCTCTTCTTAACTCAAAGAGCCCAAAGAACTTCCAATGTCACATTGAAGACTAAATGCTACTCAATGGAAACCTCATCAAAACATGACCTCTTTGGGGCGCCTGGGTGGCTTAGTTGGTTAAGCGTCCGACTTTCACTTAGGTCATGATCTCGCAGTTCGTGGGTTCGAGCCCCGCGTTGGGCTCTGTGCTGACTGCCAGCTCAGAGCCTGGAGCCTATTTCAGTCTGTGACTCCCTCTCTCTCTGACCCTCCCCTGCTCACGCTGTCTCTCTCTCTCTCTCCTGGAAATAAATAAAACATTAAAAGAAAAAAATAAAAAAAAACACATGACCCCTTTATTCTAATATTTTGTTGGGTCTACTTATAGTCATTTTTGAATGAATAGACTATTTTTAGAACAGTTTTAGTTTTACAGAGAAAAAGAGCAGAAAGTACAGAGGGTTCCCATGCATACATCCCCTCCTGCTTCCCCTTCTCCCCACCATCTCTCCTATTAGTAACATTTTGCACTGACTGATGCGGTACATTTGGTACCACTGATTAACCAATATGCAGATGTTATTTGTAATGAAAGTCTGAGGTTTACATTAAGGTTAACACTTTATGTTGTATAGCTCCACGGGTTCTGACAAATGCAGTGTCATGTTTCCACCATCACAGTGTCCTGCAGAAGAGTTTTGCCACCATAAAAATCCCTGTGCTCAGGGTGCCTGGGTGGCTCAGTCGGTTAAGCATCCAACTCTGGATTTTGGCTCAGGTCATGAACTCATGGTTTGTGGGATCAAGCCCTGAGTCAGGCTTGGTGCCAACAGTGCAGCCTGCTCAGGATTCTCTCTCTCTGCCCCTCTCCTACTAGCCCACGCATGCATGTGCACACTTTCTCTCTCCCTCTCTCAAAATAAATAAACATTAAAAAAATCCTTGTGCTCTGTTTATTCACCTCCCTCACAAACCTCTGGCACGACTGGTCTTTTAGTCTCAACAGTTTTGCCTTTTCCAGAATGTCATTAGCTGGAATCATACAGTATGCAGTCTTTTTAGATCAGCTTCTTTCAGTTAGTAGTTTGCCCTTTAGGTTCTTCCATGTCTCTGTGTGGCCTAATAGCTCATTTCTTTTTATTGTCATTTTTTTTTATTTGATATTTGTTTCTTGACTTGAGTTTTTCTTTCTTTATAATTGTTTCACTGGAATGAATTTAGAAATACATTTAATTATGATCTTTCCTCTTTCCAGTTCCTTTTTACTTAAAATATTTTAATGTTTATTTATTTTTAAGAGAGAGAGAGAGAGAGAGAGAGTAAGGCACAGAATAGGAAGCAGGTTCCAGGCTCTGAGCTATCAGCACAGAGCCCAAAGAGGGTCTTGAACCCATGAACTGTGAGATCATGACTCGAGCCAAAGTCAAACGCTTAACTGTCTAAGCCACCCAGATACTCCCTTTTTGCTTTATATACTATTTTTCTTTTCTAGATTTATGACATATTTTACTTTCCTTTACCTTAAGTCTTCACCTAAGTTTATTCTCGGCAGCTCAGGGTAAGTCTAAAGGAGTTACCAATTTAGTTAACTTAAACTCATGAAAAAAGTGCAGAACAACGCTCAAGACCCAGCAGAAGAGACACAGAGTATGACTACAGTGAGTCAGGATCTGGCCACCTCAGAATTGGCCAAGAAACACCCATGGTGTCACAGCACTGGATGAAAGCCGGGGGCCAGGAAGACAGATGGTCAGGGTCATCTCGGCATCATTTAAAAATTATCAACAAGATAAACAATAGAGCTGAGACGGCAAGAAGATCACTTATAAATGCCAACAGATTTCATCACTCTTGACACAAACAAGCACTTCCTAAGATATGTCAACGTAAAGGTTTTTCTTTCCGGGAAAGAGGTGAAGGGAATCTTTACCTCATATTTTCCTTTCTTCTCTAGAGGCTCTGATTCTTCAGGCTTCCTGTCTCTGTCCCCTCTGAGCTCTTCCAGGATGAGAACTGTCTCCCAATTACTATAATGGCGGGCTGGGAAAATGTCTGAATGCATGCTGTCACCAAAGTAAACAACCTGTAAGTCAGACAGCAAATTCCATTTAAGGTATGAGAACTGTGCAAGAAAGTGTTCACTTCATGAAAGCAGAAAAAAAATTCCTCAACAGGTATCAGAGTAAGGCAAAAGTTACATAAACATCTTGAACTTCCTTGAATAGCATCACAGGTGACTGTGAACTGGCCACATTTGGTTTGCAGGGCACCAGTTTGTTGTAAGAAGTTACAAAGTACATTTGCAGGTAGAAGAAAGGCAGAGGCTAACTGATTTTAAAGTAAGAGTCCATGTTTACAGATAAACCTACCCTCAGAATTGAAGAACTGGTAAAATATTAGCGATGACGTGTTACTGTTACAGTGGGTTAGATTAGCAGGAGTACACATCACAATTGCTTTTCCAAGAGTTTGTGGGACTCACTCAGCCCTGCTAACACAGCATCTTTGACAGATGGTTTGGGCAGGTGGACTCTGGGAGGCTCCCTACGTATTCTGAGGCAAAGCCCCCATTGATCTAATCCTTACCCCTCAATTTACAGATGAGAAAATGAGAGTAAGGGAAAATGAACTAGAACCTCCCAGTCAGGATGCTCTGTCTACTAAGCCCCTTAAGAGTTCGCAGGGGGCTATGGCAACGTGGGAGCCAACGGAGCAGGTCTGTTACCCACTGATCTCTCCGGTAGACATTTTTCATAAGAAAGGGTCCTGATGTAAAAAAATGCACCAATGTTCAACATCCACAATGTGACCAGAATATCAAAAGCAAGTGTGTCTTTAGGCTAGTCTGTGCTGTTATTTCACTTACTGCTTGTTTTACACATAACAGTTTTTCAATGAACTGTTATCAGGGTATCATTCCTCAGGTAGCCCATATACTTATCCAGTGTGTCCCCTAGAACTGTGGTTCCCTATTTGGAATCTCTGCTCTTTTCTGTTAGAGATGAAGACCCAGTCTAGACCAACAAAGAAAGGGCTTAAACAGAAGAGGTAAGAGACTGACAGATAGGCAGAGGTAGCTGATTTCCCCATGGATAACAAAGCTGAATGCATTTAGAATTATGGTTTTAATTCACAATGGTTTATGTCTGCAAGTGGGCACCAAGAACTCCACCTCAATCAGAAAATACCTTCGGTTCACTTTTGCCAGTCATTTTCTTCAGGAGTTCATAAAGGTGGACAGCGTTCCCTTGAGAGTACCAGCCAGGTTTATCCAGAGCTGGCAAGGCCTCCTGCTCCTCATCATTTTCTGAAAATAGAGTTTGACAGTCATATACTTTTATTTATTTATTTTTGGATAATCCTATACTTTTTAATCAAGTGAGAGCACCCATGTGGGCAGACCACACCAAGCACAGCTGCAGGACATGTACAAGAATGTGGGGACAGGAGCTAGCATTCAGTGAGCACCCATGCATTACATGCCCTTCATGGGTATCTTTATCTCTATCTATAGATACATTTTTTTCATAGAGATATAAAAATACGTTTTTAAAATAATTTATTTTTTAGAGAAGTTTTGGGTTCACAGCAAAACTGAGAGTTAGAGATTTCTGCTACACCCCTTGCCTCTGCACATGCATAGCTTCCTTGATTGTTGGGGATAATGATGTGTCAATGTAGGTTAATCAGCTGAAACAAGGGTACTACTCTCTGTGGAGAATGCTGATAATGGGGGAGATATATATTATTTACTCCTCATAACAACACTCTTAATTGAGGAGAAACTCAGGGAAGTTACTTTGCCCAAGGTCTCAAAGTTGATAACTGATTTACTATTAACCAAACCCCACAGTTTACATTAGGACTTCAAACTGAGGCTAGAAGACAGACCTATAAACCATCTCTAAATTTGAATTCCTGGATCCTGATATGGCTGATGGAACTGTCACAAACAAGAAACAACTATAGCACAAGAGAAATTTTTATTTGGCATCTTCTAGAATACCCAGATACAGTGCTGTTTACTGTCCTCCAGTTTTTGAAAATTATTTTTGAGAGAGAGTTATTTTTGAGAGAGAGACAGAGCACAAGGTGGGGAGTGGTAGAGAGAGATGGAGACAAAGAATCCAAAGAAGGCTCTAGGCTCTGAATTCTCAGCACAGAGCCTGATGCAGGGCTCGAACCCACAAACCGTGAGATCATGCCCTGAGCCAAAGTTGGATGCTTAACGGACTGAGCCACCCAAGCACCCCTACTGTCCTCCATTATATTAAGAACAGGTCAGCAATGAATTCAAGGTGGACTTTAGAATGCAATTTGAACCTCATTTTATAAAGGATTGTTTTTACAATTCCCTCATATTGACTCATGAAACAGATCTATATTATGAAAAAATGCAAACCAGTATTATTTTAATAAAATTCAATTATGTCATGGTGTCAATTTAAAACATTCCTAAGAACTGGGCAAAATGCATTAAGAAATCTTCAAATGAAAATGTATATTCAACACAATTTTTTGTACCTAAGTTCTGTAAGATGTCCAAATTATTCCTCAAATCTTTTAACTTAATGACTAATGGATGTTTGGGTGATAACCTTCAAGGAGAAAAACTCAGACCAAACCTCAACGTTGTTCCTATAACATGTAAACTACCCCCAAAACTGACTGAATGAAGTTAGGAAGCAGATAAGGGTTGGATAGAGATGGAAGAGCAATCAATTAAAGCAATTAGTTAATCAAACAACCTTTTGTTTTCTTATTGTTAAGAGCAAATGGACAAGTAAAGTAAAAACACAAAGTAGTAAAATTTTAGTCAGTAAAAGAACCTAAAAATAAATATGGGGAAGTGATGCAGCCAGGGCTATGGCGAACAGTCCTGAACAAGGATAAGTTCCATCGCTTACCTTAGATAAGAAAATCTTGCTAGAGGGAGCAAGAGTTTTGTAAGAAGAGTTCTAGGCACCTGTGGCTGACCACTCACTTCAGCCCATAGCTGCCTGAATATGGTTCATGTGGCAGCTCACACCTGTTCCCCCCAACTCCCAGGGTGCTTGGTGTCACTATCTTAATGTTTAAACAGTATGTACTTATGTGATTTTTTAAAATCAGTAATATACTTACATATATTAAATGTCCCACTTTGGAACTCTATCTGCTAAGTACTCACCTCTTCTACAAAGGTAACCCATATATATTCTTTTCCTCTCCCTTTAAAAAATACCTTTATTGAGGCGTAACTGATATACAATGAACTGTACATACTGCAAATGAACAACTTGATGAGTTTTGGCACATGTACAGACCTGTTATGAGCTGAATGGTGTTCCCCTCAAATTCATATGTTGAAGCCCTAACCACCAATACCTCAGAATGTGACTGTATTTGAAGACAGGTCCTTGAAAGAGGTGATTAAGTTAAAATGGGGCCATTAGGGTGAGCCTAATCCAGTATGACTGATGTTCTCATAAGATAATAGAGACACAGATAATTAGGACACAGAAGAAAGACCAGATGGTGTTCTAGGGAGAAGATGCCCATCCTAACAAGAGAGGCCTCAGAAGAAACCCAAACCTGCTGACACCTTGATCTCAGACTTCCAGCCCCCAGAACTGAGAGAAAATACATTTCTGTTGTTTAAGCCATTCAGTTGGTGGTATATTGTTATAGCAGCCTTCACAATTAATACAATACCCATGAACCTTCCCATTTAAATTCAAGTATTAGCACATTCTTCTGCAATTAATTTTTTAAAAAAACTCCTCTAGATAATATATTGTAATCTTCCTTGTTTTTAAAATAGATGCATGTTCTATAACTTATTTAATAGTCATCTATTGGTAGATATGTGAGATGTTGCCAATCTTTATTATTGTTATAAGGAAAACATTACAAACATGAGACAATCCTCACAACTTGGTGGGATCAAATTGACTCTGAGCTGGAAAAACCTCTTTTTTTTTTTTTTCTTTTGCTTATTATTTCATCTATCTTTAACAGAACACTTTAGGTATGAGGTATATAGCAGTGAACTAGATGGCCCAAGCCCCTGTCCTCAGGATGCTTATATTCTGGTAGCAATCTCTAACTTGGTAGAGGTTTACTAAGCAATGATTTATAATTAAAAATATATTTAAAGTTCTTTTGATTTCCTGAACTCCTTCCTATATAATGTGTACTTGACTGGATATTTAATATTTTCTCTTATATATCCCTTCTTCAATTTTGAGTTAAAATTTTTTTCCCAATTATGCATTTTTATACACACTTTCTCCATTTTCTTCTTTGGCATGGGGAATAAGACATTTAACATATAAGTTTATTTACTTTAGTGATGTCTACATGCAATGTGGGGCTTGAACTCATGACCCCAAGATCAAGAGGCACATGCTCCTCTGACTTAGTCAAGTGCCCCAGATATGTTGCAATAATTTTTATATTGTCTTGATATTGAAAATGTTGTATTTTAAAATTTATTTTTTTAAATAAGCTCTAGGCCCAATGAAGAGCTTGAACTCATGACCCCAAGATCAAGAGTCACATGCTCTACCACCTGAGCCAGACAGATGCCTCTAATAAGACACCTTTTAATGAAAATATCTGCCACAATGCTTGTCTGTGCTAGAAGCCATAAAAAGAAAATTACATATTAAGAGAAATAAATACCATACCAGTGAGTTGGAACAAATTTAACAGAATAGAAAGCAAAACCCTTACCTACTTTGGTTTTGGGATTATAATTCATAATTCTTTAATAACTAACAGCAGTTAATTCTTTCAAAGTCTTGTCCTTTAGTTTAACTATTCTTAACTAGCTCATTATAGAAATGATATAGAACCTAAATGATGGCAAGTTTATTTCTTATCAGAATAACAATCTTCAATTAACCACTCTAAGGCCTTCTCTCTTAGGGTAACTAAAATCTGTGATTGGTGATCTGACCAGTCACATCTGCTTCACCAGAAAATTTGTTTAGAATGCAAAATCTATGGTTCTACCCAGACCTACTGAGTGAGAATCTCCATTCTAACAAGATCCCTAGGTGATGTGAGTGTACATTAAAGTCTGAGAAACACTGATGTGGAGAGAAAAGCAGGATTGAAAACGTGATAGAACAGAAGGCATTCATTCTGGCAAGGCCAGACTAGTTGGCATCTGTAGGGATCAGACAGAGTGCAGATGAAAAGGTAACTTAGCAACCAGGTTTAGAATTGCCTTAGATGCTCCATTGGGTGGGGGGGTCAATGAGATTCTGTGTGTATGTGATTAAGTATACTGTATGCCTGACAGTAATAAGTGACTCATATAACATACATTTAAAGTTATTAAAATATATTTAAAATTTTTATTTAAATGGAAATATGTGCCAAGTATTTGAGAGCAGCAGGCAAGAGATGGAGAAAAGGAGGGTATAAAGTAAGGGCAGGGGGAGGAGGTAAGAGACTCACAGGGAAGAGAGTGATGAAGTCCTAATGAGAAGAGAGCGGAGAGCAGAGATGAGGTAGTTTAAACAGGACTTGATGCACAGCATGCTGGATGGGAAAGGGTGAAGAGACTAGAGGTTTATAGCTGGCGGCAATTCAGTGGATAGTCAAGTACTAAAGATAAAGATTATCAAGTGGCCAGTGTGTATAGTTGTACTGTTTCTAGGAGGAAGGAGAATATCAAGTCTGATTTCAGAATACTGAGTAGAGCTGCGTGCAGGAGGAAACATGGTATGAGGCTCCAGGGAAGTCTCAGTGAAAGATTTCAGAGTGTATTGGTGACAGTTGAGGCCAAGAAACTAAAGGCAGCAAGTCGGGAATCTGGGTTCCCAAAATAAGGGTGGGAGGATGGGTAGCGGAGAGCACAGGGGGCACAGCAGTGAAAAAGACAGATATGGTCACTCTCCTCAGTGAAGTTAAAATCTTGCAAGATGGACTCCCCTCCCCAGGCCTGCGCACTGGCAAGAAGCTGAATCACAGCGATGGGGCGGGATGCTGCACATTTTGCCTAGAAGGAGGCACTCAGCCCCCGCCAACTCGGGCACAACCTCCCTCATCTTGTTCCCATGACAATGGATGACATCAGGCCTGTGCGACAGCTGCACAGACGCCGGACGCGCTGTGCTTAAGGGTTGGCTCACCCAGCGCCTACCAACCCAGAAGCAAACTTTGCCTTATTCTAATTCAGCTTTTACCAATTTGGAGCAGTGATTTGATTTACATGACACTGGAGGTTACAAGGCAGGCTGGGCCAAACGGAGACTGGGTGGTGTGAGGGTTACAAGGCTGATGGGGGCGGGACGTCAGTGATTAAGTACTGACCTTCATAGCCAGTAGTGATGTGAATGTATCAGTTCATCCAAGGGATGGATGGTAAGGGCAGTGGCAGGAATATGGCGGGGAACATTCTGAGGAAACTGAAGGCAGGTTTGCTGTGAAAGGGAGAGAGGAACAGAAGATGACTGATCTTCCTCACTTGGGTAAGATCTGCTGGAAAAGTTATAATGGAAACTACAGAATATGGGAAGAGGAGCATGCCGAGATGGGAGGGGAAATGAATGAGTTGTTATAAGCACATCCCAAGTTTCCTGCAATGCTGGGGCTGGAGGGCGTGGAGAATTTAGAAGGCAGATAGAAATATGCCTCTGTAAGGGAAAAGTGAGGTCTAGAGATAAGGATTGGGAGTCCTGGTATGTAGGTACTAGCTGAAAGCGTCAGAGTGGTAAAGAGCTTAAGACAGCTGAAGAAAGGCAGGCTAATATGGAATGCTGCCGAGTATTAACCTTTAAAGGGAAATGTGATACCATGGATATTTGTTCCAAACTGATTAAAAACTCATGTAGACACTTTTTATAATATGAAATGTAGTATACTTTAATACTTAAGAAAAATTCTGTTTGAGAAATAGGTGTGAAGCTTTATTGGAATGTATGGAATATATGCCATTTAATCACAAAGTTCACTGAACTGCATATACAGGACTGAATCAGTCTTTTCTCTGGTTACTCTTCAAAGGAATAAATAATTTGTCTTAAATATAACAGAAGACTTTTTTTTAATGGAAATCAGTGAATTCAAAAACCACGATTAACAGTTTTTTTCCTTTACTATTGTTAGCAATCCTTAGAAGATTACATACAGACTTAAAGAGGCTAAATTTGTGTTGCTGTTTACTCATAGCTATTATTAACTGCATAGTTTCATTTGTAAGAAAATAGTTTTAATAACTTACTTTGTACTGATTTTGAGGACAATGAATATCTTATTGCAATAAAATATTTTGTTGAGAGAGAGAGAGACAGAGAGACAGGTGAGGGAAAGCCAGCAGTAGAAACAAAGCAGCTACACGCATGCAGACTTAGAATCCGCAGCAAAACAAATGCTAAAATACAGCATCATGAATTAGAGAATCTTTTTTTTTAAGTTTATTTTTTATTGAGAGAGAGAGAGAGAAAGTGAGCAGGAGGGGCAGAGAGTGGGAGAGAAAGAGAGAATCCCAAGAAGGCTCTGCACTGTTAGCATGGAGCTCTATGCAGGGCTTCAACTCATGAACCTTGAGTTCATGACCTGAAGCTAAAAGCAAGGGTCAGACACTTAATTGACTGAGCTGCCCAGGTGCCTCAAGGGCATATTTTATGTTCTTTTAAGCTGAAGATATGAAAATATGCATATATGTCCATGAGAATGGTCTAGTGCAGTTGTTTTCCACTAGAGCAATTTTGCTCCTCAGGGCAAATCTGACATCTGGAGACATTCCTGATTATCACAAATTGGGAGGTGGGATGATTAGAGGCTAGGGATGTTGCTAAGCAACTTGCAACACCCAGCAGGGCACCCTCACTCCTGCTAATCAAGAAGGACCTGGCCCCAAATCTCAGGAGTGTGACAGTTAAGAAACCCTGGTCTAGCAGAAAGAAAGTGATGGTATTTTTTACATACTGGTTTAATCTCTCATATAAATCCTTGCTGTTAAAAAATAACATCAGGGATTCAGATAATACTCTTTCTGTTAAACAAATAAAAAATTAAATGTTTTCCCCTCTCCACAAATTTATATTTAAACACATAACTAAGTACTCAACAAATGTTTATTTTTGCCTGCAGGATTTTTGTATTTTCTTCCAAGAAAATCTATACCTGTTCTATACCTACTGTAGTACTTACATTGTTCTACAGAGATTTTTATTAAATTCTCACACACACCAGTAATAGAAAATAATGCACATTAAAAATACACCAAATTTTTTAACATACTGGGGACCACAGATGTATTAACTTATACTAACAAGTTAGTGCATTTTTTGCACTATATCTGTTTAACTGAAAAGTATTGAGAGACAGAAGGATAAACTGTTTCAAAATGATTACGTAGAAGTACCTATCTGCAGTCTGGTTTCTATCTTCATCGTTCTCTCTGTATCCCTCGTATAAGCCCTTGGTTTCAAAGTATCTTTCTATGAGTTAATGACTCTCCCAAATTTGTACCCTGACCCCAAAGCTGTTTCCCTTGGACTCCATGCTCATCCATACAATTTCCTAATTGTTAGTCCTGGCTGAAAAACTCGTAGATATTTCAAAATTAATACATCAAAGCATGATTTCTTAATCGCCATACCACCCCATACAAACTTTTCTTCTGTAACCTTCCTCATGGATGTAAATGGTACCACAATTCACTCATTTGCTCAATTAAAAAAAAAGAAAAAGAAAAATCAAGTGATTTTTGATTATCTTTTCATCACCAAGTCCAACAGTGCATCTCCACAGTGCATCTGTGTCTTAAATATGTCTCCTCTCCATCTCCAGTACTACCTCCTCAGACCAAACCGCCAGGGTCTTTTACTTGGGACACACTCAATTCCTGGTTCCCCTCTTTCTTCCCCTTTTTTTTTAATATTTACTTTTGAGAGCGAGAGCGAGAGAGAGAGACAGAGTGCAAACAGGGAAGGGGCAGAGAGAGTGGGAGACACAGAATCTGAATCAAGCTCCAGGCTCTGAGCTGTCAGCACAGAGCCTGATTCAGGGCTTGAACTCACAAACTGGGAGATTGTGACTGGAGCCGAAGTCCTAAGTCCGGCGCTTAACTGACCGAGCTACCGAGGTGCCCCCTGGTTTTCTTTCCTCTTTCTATCCTTCCCACGTTCAATCCATTCCCCACTCTCAGCCAGAGCTCTCCAGGTTACCCGTACACTTCAACTGAATAGCTTCACATGGCTTGTGGAATAAAATTCAAGCCCACTTCCACAGTGTATGAGGCTGCCTGCCTCCCTAACTTCCTCGCTTCTCTTCCCATGAGTCGCTGGCTCTTCTCCATCACTGGAACTTCCCCAAACTACTCCCACTCTTTCTCTGCTTTTCTTATTACTTGTCCCTCAGGTCCTGCCTGGTAAGTCACCTTTTCTGAATTTTCTGGACAGGCCTTCCCTGGTCAGCTCCTCTAAAGTGCCCTCCTGGTTTACTCATCAGGCAGGCATTTCCTGTTTTATTTTTTTTTAATTATTATTATTATTTTTTAATTTTAGGCATTTCCTTCATCACAGGTAACATGGCCATCCCATGCATTTACTCACCTGCTCAGTGTGTGTGTTTATGCATTCCTGTGAGGGGGGAAGAAGACTTGGTATCACTTCTGTACCCCTCGTTGTTTTTAACACAGAACTCTGCCTGTGGCTGTCAGCCAACGGGTATTTTATGAAGTACTCAAATGAACAAATCTTAAATAAGGAAGAAACAAAACGTTAACTTACCAAGTGTCCAGAAAGGCCTTTGATTTGGTAAATGGGAGAAGAAACCAGGCTTCAATGCATTTGTAATCACAATGTCAAAAAGGTCTGTAAAATCATTCCTAAAAAACAACAATATTTTTCATAATTTTAAGGAATTAGAAAAAGTCCATATAAAATAGAATTTCATCTTTACCTATCAGACCACAGTATCATTTCTTATCTTTTGATTAGCTTTTGCATGCTTTCCAAATATTTTATATATAGAAATAGGAAGTGGTTGAGCACAAATTTTCCTGAAAACACCTTGAAATATAAATGTAAGGGGAAAAATGCATATTAACTCATCAACTCTGGGTGCTAAGCTGACTTTCTCATGATGGTAAGAGTTATAGTGAGTGAATTCAATGGCTTCTAACAACAAAAATATTCATGGGCTATATCTTCAAATGTGGGGCCTGAACGTTGTCTGGATTTATTAGCAAGAAGACTTATTAATAATTTTGTGTTTTACATGGGTCCTACAGGAAGCTAACATTATTAAGTCAGGTGACATCTTTTAGAGTGTTCACATATGAAAAAAGTATCTTCTTCTGAAAATCAATGTAGTCTTATAATGTGGTAATTTTTAGATAACAATAATTGTGTTTTGGTCTGTATTTAATACTACATTAAGGATCATTTGGGATGGCAAAGGAAAGATGGGATTACAAATCTAAACTACGCTAAAGAGACATTAAGACAGGAAGAAGAACTTCTTTGGTTATCTATGCTAATGACAAAGGAAGAGTGCTTATTCTGAAGCACGGTCCCACTATCAGGAAAGCAAATACAGTCTCACAGTCTAAGAGGCACCGTGCAAGGCATCCAGGGTTTCCACCTTAATTCACTTCAAGGATCCCAGCTTTATGTATCATTCAAAAGGCAGAATACTTACTGGCAGATCTAAGTATACCACAGACCCATCTAAACTCACATGTGCTGACAAACATAGACACCAGGAGGCTAAACAAGTTAGCCAGAGGCCAGTTTTGAGGGTTAAGTTTGCTTCACACTCCCAGCATTTCAGTATTTGCTGAAATCTGAGGAAACGTTAGGGGAGATCTAGTAGCCCACTTGAGAATCTGGCTCTGACCATAGACATTCTCTGGTATTGCTCACAAGAATGACGTTAAGTATTCAGACCTACTGAAACTTATCAACTACTCTAATACTTTACCTGTGTTACACTATTTAAACTCCCTTCTCACTCCTATGAGGTCTTCTTGTCCCATTTTATTTAAGACGATGAAATTGAGGATGAGAGAGGTGAAAGAACATACCTGAGGTCTCAGAGTAAGTTGCAAGGTGGGGCTTAAACCTATGTCTGTGTTAAGTCTGTGCATTTATATTCCCTTGATTTTCATGGATGTCAGTCCCATCTCTGGCTGTGCAAAATGGTGAAATACATGGCTCCACACTGAAATGGCTAGAGGGGCTGTATTCCAGGTATATATGGGGGAGTGAAATCTACAAATCCATGTCCCTCAACAGTCATTCAAAGCTGAGAAACCAAATTCATGGAGGACATGCTGTCTATCAACCTTTCAGAATGTCTAAAGCCCAGACCATCGGTGGGCTAGGAGCCTCCTGGCCCCCATAACACTGCTTTGCTAAACTGTACCTAGGCGGTGCTGCTGTCAACAGATGTCGAGGGATGTTACAAGAAACAACTACATGTCACTCAGCATTATCTAATATAAGGATATGGTCATGGTTGAGCACTTTTAAAACAGCACTGGCCTAATTTGTTATCCATTATTTTAGAAGACCATAAAAATGGAATGACTCATCACTTACCCAAGAATATATTCACAGAGAAGTCGACAGTAATCACTGTGAGAACTTGTAATTAACAAAAGAATTTTCCCAGCATTCTTTAGCTGTCGAAGCCACTTTTTCACAGATTCAGGACAAGTGTGCAAATATCTGCCTGGATCTCTTTTTATTTCTGGAAAATATATTCCACAGTTTTCTGAAAAATAAAAGTGTCAGAGAGATTTTTATTCATAGAAATTGTTTGAGGGGCACCTGGGTGGCTCAGTCAGTTAGAAGTCTGACTTCAGCTCAGGTCATGACCTCACAGTCTGTGGGTTTGAGCCCTGCACTGGGGTCTGTGCTGACAGCTTAGAGCCTGGAACCTGCGTCAGATTCTGTGTCTCCTTCTCTCTCTGCCCCTCCCCAGGTCGTGCTCTGTTTCTCTTGCTCTCAAAAATAAACATTAAAAAAAATGTTTGAGAGGAGGGGCCAACATGGCCAAGAAGTAGAGAGATCTGAAGTTCCCTTGTCTCTCATACAAAGCAGTGTTGAAACCAAAGGACTTTGAACTCCAAGAGTCTGGGAGGTAAAGAGACAGATTCGCTTCTAAAAAACTGTTTGACTCTGTGTATTCTTCCAACAAGTTCATCTCTGTCAAATCTATAGATAAAATTAAAAGGAGAAAAACTTGGTTCAGACAGAGCAATGATGCCACTACTAAGTGCTTCCTGTTCTGAGGCGCCGTGAGATCATGACCTGAGTGGAAGCTGGACGCTCAACCGACTGAGCCACCCAGGTGCCCCAAGAATACTTCTTATTCTTTACTTAAGGACATGATGAATGAAAATGTCAGCTGACTATGTTGGATATTTGATAAAAGCTGATAAACTATTGAAATAGAATAACACAGGGTGCCTGGGTGACTCAGTAGGTTAAGTGACTGTGTTAATTTCACCTCAGGTCATGATCTCACGGTTTTCAAGATTAAGCCGAGTCAGTATCTGGGCTAGCATGGAGCCTGCTTGGGATTCTCTCTCCCTCCCCCACTCTGTCTCTCTCTGACTTGTGTGCTCTCTCTCAAAATAAATAAATAAATAAAGACAAAAAATATATATAACATAAAAAAGAATATATTCAGCAGGGTTTTTTTTTTTAAGCTTCTTGAAAGAAATGTTTATTTTTGAAAGAGAGCAAAAGTGAGAGAGAACATGCTTATGTGGATGCAAGTGAGTGAGTGGGGAAGGAGCAGAGAGAGGGGGGACAGAGGATCCGAAACAGGCTCTGCACTGACAGCAGAGAGCCAGATGCAGGGCTTGAACTCATGAACCATGAGATTATGATCTGAGCGAAGTAGGATGTTTAACGTACTGAGCCACCCAGGTGCCCTTAATCAGCAGTTTTAAATCCGAAAAAAAACCTTACTGCATGTGGAATGTCAATTAATAAGTATTTTTCAATCATTCAACAAATACTTGTTGAATACAAACGACAGATAAGTATTCAGATAACGCACCAGAAATGCATCTTTGGCATGAAGCCTGTGAGAAGGGAGCTGGGTTCCTCAGAGTCACAGTCGTGTTGTAGATGGACACTCAGACTAGAAGGCCAGCCTAGTACAGCCTGTGAGAGGTGCTGAGATGTCAAATGGAAAAACCAGCTAGAAAAGGCCAAAAGGCACTACAATTGAGAGCAAACGCTGAAGGACTTCAATCACTGAGTTGGGCCAGCAGGCTCTGTCCCTAGGAGTCTTCAGAGTTGAAGGGGTCAGTTTGAGCTCTGGGCAGATGGTGCCAGTATCTCCAGACATTCTGGTCAGACCCACTGTCAATGCTTGATGGGATGCCTTGAGAGCTGTGTGTACTTAGCAGACAACTGTATATTTGCTTGAAGTGCTACTAGATTCATAAAGTACTTCGGGGATACTGTTCTCTGGGGGGGGGCGGGGGCGTGGAGAGTACTAATAAGACGGTACTAATAAGACAGTTAGAGAACACAAGTTCTTTAACTACTAAGAAAAGGACACAAGCATAAACAAAACCACAGGAGAAAGAGCTTGTAATGAATGTTAACTCTGCCATAGATGTGGGCTATACCTGTAATTCTGTATAGTCTCACGCACTTCAATAACAAATGACGAAAGTTATTATTTCAAGAATACCAGGATGTGGGAGTCCGACAGTGACCACAAGAAAGCCTGGTTAGGGACGCGGGATGTGCCTGCACACGGGGCTCCCTGCCTGGGCAAAGCATGCCTGCAAACAGGGTGCTCTGCCAGGAAGCCTGCACACAATATCCAAGTTTAATGGTCGGCTCGCAAACGAGGGAACATGCCCTCCTTAGAAATGAGGAGGAGGCTGGAATTGTGAGCAGGCCTCTTAGTAAACATGTTGTGGTCGCTTCCTCCCTTTGCTCCCCCCTGTCCTTGAAATGTGTTTGGCTACTTGCCCTTAATTGGTAAAGAAAGGAATGCATCTTGTAGATTTCAGTTTGTATCCAGTTACCGGGGTATAAAATAAACCGCAAGAGGGGCTTGCGTAGAATTGTTCCTCCGGCCGGAGTTGTGTCTGTGTCTGTCTTTTGTGTGTCTTGTGTCATTTCGTCCGCAACATCTGGTGTCCAAACGCGGGGCAGAGGGCGAACGAAACCGAAAGGGTGAGTACCCCTCGGGGATTGTAGGTCCAAGGCAGGGGAACTTTCGGGAAAATTATGGGGAATTCCCCATCAGCAAAGGCACAATACATGGAGCTAGTCAAAGGACTTCTCCACTCCATCGGGGTGAAGGTATCTAGTCGCCGTTTATTTGAGTTATTCCGCCTTGTGGAGCAGCATTGTTATGGGTTTAAGTGCCAACCCAAAGTACAATTAAACTTAAAGGAATGGAAATTAATACAGAAGGAATTACAGCACCAGCTTCAGAAGGGTAACATAATCCCTTTGAAATTGTGGACTCTATGTAGTGGTATCACTCAAGCGCTTGCATTGCATTCTGCAATTAAGGAGTTGGCGGGAAGAGGAAGCCCGAAAGCAGGCTCAAATTAATGAGAGACAGAACCCTCCTGGTCCTCTGGAGGATAAATTGATGGGAGAGGGACAATTACGAGCCTTGAGAGAAAAGGCTCAATTTTCCGGCCAGGATTTACAGCAGATGCGCCAGGTATTTCTTAGGGCTTGGCGCCGTGTTGTACCTACTGGCCACGCTCAGCCTTCTTTTACAAAAAACTTTACAAGGACCCAATGAACCCTATACTGATTTTCTTGCTAGATTGCGGGTGGCTGTTGAGCGGGATGTTGGACGTGATGAAATCTCAGAGATACTTTTGCAGACACTTGCTTTTGAAAATGCAAACTCGGAATGTAAACGTGTTTTGGGCCCTTTAAAAGGGCAGGGAGCTTCTATAGCTGAATATATTACAGCATGTTCAGGAGTGGGACATGAACATAATGCTGCTGTTTTTGCTACTGCTTTGGCTCAGGCTATGAAGCCCTGCAAGGGTGGAAATTGTTAAAACAAGGCCGGGGACTCATTGGCTGCGCCTCCCACTCCTCAAGTAACTAACCCCTTTCTTTTCCAACAACCCTTAGAGATGACTGCTGCATCAGGAATAGCTAAACCTTTAATGGTGTCAGATTTACTCTCTGCAACTTCAGGGAGTGCGGCTGCTGATTTACCTCTCGCTGAAAATGTTCTTTTGTCTCAGGGAGGTGGCATTTATAAATTAAACATTTTTGGCCCATTGCTTAAAGGCACCTTTAGCTTAATACTGGGCCGCAGCAGCGCAGTTTTAAGAGGCCTAGCCATCATTCCTGGAGTTACAGACTCTGATTTTGTTGGAGAAATTTTAATTATGGTTTCTACTCCTGTTACCCTTTCACTATTGAATGGAGAACGTATAGCACAAATACTTATCTTCTCTCTCCCATGGGGGCTTCTGTAACCATTCCGTCGGAAAACTAGTGGCCACTGCTCAAGTTCCTCGAGCACTCCCATTTTTGTTATTAAGAAAAAATGAGGTAAATCACCTTATCATCTGGATCCTTAAATGCACATGTGCTTCTGTCTGGGGAATTAAATGAAAAGCTGGACGCAGCTATTTCTCTCCCCCAGGGCACACCGAAACGTCGGTTGGCCCTTCAGCAAACTCATAAACCTGTTTTGTGGCCACTTCTGTATCTGTTTTGTCCTGTTTGTCATTGTCAGTCTTATCTGTAGAATTTCTGTGATAAGGAATATAGTAACCTCTAGTATATATATAGATGTGAATAGGCAATTCGGTCTGGCTTGCCTGCTGGGTTTGATTCTGTGGCTCCACTGGTGGGCACCCTGAAGGTCCCAAAAGCCTATGGAGTCTGACTGCCTGTCTGCGATTTTGTGGTAAACGGCATACGGTCTATGGTGGCATCGGAATAGTTTCCAAAGCTGAGACCACTACAGCTAAGCATCCCTTAAGTTCTTTTGGGACACGACCAAACTGACATCTGACTGGTCTCATTAGAGAGGGCACCCCCAACCCTTTGTCTGTCTTTGTGACATTGCCTCACTAAAAGAGTGCCCAACCATATCCGGGAAAACCTCATAAAGGGGATCTTATTGGTCTGGCTGAAAGAAATTTAGACTGAAGGGGATGTTAACTCTCTCCTGTTCTCTGTTCCTCTTTCTAGTAAATGTTGAGGGCTTCTCACTCATTCTTTTCCCAGATTAATGGCTATAATTGAAGCCACCTGTGGCTGGTTTACCTCGGGACGGGGACTTTAAGGAATATTCCCAAGCAGCTGTCGAAACTCCTTTTGTTTTGGGGAAGTTCCTTGTCTTCTCCAGACTGATAATAGACTGCCTAACAAACCTTACGTCTACTCTTCTGTCTAAGCTCACAAAATTTAAAACTACTAATTCTCTTTCTCTGCCTCTTGCTGTCAACTTGCCTCTTCTGCCTTCCCCATTCGTTCTGCTCTGTGCAGCCTGCTGAGCTGTAGGCTATTTACTTAGTTTTGCAAGACTTTCCTCAACTCCCTGTTAACATTGTTTCGGATTCTCGGTATGCTGTTCTCTCTTGTTTGCAGCTTCCTCAGGTTTCACTGCCTATAACGCTTAAGACAGATATTGACAAATTGTTTTATCAGGTACAACGGTCACTTCTGCGGCGTTCAGAATTAATTTTCTTTACCCATATCCGTGCACATTCCACCCTTCCTGGACCCTTGTCATTCGGAAATGCTGTAATTGATGCATTACTTTATCCTATAGAAGCAGCAAAACAAGAGCATCGTCTGCAACATACTAACTTGAAAAGATTAAAAAAAAAAATCTTA
The DNA here is from genome assembly GCF_003009895.1 of Hyaena hyaena. Taxonomy (NCBI): domain Eukaryota; kingdom Metazoa; phylum Chordata; class Mammalia; order Carnivora; family Hyaenidae; genus Hyaena; species Hyaena hyaena. The sequence continues at coordinate 308,322 of NW_024081792.1, read as the reverse complement.
TTGTTCGCTCTTGTTCTATTTGTGCACCTTTTACCTTACCCCATTTACCCCACCAGGTGTCAACATAAGAGGACTGCAAGCAAATCAGGTGTGGCAAATGGATGTAATCTTCATTTCATCCTTTGGACAACAAAAATGCGTCCATCATACTATAGATACATGCACACATTTCCAATGGGCTACTACATTACATTCTGAAAAGGCTGATGCTGTTATTACTCATTTATTATCTTGTTTTGCAGTTATGGGGGTCCCAACTGAATTGAAAACTGATAATACACCCGCCTACCAATCTGCAAAATTAGCTCATTTTTTATCCCAATATCATATAATTCATACTTTTGGTATCCCTTATAATAGTCAAGGACAAGCCATTATTGAAAGGGCTAATCATACTTTACGTGAGTATGTTGAAAAAATAAAAAAGGGGGAATAGGAGAGATTTATGAAACCAAAAGACATCTTGAATAAAACCTTACTAACTTCAAATTTTCTGAATATTTGGAGCAAAGAAAATCTATCAGCAGCAGAATTGCATTTTCGAAGGAAAGAAGAGAAGATGGCTGTGGTTACCTGTCAGGTAATGTATGCGCAAGCAATAGAATATACTTACTGGGCTTATGTTCCTAATCCTTCTCTTGTGAGAGTTGTCTCTTGGGGTGAACCTGAAGTACAGGTATGCACCAATGAAACTGCATTCTTCCCACCACCCGCGTGTGGAGGAACTGAGCATCTGTGTCATCATAATAATCAATATAACATAAGTAATGTTACTGTTGCAGTGGAGGGCCTCCCCTTGTGCATCGGCGGACATGCCTTTGGCCTCTCTACAAGAAAGCATAATCATTACTCTTCTAATACCTGGGGGATAACATATAATAATTATCATCCTTCTGTCTTTACTGTACTTGTTTCCACCAGGGGATTCAACACCTCTACGACGCCGATGAGTCACCATCCTGATACCTTTATACCATTATGCCCTTCTAATTTTTTTATTCCTTCTCTAGAATCTTGGGAATGGGAAAACTGCCGAGGTCATCGGCCTTTTAAGGTCATGAATTATTCTGGATTTGTCATTATAGATTGGAGCCCTGATCATGGTCAAATTTTGGAAAAATGGTCTAACAAAACTTTCAAATGGCATCGAACTAATGGTACATTAATGGGTAACGGTAATGAAACCATAAAATGGCAGCAGTTTGCACTCGTTCCCCCTCAGTTGCAATTATTAGGGTATCCCCACTTTCAAGGGAATATTTGGAAATTATGGGCAGTTTCAGGGAATCTCACTATATGGTCAGGAAACTATACTTTGAATATGACTGACAGTTCAGGTCCCTTTCATGTTAACTTGCATGTTAATAAATCCTATTCTGCTACGGCTTGTCTAAAATACCCCTTTGCATTGTTGTATGGGAATTGGACTTGGAATGCTACAGAGGGATCTATATCATGTAATCATTGTAATTTAACACAATGTGTAAATCAGTCATGGTGGAAAAGTTTTGAAACAAATCAGTAACTCTAATTTTTCATTGGTGATTGTTAAAACTCCAACCGAAGTATGGTTGCCTGTAAATGTGACAAGACCTTGGTCGGACTCTTTTGCTGTATCTCATTTGGTGACTGCTATACAAACTTTGCTTCACCGGTCCCGACGCATGCTTGGAATAATCATAGCTTCCGTTCTTGCAGTGGCTGCAGTTACTGCAACCGCTGCTGTGGCTGGACTTGCTTTGCATCAAGGGGTCCAAACAGCAGACTTTGTATGGGAATGGCATAAAGACTCTCATTTATTATGGCAACAACAACAAGATCTGGATGCACAACTTGCAACTGATGTACGCAAATCTTCAACATACTGTTTCATGGCTTGGGGATCAATTAACTGTCTTACCCACAAAAAGTGTATTGAAATGTGATTGGAACTCCTCTCAATTATGTATATCATCTGTGCCTTTTAACATGAGTGATGGTTGGGAAAAGGTGAAACGGTCATTAACAGGGCATCAAAACCTAACTAAGGAAATTATGGAGTTAGAGCAGCAAATTTTGTCTACATTTAGCAAAACACTACCTGACATTACTGGGTCCGATCTGTTAAGGGATTTACAGAAAGGGATGAATAATTTGATCCCTCTTGGACATGTGTCTGCCCTAATTGGAACTGTTCTCGTGAATACTTTATTCATAATACTTTTATGCTGTGTTATTATTTTAGTCTTATGGTGCTGGTGAAGAAGGCAACAACTAAAGGATAGACAACGCGTTCTCGCCACCTTACAGTTTGCTACCGTTTCTCAGAAAAAAGGGGGAGATGTGGGAGCCCGACAGTGACCACAAGAAAGCCTGGTTAGGGATGCGGGGATGTGCCTGCACACAGGGCTCCCTGCCTGGGCAGATCATGCCTGCAAACAGGGTGCTCTGACAGGAGGCCTGCACACAATATCCAAGTTTAATGGTCGGCTCGCAAACGAGGGAACATGCCCTCCTTAGAAATGAGGAGGAGGCTGGAATTGTGAGCAGGCCTCTTAGTAAACATGTTGTGGTCGCTTCCTCCCTTTGCTCCCCCCTGTCCTTGAAATGTGTTTGGCTACTTGCCCTTAATTGGTAAAGGAATGCATCTTGTAGATTTCAGTTTGTATCCAGTTACCGGGGTATAAAATAAACCGCAAGAGGGGCTTGCGTAGAATTGTTCCTCCGGCCGGAGTTGTGTCTGTGTCTGTCTTTTGTGTGTGTCTTGTGTCATTTCGTCCGCAACACAGGAGAAATACTTGTCTCTAAGGAAAAAACCAAAATGAAACAAAACCAGAAATGGCAACAAACACTGTTGTCTGCCTGCCCAAATCCATCCCCTTCTTCTCTGCTGGAGATACTGACTTTCCCTGAGGTTTCATCCTCCTCTGAGGGGCTGGGTGCTCGGGGAGGTCATGGGTCTCTATCAGTCAAACCTGTTTTGGTGATTCCTTCCGCCTACAGTGAGTTGTTTAAGAAGCGTTGGAGTCCTGTGCCTGGCCAGTGGGGAGCTGAGGACTCTGCTGGGGTCCTTGGAGTCTCGTATACACCACTGAGAAGGCATCTATATACGAGTGTATATCCCCTCTTCTACTCTGTGCTCTGCTAGGCTTGCACATTCCACCTAGAAGTGCAGCAGCTCCCCTCAACACAAAGCACACGTCTGTCATAACCGGGATGGTCAAGTGGAAGAAGGCACCTGGGTTCCTGGTGACATCATCAGGTCTCTGATTAGGGCACTAGATGAACTAACCACTGCTGAAAGTACCAGCCAAACTGGGGACTTCCGGTCACATAACTCAATTGAACAGCAGCTTAAATATCAAGGATATCTCTTACTTGTAGCCTGCAGCACCTCTACTCAGAAAATTATATACTGCAAGGATTAGTCACAACCAGACCAAAAAATAACAAAAGACCTATTAGAATATGAGAATAATATCCAGACATCAAGAGACCAAGAACAAAAACAAAATTCACACTCCTCTTGTGTTTGGCCCTACAGGAACACTGTGTAAATCTCCTGGATCAATTAATATCGTACAAGCTATGTAATGACCCTAAAAAAAGGTCTGTTTTTCAGGGAAGAGAAATAGTAAGAAAGGGCTAATTAAAGAAAGAGAAAATTAATAAAATGAAATAGCTAAGAATTTGTTTGGTCAATGACTGTTAAAGGGCAGAGGCAGTGTCTTTCAGAATTTCCCAGAAAAACAAAGCTTCTATAGCAATAGAACTATTATGGGATGGATAACAAAAGATATGTGCATATAATGCTGAAAACATTTACATACTTAAGCATCTGTATTCAGAAACCACAGCTGAGGGGCACCTGGGTTGGTTAGTCGGTTAAGCATCAGACTGGCTCAGGTCATGATCTGGTTTGTGGGTACGAGCCCCACATCAGGCTCTGTGCTGACAGTTTGGAGCCTGGAGCCTGCTTCGGATTCTGTGTCCCCCCCCTCTCTCCACACCTCCTCCATTAACTCTCTCTCAAGAATAAATAAACATTAAAAAAAAATTAAAAAAGGGGCGCCTGGGTGGCTTAGTCGGTTAAGCGTCCGACTTTCGCTTAGGTCATGATCTCACGGTTCGTGGGTTCGAGCCCCGCGTCGGGCTCTGTGCTGACTGCCGGCTCGGAGCCTGGAGCCTGTTTCAGTCTGTGACTCCCTCTCTCTCTGACCCTCCCCTGCTCACTCTCTCTCTCTAGAAAAAAAAAAAAAAAAAAAATTAAAAAAAAAAGAAACGACAGCTAAGAAAAAGGATATTTTCCCCGTAGCTATATGTGCTTAGTGCCATCTCGCGGTGAAAATGTAAATTACTGCTACAAAATTATTCCATTTCCAAATGAATAAAAAAATAAAGTACATACATTTAAATACTGTATTTGAAAATTCTTGCCGAAAGTAGTCTTTATTTGTTTCCTTAATAAACTTAATCCAAAAGAGTGCAAACATAGTATTTTAGCTGGAGAAAATTACTCCCTGTGGCAATATGGTGTCCTCATTTTGTTCACAAGACAGATTAAGATGAATGAACTAAAAAAGGTAAGTCCTGTACAGTCGCCCAATAGTAGACTATGGGTTGCTCTAATTATAAACAATCACTGACTGTTGTTGGGGAATGTGGTTTCATTCCCTTAACCTCAAATCGTTAAAGGAACAGGAGATAAAGCTACACAAATACATATACATCTTTATAATTTATTTGTATTGCTATCTAACTGACATATAAACATTGTGTAAGTTTAAGATGTACAATGTGTTGATTTTCTGTATTTCTATATTGCAATATGATTACTACCTTAGTGTTAGCTAGTACCTCTATCATGTCACATAATTTTCTTTTTTGTGGTGGGAACAATTAAGATCCAGTCTTTTAGCAATTTCGGAGTTTATAATATTATTGTTGTCTATTATGTGCACTCATATTTTTATTGAACTAAATCAAGATATTAAACTAAAGGAAGTTAGGTTGAACACACTACATTGGATAATAATGGTCTATTAAATTACCTCCCTGAAGTGACCGTAAGCTCCTAAGGGTAAGGAGCCTATCTTTCTTCATGACTGGCATGTAGCAGTCATTCAATGAATGAATACTTAAATTAGTGTAGGGGCAGACACAGGGATATTTACGTTTATTTAAAGTCAAAGTAATAACATGATTTGCAGCATATAATCTGTGAGCAACAAAAAATTGTCTTATTCATGCCCTGCCAAAGTCATCCTATCTAAAGTACCTTCCATTTTTTTTTTACCACTACTGAAAAAAATGTTTAATTATATTTTTATACTGATAAATTAACATTGACTGGACAAGATGGGGAATTTAGACCTAAGGCAGAAAGAAAGGATGGTTTTGTTTGTTCACAACTCACACAGTAGCTTGTGTTTTCATTTAACTTCAAAGGAATTCTATTTGACACTTTATATAACTAATTTTCCTGGCCTTTGCTCCCCTCTTACATCCTTAGATGCTGGTATTTTCTGTATCTAGACGGGATTAAAAGTACATTTTTTAAAAAGCTGGTTCTAAAGAATAAAAGTTTACTACCTCTCTTAAATTTTAAAAAAAAGGTTAATATAGAGTTATGAAAATAATAGCAAAGTGTTGCAGTAGTCTGATATGCACATAAAATGGCCTGCTTGTATCAAACATGACTGAGGATTTGGGGACCTCTTGTGATAAAAAAAAGAAAAAAAAAGTGCAACTGGAGCATTAAAAATAGTTTAACAGAAAATTGTGCCACATCACTATTTCTATTATCATGGAATCAGTAAGCATTTTTTTTGTTAACTGTGTCACTACTGTTTGTGTGATTTGTGGCTGCAGTTTTCAAAACTCTTGGTCAAGGGGATTAGAGATGCTGGGATGCCAACACCTCCACCATCAGCCTCCATGTAAGGTCTGTTGCTTCCGCTGCAGGACATGATACAGGAGAGACTGAAACATTTAAAACCTTTACAAGTTATAGAACAGCATGTTAGTGAACAGCTGAAATGGTAAGCTCTAAACTGTTTAAATGTACCAGCTATAAGAGATGATGTAATTAATTTTCTGAAATACATATATATATATATATATATATATATATATACACATACACACACACACACACACATACACTTTATTTGGGGCAAAGAGATGCTGAAATATTTTTTGAAGGATAACAAACAATAGATAAAGTATGTTCTAAATGACTTTTATTTATAGAGGGCAAATGATGAGACAAATTTAATATCAGGACAGACTTCCTGTTTATGGTCCCTTTGTGGTTTGTTTCTAATATATTTGTAAATAAAGAAATCTAGAATATCTAGATTGAGTAAAGTGAAAATCTACATGCTAAATATAATGGTTGGAAAAGGACAACAAATAAGAATTGGAAAATGAAGTATATAATGTAATGAAAAACCATTTATAAAACATACTTTAATAGTATTTGGCTTCTATCTCTCTATCTGTGCCCTACTTGGAAGATTCTGATTTAATTGGTCTGGGCTGGGGTGGTGACACTGTTATTTTTTCTTAAGTTTATTTATTTATTTTGAGAGACAGAGAGAGAGAGCATCTGGGGTAGGGGTAGAGAGAGATGGAGATAGGGAATCCCAAGCAAGCTCAGTGCTGTCAGCTCAGAGCTCCTCAGGGCTCAATCTCATGAACTGTCAGATCATGCATGACCTGAGCTGAAATCAAGAGTTGGAGGCTTAACTGACTGAGCCACCCAGGTGCTCCAACACTGGTATTTTTTTTTTAAAGCTCCCAAAGTAATTTTAATGTGCAGTAGGATTAAGGATTATTACTCTAAGATCTAAGAATTGGGACTCTTGGTATTATTACCTCTATACGATAATATATTATTATATAAAATATTATATATTTATTATATATATTGCCTCATTGTATATCACAGGCTCTCAGAGGACAGGGCTTCTTAATTTTACAGTATCTTTATCAGTTAACAAAGAGCCTGTACCTAATAGGCAATCAATACATATTAATTGCTGTTGATGTGTAATGTCACACATAGGCACAAATACTGAATGAAGTACTTTGTCTGATAAAGAGAAAGCTTATGCTGGAGACCCGTATGAAGAAAAGGGAAAGGATATGATGGTTGAACATTTAAATGCAAGAACACAGACAATGCTAAAGGAGACTGGCTTGATCTGTTTGACCCGATAGAGGGGGTAGTAAATTATGATGCTTGAATCTGTGATTCCCAAACCTGGGATCACAATGGTCTGTGTAGCATTTGCAAGAAATATCACTTCCTGTGCCCTCCCCTAGAGATCTCTGATGGGGCTCCATAGATTCTCAGCCGGCCTTTAGACATTTGCAAACCTGTGAAACAGGCGGTATAGATGGGCCATTTTAATCTTAGTCTACACCTGCATCTACACCTCCAAGGTGATGTCACAGCCAGATGACTAGTAACAATGAACACTCACTGCCAGTGTCTCTCCTCCTCTCACATGTATCTCTGCTTTATGTAGACAATCTTTAAAAAACTGAATTAGAAGAATCTTTTGATTCTTTCAGAATTTCTGTAGATAAGTGGTTTTCAAACTTTACGGTATGTCAGAATCACCCAGAGGGCTTGTTAAAACACTCCTAGAGTTTCGGACTCTTGAAATGTGCATTTCTAACAACTTCCCACATCAGCTGATAGTCTAAGGACCACATTTTTGAGAATTACTGCTGCAGCAAACCCTTATAAAACCAGATAGTTTTTTAAAATCCTTGGGGAGCCTGGGTGGCTCAGTTGGTTAAGCATCTGACTTTGGCTCAGGTCATGATCTAATGGTTCGTGGGTTTGAGCTCCACGTCGGGCTCTGTGCTGACAGCTCAGAGCCTGGAGCCTGCTTCGGATTCTGTTTGTCTGTCTGTCTGTCTCTCTCTGTCCCTCGCCTACTCATGCTCTGTTTCTCTCTGTCTCAGTAATAAATAAACATAAAAAAAAAACCAAATAAAATCCTTTTTCTCCTAGAACTTGATCCTATTTTGGCTAAAAGTATAAAATCAGAGTACGCATGTTTAATGTTACCTTATGAAAATTCACAAACCTGTGTCTTATGTTAAAATGAATCTAAACAAACAAGATTTTAGGTTTTTAAAAATGATTTTCATTTCTTATCATGGAAAGGTATATCAAGGGTGAATATCTGATGGGATTATTTTCCACAGTATTAATTTTACACTCTTTTTCATTTATCTATCATGAGAGTAGTAATTTTGTAGGTAAAGCAGAAAAGCCCATGCTTTGGAGTTAGATTGGCCTAAATTTGAATTCCACGTTTGTCACCTGCTATACTGGTTGTATGATCTTTGAGGAAGTCTAAAAGCACAGTTAACTTTTACTAAAGCTCATTATAATAGAAGGGACATTTTCATGTTCTCTTGCCTGTTCACTTTATTATACATATCACATCACAGGAAAACATATGTAGTGGACTGAGTCCCCAAGGGGGCTGCGACAGTCTCTCCCACCTCATGTGTGTCTAGAATTGGAGTCTACTGTTCCATTCCTCTGAATGTGGACAGGCCCTTTTATTACTTTGACCAATAGAATGGGGGACAAGGAACACTGTGTTGGCTCCAGGTGTAGCCCTTAGCTGACCTGGAAACTTCATCTTTCTGTCTCTCAGAAGCCAGGGCCATGTAAAGAGTGCAACCAAGCTCAGACCGCCGTGCTGTGAGGAGCAAGTCCAATGAAGAACTTAAGTGCGGATGCTCTAACTGCCAGAACAGTAAGTGAGCCCCCTCACACATCCAGTCCAGTCAAGCCTTCAGATGACTGCATCCCTGCTGACCTCTGACCACAACCATGTGGGAGACCCCGAGTGCCAAGCATCTAACTCAGGCCAGAGTATCAGTAACAATGACAAACTGTGGCTTTAAGCTGCTAAGTTTTGTGGTGGTTTCTTAATAGAGCAATGGAAAACCAGAACAAGATGCTTTGGAATAGTGTCATAATTCCAATTATCATCTCTGTGCAATTCAAGGTATATTAAGAAAACATTTGTAAATGCTTCTAGAAACATCTGAAATACAAGCAAACAGGCTTAGTCTAAATTGTTTTTGTTGACCTCCAAAGAATAACTCCAAGGTTTCTATTGTATATATATTTACAGAATGTAAATCTATGCATAGCTTACGACAACATAAATCTTTTGCACAGTTTAAGTGAAACTAAAATTATCAAGTATTTAAGGCACATTCTACATAGCACTTTTGACTTTTCACATACTTCAAATGTGAGCTACTTAGGAAACAGAGACAATAATGACCAGTTGCTGAAATACATAGTGATTACAACAGAAAAAGTATAAATCTTTTAGGATGTTTATCCCCTACTCAAATCAAAAAACATTTGAGGTTTCTTCAAAAAATAGGTTGGTCTTCAACAAACACGCATTGTAAAGACTATATTTTAACACAAGGGTGCACTGTTTCCTTAATAACTTTAGCTGAAACACCCTCAAAGTCTTCAGAAATATCTTTTCTTACTAATAGAGCCAAAGGTATGCAGAACTGTGACTAGAAGGAAATCACAAAAAGTAACAGTCACAAAAGATGACTTATCCAATATCTGGTCTCGCAGTGTATTATACAAACAGGAGAGCCCTAAGAGCTAGTAAGTCTGTGCCCCATTTGCACCTAGGACACACGGAACTTAGGGAAGCCGTTCTTTTAATGAGGCATCAATCTGTTTTCCACCACGTGTCTCCACCCTAATCTCCAGTGCATCAGTTATACCCTCTATATGTTTTTGCAAAATGCTACCTGGGCAGTTACTCCAAGTTGATTAAAAAAAAAAAAAAAAACAGGGTAAAAATAGTAAAGTTTTAAATTAGATTTTAATTCACATATTTTGGCAGAGGTTTTTGCTTTTATAATAGAAAACTTGAAATTATAGACTTGATAAAATAGAAAAGTATTAATATTCATTTAATATAGCAAACACAATGACACAGGATCGAAAGTGGGATGCTCTGTAATACTGCTTGAAGAGTAATAATCCCTAGAGCAGAATTTTTAACCTATAGTACACACATGCTCTTCAGCGGGTGAATAAAATCCAAACACTGTTGGCAACACTGTGCCTGTCAGTATATTTGTGTGCATCTAGGGGAGCGGAGCAGGTGCTCTAGTTTACATCAGGTTTCTGGGGGCCAGGATCATGTGACTCCTGAGAGGTTAAGCACCATAGATTTAGATTTCTAACACAAGAAGAGCCCAATAAAAAAAGCATTCCAATATGCCATTTGTCGCTGTCAAGAGAAATGTTATACACATGTCTTAGAAAAAAGGAGACTCTTGGGGCGCCTGGGTGGCTTAGTCGGTTAAGCGTCCGACTTTCGCTTAGGTCATGATCTCGCGGTTCGTGGGTTCGAGCCCCGCGTCAGGCTCTGTGCTGACTGCCAGCTCAGAGCCTGGAGCCTGTTTCAGTCTGTGACTCCCTCTCTCTCTGACCCTCCCCTGCTCACGCTGTCTCTGTCTCTCTCCTAGAAATAAATAAAAATATTAAAGAAAAAAAAAAAAAGAAAAGAAAAAAGGAGACTCTCGTAATAGGTGGTAGATAATTCCTGGACCACCCTGTACTTTTTTACACATATAAAGTCCAATAAACTTACATTTACTTAGGGTGGCTAAAGTATGGCTCCTGTTAATTTAATTTGTAGGTTGAAAATTACCAAATCTACAACTTAAAAAATATATATAAAACATAATATTCTTAATGTTGAAACTACACTGATGTTGAAAATAAAAAATGTTTAAAGAAATTTATGATGTAAGGAGATTAATGAGATTAAATGATTGCTTTTATGAAATGATACATTCTTCCTATAGAAAATCCATTATATTGGGTTTTCTACTGCTGTGTAAAAAACTGCCTCAAACATAGTGGCTTAAAACAGCGCTATATTATCCTATCTCGTGGTTTTGACGGTTGACAGAATTCAGCATTTCGCTGAATGATTCTCACTTGGGGTGTGCCAGGCAAATGTCACTGGGTCTGGAATCACCTAAGGGTTCCTTCACTCACTGCCTGGCACCTGGCTGGAATGTCGAGAAGAGTGGGCGCTGCTGAAACATCCTTCTCCAGGGCCAGCTTGGGCTTTAGTGCAGCATGCCAGTCTCAGGATGGCCGGATTCCCCCCCAGCAAGTGCTCAAGACACTAAGGCAGAAGCTGCAAGGACTTTTATGACACAGCCTTAGAGTCTCAGGGTGAATTTGTGCTGCATTTTACTGATTATATGGGCTGGCTCACCTTTAAGGAAAAGAAAACAAGGGTGTAAATTCTGGGCAGCACAGTTCAATAGGGGCTCTCTTTTCAGACCAGCCACCAAACATGCTAATATTCGGGTATGATTTCTGCCCGGATATTGTCTATTCATATGTAACTGTACGGCAATTTTTATGCATACCATATAGAGTTTTTTACCTGTGTTTTTGGTTCACCATCATATCTGAGCAACTTCCTATGGCATTATCATTTATTTCAAAACATTCTAATGGTTTTAATACCAAATTTTGTACATGTATTTATAGATAATTATCTTGTCTGTAATAATAACTGACATACTTTGAGTGCTTATTTTTGCCAAACACAATTCTAAGACCATTACAACTATTAATGTACTTAACACAATACCAACCCTGTGAGATAGGACCTATATTATTCCTACATTGCAGTTGAGAAAACTAAGAAACAGAGAGGCTAAGGAACCTGCCCAGAGTCACGAAGCCAGAATGTGGCAGAGCCAGGATTTGAATGCAGCCAGAACTTGTGCAACAGTCCTCTCCAGTGACATGGCATTTGAGCACTGTATTACTTTAAGGACACCAGAAATCCCCCTTCTCTCTCTCTCTCTCTCTCTCTCTTTTTCCCTCTCCCTCTCTCTCTCTTTTGTATGTGGTGCACTATTACATACTATCACAACGCAAGGGCTTCGGGATTGATTGGAAACTGAGTAAGCAAGAGTTTGAGACTGGAGCAAATCAAGTTAGATTTCTATACAGGCAAAAAAGTATCTACTGACATGCATTCTAATTCTAATCATAGCATCTAGAAGTGGAAGGGGCCTTAGAAATCACCTACTTCAGCCTTGTCCTGGTAAAGATGAAATAGTAGATTTTAATGAGTAAATTCTAAAGAGTACAAACTACAAATTTTGCTCAAAACTAGTTAGTGACAAATTTGGGAATGGGATAAATACAGTGCTCCAGACGAAACCTTATGTAACCTTATCAGTTACATAATATAAGTGTTATAACACATAAGTTGCTTACATGTCCTGTTTTAGATCTAAATTATCTGGTGATCAGTGTCTGTGAAAGAAAAAAGAACACACTCAGAAGAAGCAAAGGTCAAGTTCCTGAAGTGGTATACTGATTTTGCTGTGTAATTGCTGAATAATGGGCTTTTCCTCAGAATTTCTATAGGAGTACTTTGTAGTTACTTAGCTGAAGCTATCTATGCAATTATCTGGAAACAGAGGGCTTATATTGGGATAGGAAAAACAAAACAAAAAAAGTGTATTACATTAAGGGATAAATATTATTTCCCTTCCTGTAAAGTACTGTCCTCCTTTTGCTATGAGGAATGTCTGTGGCTTGTCACAAGACCATGTTCTCTGTTTAAAAAAAGCGGGGGTTGGGGCAGTGCCTGGGTGGTCCAGTCAGTTGAGCATCCAACCTTGGCTCAGGTCATAATTTCATAGTTCATGAGTTTGAGCCCTGCCCTGTATCAGGTTCACTGTTGTCAGTGCAGAGCCCACTTGGGATGCTCTGTCCCCCTCTCTCTGCCCCTCCCTTGCTCATGCTTGCTCACTCTCTCTCTCTCTCAAAAAACAAAAAACAAGAACAAAAACAAAAAAACAACCATTAATAAAGAAAACCAAAGCTAAAACATGGAAAGAGCCTAAGTGTCCATCAACGGACGAATGGATCAAGAAGATGTGGTTTATCTATATGATTGAATACTACATGGCAATGAGAAATAATGAAATCTGGCCTTGTGTAGCAACATGGATGGACCTTGAGGGTGTTATGCTGAGCGAAATAAGTCAGGCAGAGAAGGACAAATATCATATGTCTGCACGTATAGGAGGATTAGGAGGACCTACTGAGGACCATGGGGGAGAAGAAGGGTGCAAGTGGGGGGGAAAGGGAGAGAGGCAAACCATGAGAGACTCTTGAACGCTGAGAACAAACTGAGGACTGATGGGGGTCAGGGGAGAGGAAGGGTGATGGGCATGGAGGAGGGCACTTTTGGGGATGAGCACTGGGTGTTATATGGAAACCAATTTGACAATAAACTATTTNAAAAAAAAAAAAAAAAAAAAAAAAAAAAAAAGAATAGTTTAATAAAAAAAAAAAGCCCAAACCAAGGGCGCCTGGGTGGCTCAGTCAGTTAAGCGTCTGACTTTGGCTCAGGTCATGATCTTGCGGTTCGTGGGTTCGAGCCCCACGTTGGGCTCTGTGCTGACAGCTAGCTCAGAGCCTGGAGCCTGTTTCAGATTCTGTGTCTTCCTCTTTCTCCGACCCTCCCTGACTCATGGTCTGTCTCTCTTAAAAATAAATAAACATTAAAATAAATAACTGAAAGAAAATAGCAAGAATAATTCATTCATTCATTAATTTGAGAGACTGTTTAAAGGGTATAGTCTCTCAAGCAGAATGAATATTCAGTGAATCTACAGTGGTAGAACTGCCTTCTGAAAGATCATATAAATACCTTTATGTATTTTCTCATCACAGTAGATTCCTCAGGCATGATGTACTTGCCCCTCAATTCTCTGGCCTGGGTCCTCTAACAGTCTACTGGACCAAGGCAGAAGAGTGTTCTCCTCACTCTTGGTAAACTTGTTAAAACTTGTTAAATCTTGTTGAAACAAATCTAAATATGCCTTTGCCATTGTCTTTATGATTCTGGCTGATTTTATTTTTAGTCTCTGAATAAAATGTTTTCAGGCTCGTTTTGTTTGCTTATTAATAAAGCAACACACGGGTCACAGCAGACACTGCAAGCCCGGGGCTGAAAACTAATGGCTGGTAGTATTTTCCTTGTTAATGTCAGAGGAAATAGAAAGATCCAAGAAACGCACATGATGAAACGATGACATCATCAAAAGGACCTAAAGAGCTTGTGGCCTAGGATGAATAAAGGCACTATTGCCTAAACGTGGCCTTACAAATTAGCTGCACAAGGAACCGGATATTTTCCTTGGTACAGCAAAGTAAAGATGCCTCCAAGTACAACCTAGGACAAGTTTTAGGGGGTTGCTTCAAAGAGATGTACCGTAAGTTTCGTCTCAAATAGTTTTTAAATGTTACTTGCGAGGCACAAAACCATCTTGGAAGGTTGTGTTTTCACCACTGGAAGCAAGCCCACTGATGATTCTGACTTGAAACCTTTAGCCTCCTCCAGAAGAAAGAAGCTGGAGAAAATGAGAATATGGGATACCTTGGGGTAAAGCAGGCTCAGAGAGGTTCTAGGGTTTATTGCTTTTAAAAAGTTACCATGGACTTCCCTAGCTTTGAGGCACATGGAGATCAGAAACAATAACAGGATCAAAGGAGTCGGAAGGTAGACAGTGGGGTGCATTTAGGATAAATGTCTTTAAAAGCCCTGCTTCCCATGAGGACTCACATGCTCAAATAGAACTTTCATTGTGTTTCTTCTAACCTGGTTTTTCTCCTGGAGTATGCAGCCTAACAGATGGGCAGACAGCATTTTAGTATACACACGCTGCACTGGATTCAGCTCCCAAATGAACATAAAGAATCCATTTGTTTTGGGAACCCAACCCCATCCTACAAGAATCTGTCATGAGACAGAGGAGAGGAAGCCTGGGGACATCGCTGGCAGAACTCGGTACCTAACACCAAGTCTCTGTAAGGAGTGGACAGGCTCACAGGGAGAAGACAGTGGGAACTGGGGCAGGAAGGTTCGCAGGTGAGGCACGTTGGGTCTCGCTGGCTTCCAGAGGATACTCTGCCCTTGGCAGGACTGTTCACCTTCTCTATTTTCTTTCCTAGCCTGATTCCTTTTACTTCTTTCACTCTGTCTCTTCCCGATTTCACTAATACAACCAGCTTCTCTATCTTGGCTACTGTTCTGAGCTAACAAACATTTAATCTTTTAAGGTGACAATCATATGTATTTTTTAAACACTTAAAGATGATACTTTTAAAACTGAAAATCAGTAAATAATTTTGCTGGGTTAACATAAAAAATCTTAAAAATGATGTTAAGGATTCAGCCTTTGCACATGTACAACATATGTATTCTTAAGGTTTTGCAAACAAGGTGGGGGGGCAAGGTGAGCATTCAAGAGAAGGTGAGATTTGGACTGGGCCTTGGTTACTGAGGGACCTTCAGCATGTGGTGAATGGAAGGAACAGCACCCAGCAGAGAGAATAGTAGACGAAACGGTAACAGCAGGAACTGCAGGGAGATCAGGGGCTCAGAGCCCACGTGAACCCTGAGTAAGAGGCCAAGGTTGTTCTACTGCCTACACCACAGGACGGGGCTGTCCCCATGGCACTGCTGCTGCTCAGAATGTTTGCTCTTCAGCCCATCCCACTTTTAACCTTAAGCTATGACCTCAAACCAATTTCTTCTCTGCTTTTCTCAATTCCACAAAGCTTTTGGGAGTTAGCTCAATTCCCATGTTTTCTAGTTTGTTTTTTTCCTCTCCCTTGAATATGCCAACTACCATGTTCCTGTTCACACACTCCAACTCTTGTTCATATATTCTGTATAGTTCACTCAGTGCATAGATTTTTACCTTCCCTGTAAGCTCCAAAAGACTTTTCTTTGTGCCACTATAGTGATTGCCACCAGAGTAACCAGATTCTAGAAACACAGAACACATTCAGTAAAGGCATACCATTAACACTTCTCTTAAGGAAGTCAAACATACTCATTTGAAATCTTAGTAAGTATATAGTATTATGTGGTTTAATAAAATAAACCATTTGTTCTGTATTCAAAGGTAAATTTTTATTTCTGCTCATTCTAAATAAGGCCTATTTATCATAAATTTTAGTTAATGGAATCTCAAGGCTAAAGGTCTTAGAAGCTGTATAAACGGTGGTGTATTTCTAGTGTACATCTTTAATTCTTCAGAGAACAAGATGCAACAAATCTGCTGTAAGCAGAAAACAGGTCTAGTTAGTAAGGTAGAGATACTGCAAGTTCCCAGAAGACCTGAATAAAGCAACCTTGTAATAATCAATTTACTGATGGAAAACTATGGGGCCCCTGGGTGGCTCAGTCTGTTTAGTACTGACTCTTGATCTCCGCTCAGGTCATGATCTCACAGTTTGTGAGGCTGAGCCCCGCTTCCGGCTCTGTGCTGACAGTGTGGAGCCAACTTGGGATTCTCTCTCTGTTCCTCCCTGCTTGTACTCTCTGTCTCTCCTCTTCCCCCACTCACACGTGCATGTTCTCTCTCTCTCTCTCTCTCTCAAAATAAACTTAAAAAAAAAAAAAAGACAAATTATATTCTGACTTTCTTTTGACCGAGAAAAAAATCTGTTAAGAATGCATATGATGTAAGCAATCAGACTATTTCTTTTTGAAGGGAAAGGAGCTGTCAACATAAATCCAGAAATCCTGAGAGCCTGGAACTCAATAACCAAGAAGAAAACATTCAAAATTCAATTTAAATGAGACAAATATTTTACTCACAGTGTTTGGCAAATGTTAGTGATAAACACTACATGAACTACGTGTACTCAATGAAGAAAAATATGAATGAAAGGAAATCACACTACCTCATAGATGACCAGGAACAGTGCATTTTATCTGAAAACTATGACAAATGTTCTTCCTTCCTGATAATAACTCCACTTAAAACTTCAAGAAGAGTTTAATTTAATGTCTCATGCCAGCAAATTAAAAAAAAATTATTTTTGTATCTTTATTTTGAGAGAGAGAACAGAGTGTGAGCAGGGGAAAGGGCAGAGAGAGAGGGAGACAGAATCTGAGACTGAGGCAGTCTCATGCGAGCAAATTAAATCATTACGGAACAGAGTACGAGGTAAGGGAGAGACGAATTCATGATTTGTAGATAACTTCATTAAGTAATAGTTGTTGCTACTGATTTAAGGAGAGCGGCTATTCCATTCCTACTGAAAAATTTTCAAAGGACAGAGCAGTTTTGCAGGGAGCAGATACACATACACATACCATACACACACACACACACACACACACACACACGTATGCACGCACGCACGCACACACACACATTAAAGGATGTGGTCCCGGGTGGCCCAGATACAAATAGGACAGTCTTGATTCAAGTCTCAGTCGTGTACTTGGTTGTCTGCTGGCTATGAAATGATAATAACAGAAGCGATACCATAATGTTATCATTTGGATTAAAGACAATACGGTAAATACTAGGAGCACTTAGTACCATGCTTGGCACATAGTAAGCACTCTGTTAACTAACCTGGGTTCAGCACAGTTAATTGACTGTGAAATGCTATGAGCTACACTGCATCACAGAATCACCCTGCATGGGTCCAAAATGCACGGATCCCCTTATCCAAATGGCACTTACCTTCAAAACGAATTAAAAAAAAAAAACGCAAAATTCTACCGAGGGGGAGGTGCTTCCAGGGCAAAACCCAGCTGGACGGCACACTGCTCCATTATGTATACTTTCTCACAGAGCACTGGCAGAAGCTCGGGGACCAGAGAACCCGTCTGTTCACTGCACAGGTGGAGCGGCAAGGCCTAGAGAGGCTGTCCTGCTTGTCACAGACAATGAGGAAATGGAAAGATGGAGTGAAAATCCTGGTTTCCTGGGCCTTTCCTTCCACATTCCTTATTGTCTACTTCTATTAGCCTCATTGTTTTATCTCCTAAATTTACTAAGGTCTTTGAAAGCCTTTTTGTAGAGATGTGAATGCAGTTAGTACAAATAAATACTTTTTAATGTTTTCCAAATATAAATCAGAATGAAGATGAAAACACAAGTATGCTGCAAAAAGAAATATGCAGAATCACTGTAGCTATTTTTCCAAATTATTCCATGTATTAGAGGAATTCCCTTTGGGAAACAAAATCCAGCAAGCCTGGACACTCTGCATGCCTGTGTGTAGGGTGCGGGGCTCTGGACAGACGAGCCAGGGGTCTTCACCAAGTATACTTCAACCTGCCAGACAACAAGGAAATTATCTTTCCATAGTAAAATGTCATTTTAAAATTGTCGTGTAATTGCCTAATATAAGAAAACATTATGCTCTTCCAAACTTGAGATACTGCAGAAAAGTTTGAAGTCTTCTCTGAATACTATTCCCAAATTCTGTCCCTTCCCCTTTTTGTCCTTGAGGGGTAACACTGTTGTCATTTTGGTGTGTATCTTTCCAGGTAAGTTTTTATAGAGGTGCAAACACACATATGTATTTCATATGTTGGTGTATATTTTTCCAGTAAGTTTTTATGGACTTACATACATGCATATGTACTTTATAACACAGATTTTCTGTAGTTTGCTTTGTTCACTCGACACCAGGAGTTAGAGGCTGGCCATGTACTTATAGATGCATTCAACTAATATTTACTGAGCATGTACTACATGCCTGCCAAGCATCGTTCTAGTTGCTGGAAACATGGGAATGAACAAAAGCCAAGCTCCTGCCCTCACAGAGCTTACAATCTAGAAATGCTTCATTCTTTTCAACAGGGGCATGGTAATCTATGTATGAACATACCACAGATAGCTATGCCAGTCCTTTACTAACTAAAGAGGGTTTTTTTTCATTATTACAAATTTTAGGGTAAATATCATAGTGTATGATTTCCTGTGCACAGGTAAGTATTTCTCCAGAGCTTATTCCTACAAATGAGACTACTGGGTCACTGCAGATGTACAATGTACAAAACTAATTTTTTAAAGGTTTTATTAATTTAAGTAATCTCTGCACCCAGCATGGAGCTCAAACTCACAACTCCGAGATCCAGAGTTGGATGCTCTTCTGACTGAGACAGCCAGGTGGCCCTGTACACTTCTAATTTTAGTAGCTACATGGAGTTTCTTTCCAGACTGGTTACAACACTTTAGCAGCACAGTATGTGTACCCCCTTGCACAACACTCACTAGAGCATACTAGCAGATATAATTTTTGCCAATCCACTAGATGAAGATGGGCATCCATTCATTATACCTTGCCATTTCCCTGACTCAAAGTAGAGCATCTTTTTGTATCTTTATAAGTCATCATCTTTCATTCCTTTTGTATTCTATAATACAAAGGGTGGAATGAAGCACTCACCAAAAAAAAATTGTTTGTTGAATTCAACTGGGTGAACTGAGAGTCAGTCATGCCAAATTATTATAAAAATTCACCAAATTCCAGTATTGGTAAGAGCACTTGGTAAATTCCAGTATTATTAACTCCTCAAGGATTTCTTATCCCATCAAAAGCCTTTCAGGCTCATAGCCTGAAGTGTATCATTCTCTCTTATCCAACTGCTTCCCTGCAGGAACAAACTGCAATCATATTGCCCAAAGTGAACTAGGTCAAAGGTTACCATCTTCAAGGTGTTCTCTTGCACGGGTCTATGGAAAGTTGGTAGTGGGAACATTTGATGATCGCTCTGTGTGTGTATGTGGGGGGGGGGTGTCTGTGCCCTAAATCTGTTAGGCTAGCTACTCCCTACTAGCTTTTTCCAAAATCTAAATTGTCTATTATTATAGATGTTAAGTGGCCTTTCTGCCTGCCCCCCCCAAAAAAAAACCTGACAAATGGAAATATTGGGGAAGATACTGAAAATATAAAGTATCGAGAACTCTCCTACACTGTGGAGGTGGAAAAATTGTTTGGTAGTATCTACTAAAGCTAAACATTTACACATTTACCCTATAATGCAGCAACTCTACTTTCAGGTACAGATCTGAGAGGAGTATGAAATCAGGTACACAAAATACACACACATGATGTTCATGAAGCATTATTTGTTAATAGTCCCCAATTTAAATTTACCCAAATATCTATCAATGATTACATAAGTTTAGAATCATTACATGAATTGCGGTATAGCCATAATGGTATATTGTGCAGTAATGAAAATCAATATATTACTGCTATGTTCAACATTATGGATGAATTACAGAAACACAATGTTGAAGAATCCAGACATAAGAACACACATACAGCCTAATTCTACTTACATAATATGAAAAATTAGACCAAATTAGTCTTTGGTGTTAGATGTTCCTACGGCAAGGGATATGGGCTGGCAGGGAGCATGGAGAGGGCTTATGGGGACTGAAAACATGTTCATGTTTAACAGTATTTGAGAACAGTAGAAGAGTCACATCAAAAGAGAATCTATGTAACTAGATCAAAAGGCTGTTCAGTGTTAAAGTGCCACCATTTGGTAATTTAGTTTGTTCAAATTTATAGTAAATAACATTTTAGATCAATTTCACTATTTCCTGTCTCCCAGCATAAAAACTGTTCTAATATCAAATCGGTGGAAGATAGTTGTCTCTCAAACTTAATTAAAAAGTATTTGTTTTAAAAAGTCAAAAGCTGTATTAGAGGAAAAAACCAGTTTCTGATGAGATAGTACCCCTACTTCTTTTCTGAATTTTTATATTACTGCTAGTAATATCTGTTACTTTGAGATTTTCCAGTCAAGGAACTGATAAGATAATTGAAAACTGTCACTCCTAATTTCTTCATACAGCTTCTAAATTCAGTTGTTCAATTTAACAACAGTAATGAAAACAGATGTCGTTTTAATATTATATTGTTTATCTGTAATGCATTATGCATTTATAAAGCATAGTTCCCTTTTTCCCTGACTATAATCTCAGACCCATTCTGAGTCTAATGGAAACACCACGTGACTGGATTTCTTGTCTGGCTCTGTACAAATCACTCGATCCTGATTTAAAGTGTCATTGAACTTTGCAGGCTTCAAATAACAGATTTGTACTGTAAAAGAAAATAGCTCTTTGTTTTTAGAATTAAAGAAATAAACCTCTTGCCAATAGTAATTTTCTAAAGGTTCTGTCTCTTAAAGGTAGAGTCAAAGACACACGGATCACTCTCTTCTCATTTCTACCAAAAAGAGTATAGCGAACTAAGCTCAGTGCATTTTACTTTTTAGTACTGATCTAAAATCCAATAGCTTTAAATTTAAGTGGGTCATAATTATATATTTTTTCTATTTTAGAGAGAGAGGTGGGGGAAAGGGGCAGAGGGAGAGAGACAGAATCTTAAGCAGGCTCCCCACTCAGCACGGAGCCCATCACGGGGCTCAATCCTTGTGGGATCATGACCTGAGGTGAAATCAAGAGTCAGATGCTCAACTAACTGAGCCACCCAGACACGCCTAGGTGGGTCATAATTCAGAAGGAACTTTGTGCTGCCTATTTATATATTCCAAATATCTTAAGAAAAAAAGGTTCTCAAAGATAATTCTTCTCTAAAAGAATGGCGAAGTGTGCCCAGGTTATGCTGAGAGCTAACATACAAGAGGAACCTGCACCATAATGGAGGATCCCTACACTGTCTAGACCCATGCTGTCTAACACGGTGGTCATTAGCCACGTGTAACTATTTAAAGCTAAATTAACTAAAATTAAATAAAGTTTAAAGTCAGTTCCTATAACATCCTGGCTACATTTCAAGTGCTCAACAGCCTCCCGTGGCTAGTGGCCACCACACTGGGTAGCACAGATACAGAACATTCCATCATTGAAGAAGGTCTATTGGTTAGCACTCCTCTAGGTTAACTTCAGTCCACCATTCCTAAAATTATCAGCCGTGGCTGCATACAGCGACAATGTGACCTTGGATCAAAATAGCAAGCAAACATGATTTGGTCCAGAAAGAGAGCATTTTTAAAAATAAAAGTAATAATTATAATCATGAAACCATGCCAAGGCTGAAATGTGGGCCAGAAGGGGAAACCCTCTGCCCAGAATCAGGTGGCTCAGGCTTTACACCTGTGTTTCAACTGTATGTCCTTGCCCTCATTGGTCCTCATGGCCATATGTTACCTTCCCTACTTCATGGGTGGGATGGATGACAAACAAGCCTAAACGAGAGAAGGTTTTGGAGAGTCCATTTAGCACATGTCGGTTATGCTATTATTTTTATGTAAGACACCCAGTTTGGTGTCATCAGTAAACCTGACTTGGCCAAACGCTCAGCTCATTGAGGTCCCCAGACTGGAAAGCACTACTGGGTCGATTCCATAGTCACTGGTCATATTAGGGAAACTTGTTTGGGTCATTTATTATCACTAAGAGATTATTACCATTTAAGATCACAGAACATTGCTGTCTATATAATACAGTAATTCTGAATTCAAATTCAGTTTCTATAATGTACCATGTTCAAATATATAATTATATACAGTGCTAGATGCATGAAATGAATAAAGAATAATGTTTATGGAAATAAAGATGGTTAAGTATCATGGCTAAAGCTAGAAAGCTGAGTGTCACAGAGGAGACAGTTCTAGTTACCTACATTAAACTTTTTAATCCTCTACTGTACTGTTCCTGCAAGGTTTTACCATTCTGAAGGATCTCCCCCTCTTCCATTCCTATTCAGTACATACTAGTTGTATTGCCTGCACAAAAGGGGTGTTTGCCATAGTACCCCCTCACTTATTTTCTACTCTTCCCCAAGAAAATAGAAACCAAATAGGGAACCTTCCAGACCTTGGTTAGAAGAAAACACATATAAGCTGTAAAGGAAGCTCTTCTGACCAGGTGGAGGAAGCAAAGGAAATCCAACAGTTGATTTCCTCACAAGAGGAAGTAAACCTGTCTGTCAAGGTGAAGAAATGAATGTGATACTCTTTCTTCTTTAGTTGGAAACCTAAAATTGCTCTAAGCTAGCAGAAGGAAAGATGAAGTATAATTGATAAAGGATGTTAAACATCATCATGAGAACAAAACTGCAGATAGACTCTATAAATAATCTTTAAGAATAAGAAAGGGGCGACTGGGTAGCTCAGTCAGTTAAGCGTCCAACTTAGGCTCATGTCATGACATCACAGTTCATGGTTTCGACTTGCATTGGGCTCTATGCTGACAGCTCAGAGCCTGAAGCTTGCTTCAGATTCCTGTCTCCCTTTCTCTCTGTTTCTCCCCGATTCACACTCTGTCTCTTTTTCTCAAAAATAAAGATTAAAAAAAATTTTTTTTAATAAGGAAGACATACTAGATGTTGATGATGTAACTTCTGGATAAAATGACCATTATTTACAAGAATGTCTTAATTTAGCTGTGGCTAAATATTTATACTTGAGAGAGAGAGAGAGAGAGAGAGAGAGGCAGAAGGGGAGAGAGAGTGATAATCTTAAACAGGCTCCACACTCAGCATGGAGCCAGATGCAGGGCTCAGTCCCATGATCCTGGGATCAAACCA
This sequence comes from Hyaena hyaena, assembly GCF_003009895.1. Classification (NCBI taxonomy): domain Eukaryota; kingdom Metazoa; phylum Chordata; class Mammalia; order Carnivora; family Hyaenidae; genus Hyaena; species Hyaena hyaena. The sequence goes on along the minus strand of NW_024081792.1, from coordinate 284,879 downwards.
GAGCTGAAATCAATATATGCTCAGCCAGGCACCCCAGCTGTGGCTTTTTAAAATAAACTGCTAACTTTAGAATAATTTTAGATTTATAAAAAAAACTGAAAAGACAGTACAGAGCACTCCTATATATCTTACAATTATTTCTGCTGTTATTAACATCTTACAATATTATATTTCTCACAATTAATGAAATTGATACATTATTAACTAAAGTCCACACTTTGTTCATATTTTCTTAGTTTTAACCTAACTTCCCTTTTTCTGTTCCAGGATTCCATCCAGGATACCATATTACATTTAGTGGTCATGTCTACTTAGGCTCCTCTTGGCTGTGACAGCTTCTCAGACTTTCCTTGTTTTTGATGACCTGACAGCTTTGAAGAATACTGGTCAGGTATTTTGTAGAATGTCTATCTGATTTTTGTCGTCGTCGTTTTTTTTTTTTTCATGGTGAGACGGGTATTATGGGTTTTTAGGAGGAAGACCATAGAGGTTAGGTACTTTTCTCAATACATCGCATTCAGGGTAAATCCTATCCATATTAACTTACTATTTATGTTGACCTTGATTACCTGGCTGAGGCCATGCTTGTTAGGTTTCTTCACTGTGAAGTTACTCTTTTCCCCCTCTTTCCAAACTATATTCTTTGCAAGGAAGTCACTACGTGCACTATCCCACAATTAAGGAGTCAGGAGTTATATTCAACTGCCTCAAGTGTAAGTGTTTGCATAAATTATTTGGAATTCTTTTGCATAGGAAAATAGTCCTTTCCCCATTTATTTATTTGTTTAATCATTTATATCAACCAGCTAAATGATACTTCTTTCCTACTTTGGGTCTTGGATTATAATCCAATACTACTTTATTTTATTCTCAAATTATTCCAGCTATTGCCACTGGGAGCTGTTATTTGATTCCTGTGTCCCTTTGACATTCTCCATCATCATCATCATCATCAGCAGCAGCAGCAGCAGCATCATTTTTTGAGCACTTCTTCACTTTCTAGTTCCAAGGCCAAGGATGTGATAGGTTCATCTTGTATCCTGCCTGCCCCAGTCCTAGAGTCAGACATTTCTCCAAAGTGCCTTGGTTCATTTTACTGAAAATGGTATTAGAAGCTGAGATCTGGGTGCTGAGTGCTTTCTTTAATTTTTAAAGGTGCTTTCAAATACACACTTCTCTCACTCCCACAACCTTTCTGACTAATGGGTCAGCTAAGTTTCAGAGTAATTACAGGGTTTGATCAAGACTAATAATGGCAATGTTGGGAAAAATTCAGTCTTTGATGACAGTTTCATGTCCTTTCCACTACCTGATGTCTTTTGGCTAAGGACATGGCATTAAAGACCAGATTAACAACATGCTGGGAAAAGGAAAAAAGAAAAAAGGCACTTTCAGAAGACAGTCCTTTCAGGAGTACAAACTTGGCAGTTCTGACAACTCTCCTAATTACCTGGAAGCAATCACTGAAGATTCTGCCCTATGTAGAATAAAGTCTTTAATTACATCACAGCAGTGGTTCTCAACTGAGGTTGATTTCATTATCCCCAGCTCCCAAATCCTGGACATTTGGTAATGTCTTGAGAGATTTTTGTTGGGTAGGGAGTGTGCTGCTACTGGTGTCTAGTGGACAGAGGCTAAGGATGCTGTCACGTATCCTACAATGAACACAGTATCTTCCACAACAAAGAATTTCCAGTTCAGAATGACAATAGTGCTAAGAATAAGAGACCCTCTAGCCAAAAGAATGACCATATGGGAGCTTCATCCAATTTTTACAGCGTTTCTATTCTTGCTGAATTATTTTTCTGTTGGTGGCTATAAGGGATAATAACGAAAAACTCTGATTCTGTAACCTCATGAGTTAGCCTATCAGAAGAAAAAGTCCCTCATTTTTCTTAAGGAATATGGCTTACAATCAGTTAAAAGAAACTCCCCTGGCTCTTATGTATGGGACAAACAGAAGGAATACACTTATTAAGTTACCGGAGTCACATAGGGCATGAACAGAGCAATAGTTTCCCTCAAGTATGAGCAGAGTTACATGTCATCAGCCAGAAAAGGAAAGGCCATCTCCATGTATGCCATCGTTTACTGGGCACACTGGCTGCTGTCCTCTGGCTCAGGAACAAATTGAGCAGAACAGTAAGGTGGCTGGGGGAATCTGCCAGTGAATTGGACAACCTTACCGAGTAGATGGCTGTGACCCAGAAACTGTTGTTCACTGCTCAACGACCACAATTTGGAGAGGATGGGAGTGACTGAATTCCTGTTTGTGGATATAGTCAGTGACCACCCAACAGTTTGACAGAAAAAGGAACCGTTTTTGTTTACCAAGATCTTTCTTGGAAGCTTTAGAAAAAGCTTGCTCATTCCTGCTACTAACAAGACAATGAAGGACAGTTTTTGAGCAAAGCTATGTGTGCCCTGGGGCCATAAACTGCCACTGCCCTCTCTGAAAAAATACCGAGAAGCTTACAGGAGCAATATAAATAGAGGTGGTTATATTTTGGAAGCTCCTGCTGACACAGACATGCGCGTGTACTCAATGCACTATAATCTCTGGTACCTGGGAACTGCTTATCATTAGCAGCAACAGTAAAGAACCAATGCTTATTTAGTGTTTTCTGTGCCTCAGGACCTGCGCAAGTGCTTCACATATTATCTTACTAAATTCTCAGAACTAGCCTATCAGATACATTTTCATGTACCACTATCAGGATCATTTTCATGTGCAGAATTTAAAAATAACCATATCAACTGGCCAAAGTTAAACAACTGGGAAGTAGTAGAGCTGGTATCTGAATCTCTTAATATTCTAACTACAAAGCTTGGCTACCTTTATCATTGTATGATGTTGTTCTTCACCCTCATCATAGCCACTGAAGTTACTATTAACCACCACATCATGGCTGTTTGTTCTTAAGTAAGAAGTTGCCACAGTTGAGGTCAAAGAGGTTGTTGCCTGCTTTCTCCTCTAGGATTTTGATGGCTTCCTGTCTTATATTTAGGTCTTCCATCCATTTTGAGTTTATTTTTGTGTACGGTGTAAGAGAGTGGTCTAGTTTCATTCTTCTACATGTTCCTGTCCAGTTTTCTCAGTACCATCTGGATATTCTTTCCTGCTTTGTCAAAGATTAGTTGGCCATATATTTGTGAGTCCATTTCTAGGTTCTCTATTCTGTTCCATTGATCTGAGTGTCTGCTTTTGTGACAGTGGCTATTTATTCTTAAGATGGGTGGCAGAGGTAAAGGTAGTGGGGGTCAAGAATGCTAAGAGTTATCCCACCCAGTTTTTCTAAGAACTCAATTCTGCTTACTTTTCAAATCAGACAAGATGATAACCAGAGACCTAGCAGGGAAAATCAGGGCCTTTCTGTGGGGTTTGTCAAAAGTTTGGTTATAAGTCTCCTACGGACAACATAGTATTGTCTACAAATTATGGTTTAGGACAAACCCGATATCTATATCATTAACCAGGAAAAGCACACATCAAGTGCCCAGATGCTTCTGAAAGCTTATGCCTACCCAGGCCCTGGATAAGGAGAGAAGACAGCAGAGGTGAGGAGGATGGCAGGCAAATTAAAAATAGAGAAAGGAGGTGTGTGGACAGGAGACCAGAGGATATCTTGTCCTGTAGGAAGAGACCCTATCCCCACAACCCCCAGCTCTGAGGCTATGGCTCTAACAAACACGTATAGCTAAAGGAAAATGAGCATTCATTACAGACTGGGTTTACCTTTTGGAAATGAGAGGAAAAAGAGCTTATCAAGTGTTACCAGATAGGACTCTGGAGACATATGACAAGGCCATTTGCGGACACCTCCAACACCAGGGCAGAAGAAGGGCAGAATGGGAAGTACCACCTCTCTGCCTCATGAAGAACAGTGCCTGGCTCAGGGTGAGCACTGTGTATTTGTTATGACCAGCATACACAAGGCCACACAAGGGGAAGAGGGAAAGCTAGAGAGACTGAGGTAGCACTCCTGAGCCTGCAGAATTTAAGGCAGCAAATATGTACTACCCAGAAAGTCAGCAACATTGATAGATCCTCATAATATGTCACAGCAGACAGGGATAAATGGTATTTTGCTTGATGTAATGAAGTGACTCCTCTTGTTCCCCAACCTCAAGCTTCCATATACTACAATTTGATGAAATTTTATATAATTTGCTAGTAAAATAAATACTTAACTGAAAAGAGAAAACTATGTTTTCTTAATCAAACTGCCAATAATGACTGATTTATAGTTTGTGAAAACATTTGGGAAATATTTAAGTACTACTATGTACAGCATGCTTAAATTTTGATTAACTGGTCTCATTCCTGTTTTTTTTGTTTTGTTTTGTTTTAGTTTTTTGTTTCTGTATTTTTGTCTCAGTCATTGTTTTTAGAGCAATGCAGAAATATGAGAAAAATTAAGGAACATGACTAACACTTAATAAATAACAAATGTGATTTAGATAATATAAATAATCCGTTAAAAAATGTAATTCCTGAAAGTTGCTGCTGGACGATTTGAGGTCTAAGCCATCAAGGAAGCCAGATACTTATGTACTCTATGATTGGCAAGTAAAGGAAAACTGTCCTTTAGTGATAGAAACGGACTCCTGCAGGGAGCATAAGATCAGGAGATCACAGTGTAACAAACGGTCAAGTTCAGCCCTGTAATATCCCCACAGACTCAGAGCAGGTGCTCAAACAAATACAGGGCTGGTAGATGGAAGGATGAATACGTAAGTGACCAAGTATGGCTAGAGAGAGGGAATCTCTCCACATCTCCACTTTCCCCCTTCCCAAACTGTGGTTCAAAACAACTCTTTTCTTTCTCTCCTAAAGTTAGTACTAGAAAATAATTTCTCTGGGGTCTTTAATCCCTATCCATGATGCCAGAGTCTGCTCCGTGCACATCAAATTGGCTTACTATTAGGTGCTATTGATCTAAATCTATTGACACTTTCAATCTTGTCAATGAACACATCTGGCTGATTAACAACTATATCTATTGTTTTCTAAAGAATGAGCCTTCCTTATCTAGAAATTTGGGAGATGTCTGGTAGCCATCTTTCTTACCCTTAACTATGCACATGTGGGGGAGGGGGCAGGGAAATACCAAAGTAGTAATTTCAAGTGCAGTAGTATTTAAAGGCAGAATATTTGAATTATTGTTGGCATCCCTGCAATGAACTAGTCTTAAAAATGAGTATTTTAGGAATGATTTGGTCAGAATCTGGTCATGTCCAAGCTAATCTAATACATTACTGCCACGTCTCCAATAGAAAAAAGTGTTGATAAAAATTAAAGGTAAACTCAATAGAACTATACAGGAAATAAAATAGTGCACCCATTACATTTCTAATGTTTGGGACAATCAATATTCTCCTCTTCTACATGTTTATAATGAAATCTTGGTATAAAATCCTGGTAGAAGACAAACCATTTTCTAAGCAGTAGATATATTATTTTACTTACACACACCTGCATTGTGCCTCAAGTCTGTTCTGTTTTATAGAAATTTACTCTCTTGACATTTCAATGAACAAGATAACTAAGAGTTTCCACTGATGATGTAAGATTTAGTGTGACATAGGCTGACCCTAGGATGGAAGGCAAAAACACTCTGTGCTGCTTAGTTTAAAAGATGGACAAAGACTGTTTGGAGGGAGTGGTGAGCAGGGTTGACAGGGACCTGATAGGATTTTAGCCTCAAAGAATTATAGTGTGTCTTCTAGATTTGGAGGGGAGTAACATATGCCACAGTATCCATCCATGGCTTTTTGCTATCAGCATTGTTTTCTTTTTTAATGCTTATGTCAATGTAATATGTATACTTAGTAAAAATACTACTATGATTACACAGAGTGGCCCATAAAGAAAAGCAATAGGTTCTAGCCCATACCTGCCCCTCTTCAGTACTGCTCTCAAAGGCCATCATCTTTAGCCATTTGTTTTTGATTCTTCTGATAACTTAGATTCACAAATCTAAATAGTAACAATCATAGTTCTCAGTTCATAAGCTTCAGGAAACATCCATGGACTTTCAACGAAGAATGAGGATTAACTTAACTCACATTATCCTTATCCTTCTCCCTGCTTATAATTTTTATAGTTATATTTAGTTTTATTCTTCTACTGGTCACTTTTCACTTTAAGTAGTGCATTTCAAGCTCTACTTGCTCTTTCTTCTTTCTAAAGTTTATTTATTGAGAGAGAGAAAGGGAGAGAGAGAGAATGAATGAACAGGAGAAGGGCAGTGAGAGAGAGCGAGAGAGAGAATCCCAAGCAGGCTCCACACTGTCAGTGCAGCTCGTGATCGGAGCTGAAATCAAGATTCAGACTCGTAAGCCACTCAGACACCACTCTACTTGCTGTTCTATTAGTTTCTCACTCTCCACAACATAATACAGGCGATCAGTGACCCTACCTTCCACCAACTTGTCAACCTCCTCCTGCATCCTAACTTCTGACCACCATCTTACTTTTTGTTTTCAAATTACCGACTAACCTTCCTCTGCTTTGTTTATAAGTTGTTTCTAAAAAGTAAAGGTGAGTAATCTTATTTACTGCATTATGATGCATAAATATTGTTTCTAGCAGAGACAAGTAATGTGTCAGAATTACGTTCCTATATCTAGAGATCCATTTTTAGGATGTCTTTAAAAAAGCATACTACTAAAATGAAAGAAATCAATTTCTTTTTCTTAGTTTTCATAATTGCTCAAAATCATGTCCCACTTTTGTTGCACTGTGATTAAGCCATGACATCGTTGTACACCCTTTTATCCAGAGTTTCTAATTGCTTTTACTTTTGTATTAGTCATCAAATCTTCAGTTTCTTACAGCAAAATTGGGTTCAACACATAAACATGAAAACTTCAAGGTTTACTATATAGCGAGTTAAAATTAAACTTTTGAAAAATAAAAAGCTTATTTTGTTGTTAAGTGCCTGAACAAAAACAACCTTTTGCTTATGTGTCCTTTAGCAGTGATGAGATGTATTCGATGTGCATTAATTAGCTCCACTTATTCAGTACTTTCAGTTTATAAAACTGCTTGTGTGTATTATTTTATGCTCTCAGTCTCTGAAGGAAGCAATATCTTCTCCATTTCACAAATACTACAATTTAAGATTAGAGAGAGAGGGATTTAGCCATGATCAGACCGTCAGTTACAAGTTTCAGATCTGAAACCAAGGCTTTGGTTTTCAAAGGCCAGCGTTCTTTGCTTCTACCCAGCTGCCCAACACACGTGCTCTTTCTGCCTTTTGTTTAGAAGTAAAACATCACACTTTATTCTAGAGGTTTTGTTATCAATTACAATACTCCTATGGAAAACAACACAGTACTTTCACTCTTTATTCATTACTAGATGCTATGGGGCAGGGTTTTTGTAAATAAACCACTGGAAAAGCTGGCAGAACTAGGGGAAAAATACAAATAAACTCAAAGCCATTACACAAAGGGCTGCTATAATAACAAGCTGAATAGTCAGAAAGGCCAAAATTCATAAGCACTAGCTTTCGTAAGTAATACATGGGAGTCTGTATGGCCTGGGGGTACATGGGAGTCCGTACAGCACTGGGGTTATGTTCACCTTTAATAATGTAGCGTTATACAAATATATATATATATTTGTATATATATATATATATATATATATATACACAAATACAAATATTTGTATATAGGAAATACAAATATATAAATACTGCATGTCAATATACATACTTTTAGCATTTAGGTATTAGGAAAAACACTTCAAATTTTGGATGGTGATTCTAGAAACTTATATAACCTGCATTACACAAAAGTGTTTAGACAATTTGGTAATTATTTTTAGCAACAGGAAGATTTTATTTATAGACTATTTTCCTACTGACTTCATTCCATATACTTGGTGGTATCATGCATATTGAATAATAAAGATGTGGCTATTCCTATGGATAATTAATCACATACATAAAAATCTTTTTGACTTGGACAGTGACTGCTGTAGGCTATTTCGTCTTATCAATGAGCAATAAATCTATCAATAAATATTTATGAAGCTCCTACTATGTAGAAATCACTTATACTATAAAACCTTTTTCTTTCTTCTGAACCTCCTCTCACCTTCCCCTTCTACAGACAAATGGGAGCTACAACACAGTAAGTCTGGCATGGTTTTTTATTTACTTATGGTTAAAATTTTTGGAAGACCTCAGATACTCTTCCCATTTTGTACCTTGTAACAATCGGTGCTGAGTTTGGGTCAGAAGTATAAATTCTTGCTAGACTACAGAAGGATAGGAGTTGTCAATTTTCTCTCTATCTTTAAGATACTGAGTTTCAGGACTCACTAATGGTTTGTTTGTTTGTTTTTTAATGTTTAGTTTTTTGAGAGAGGGAGAGGGGAAGAGAGAAAAAGAGAGAGAGAGAGAGGCAGAGAAGGAGAGAGAGAGAATTCCAAGCAGGCTTTATGCTGTTAGTGTAGACCCCGACTTGGGGCTTGATCCCAGCAACCATGAGATCATGACTTGACATCAAGAGTTTGATGATGTTTAACCGACTGAGCCACCCAGGCGCTCCAAGGGCAAACTAACGTTAAAAAGGTATAAACACATTATACTTTTAAATAACTTTTTTCTCCTGCTAGTGGCATTTAACTCAGGAGTTCAGAGACTCAAGCCCTGTCCCTAGTTCTAGTGCGCACTCACTATGAAACTGGGGAAGTCAATTCAGGCCTCTGAGCCTCAGTTTCTTCATTTAAAATACAGAGCTGGAGTTGATAATTCCTCAAGTCCTGCCCATCTTGGAATTCTAGGAGTTCCATATACTGCTCTTTATAAACATGGTTAACTACTGAGAGCCTGTAGGGGCCCCACACAGAACCCTGTGAACCCATAAAGCTGTAAGAGTGTGGTTCTGGTACCCTCTCAGATTACTGAAATCCACCAGCCCTGTCACCTGCTTCTCAGCAGAATGATTCTTTCCAGACATTTTACATACCACATGATTCTGGCAGTTCAGCTGTCAAGAGTCCAGAGACCACTACATTTTTGGCAGTTTTGCAGGTCTAAAGTCTTTCCTGTTTGATTTTATTCAAGACCCAATAAAGCAAGTTACTGTGCAAAATGGAGGCTTTCTGCATTGCAATGTTTACCCCCCACAACCACTGTCATTTTTATTCCTTTAAATTTAGCTCTGTAAAAAGAGTAACTAATGTGATGGGTTTTTTTGTTTTGTTTTCTGAACAATGTCCCCAACTCCTTATCCCAGCTGCTGTCTCCCTCACCTCTCATCCCTCATCCAAATTTCTATCCATGTTTCCCTCTCTTTCTATATCCAGCTTTCTTTTGTAAAAAAATTTTTAATGTTTATTTTTGTGAGAGAGACAGAGTGTAAGTGGGGGAGGGGCACTTTTTTTAGTACTATGTTATTTCAGTGGACGCTGGCTTTCCTTTGCTGAAAACGTGGTGACAGGAAGAGAAGAAAATAAACATACAGACTAGCTCCTCCATGCCAGACACTTCCTACACCTGATCTCATTTAACATCCACCACAGCCTCTGTGTTACATATCCATGTTACAGCTGGAAAGAGCCCTGAGGTTGATGTAGAGAGCTGACCTAATTTGCCCATATTTTAACAGAGCCCATGCAGTTTCCATTATATTATGCTGCTCTCAGTACCCTGCCACTATCTGAAAACTAAAAAGGACGTATGTTTCACTGAAATCAATTTAAAAATCTCATTTCCGCAAAAGCACCTCAGCAATTCATTAGAAAAAAAAATCTCAAAAGGCAAATGCATACATATCACATGGCATGTGATAAAATAATTACGTATTTCCTTCGAATGGGTGCTACTAAGCCCTTACTAAGTTACTGCTGCCTACCTTTGCTTCACTGGCCCCACCTTCTGCAGATGAACGGATTTTTGTACCCACTCCTATTAAGGATACAGTTCTATTAAAATCATTTTCTTCACCCTCAGAATATTTTACCATAGCCAACTATAAATATTTACTCTCACTTGACAAGCAAGAGCTTTTTTAAGGGAGAGAAAAACAGTCTGCATAGCGGGTTTAAACTTTTGAACTTTGCTTCATCCACAAGAACTAAAGAGAGCCACAGTCTCGGAGGCTCCGTGTCACCCACACTCCTTCGTTTGTTTGTTTGTATTTTCATTCAAGTGTTCTTCTTCATGTAAAAAGGATCTGAGTTACTTTTACAAAATACTTATAAGTAAGATAGAGATCTATAAAGAATAAACATCACGACCAGCGGAAATCAGAGTAATATGCCAATACTGAGAAGACAAAAAGTGCAAATATACAGCGATAACAGGGATTATCTCTAAGTCACTGTCTAATGGTCTAACAAGAGAATTAAGTTCCAGTTAATGAATTGAGGTAAAGCTTTCACCACAATTTTGCTACCTAAAAGAAATTTCTCAAGAGTGAAACTGAAAGAGGAAAATTCAAGTAGGAAAGGTTTTCCTCAATATCCTATTGCAATCAGATTTGATGCATATTTGGAAAAATCAACTGTAATGATGAATAAGTTGACAGGTGAAGATTTCATTATAAGATAAGAATGTGCAAGGCTACAACTTCCTGGATTTTAAGGTCATTTTCAATAAAGTCCTAACATGTGAATCAATGTGAATGTTTTATTTATCCACCTTAATTACAAACTTACACTCATGCTTTAAGATGATGGAGATAATTTTAAACAAAACAAAATGAAAAGTATGGTACTAGCTATGAAATGGGCCTTATGCTCTTAACTCAGAATTTATACATGTTTCTTTAAAGAAATTGCTGTAAAGCACACGTAAAGCACAAAAAGCATAAAAGTATATTTCATTAAAGTATTATAAAGTAAATACTTATGTGATCACTGTACAGGTCAAGAAATAAAATATTTCCAGGACCCTAGAAGTCCTCCAACACCACTCCCCAAAGGTAAGTACTATCCTGATATTTACAGGATTATCTTTGCTTTCCTAGTTTTATCAGTTACCTATGCTCTAGTTTATCCCACTCTACAGTTTATTATACAAATTATATCATAGAATATGTACTACTTATATCTAGCCTTTCCTTTCTCTCATTATGTTTTTACGATTCATTCGCATTATTGGAATTGCTCTCATTTCTTCAGTTTCATTGGTGAATAAAATTCCATTGTATGACATATAACTTGTCAACTGCACTGTTGACAGATACTTGGGGTGTCTCTCATTTAGGGCTATTGTGATGCCATTAAGAACATTCTCTATGGCATATATTGTGGCATGGAATGACTGAGTCATAGAAGAAGCTCATTTTCAACTTTACAAGGTAATACCCAACAATTTTCAAAACTAGCTCAACCAGTATTACGTTCTCACCAGCAGTCTGGAGGGTTCACATTGCTTCATATCCTCACCAACCACTGATATCACCAGACTCTTTAATACTAACCACTCCAATGGGTACCCAGTGGTCTCTCACTGACATTTTAATCAGTATTCTCATGATTACTAATGAGCATAAGCATACTTTTAATGTTTATTGAACATCTAATTTTCTTGTTTGTGAAGTGCCTGTGAAGTCTTTTGCTCATTTCTCTACTGGGTTGATGTCTTCTTGTTACTGATTTATAGAACTTCTTTACATTTTTGGATATAAGTCATTTTATACTTATATGTGTTGCCAATATCTTCTATTCCATAACTTGCCTTTTCATTCTCTGATTTTTTTGAACAGAGATACTTAATGTCTCTCAAACATCAATTTTTTAAAGATTAGTACTCGTATCCTAGTTAAGAAACCTTTCATTACCTTAAGACCATGAAAATATTCTCTCATATTTTCTTCTGAAGGTTTTATTGGTCTGCCTTTTACATTTATGTGTATAATCTATGTCGAAGTGATTTTTGTATGTGATGTGGAGTGGGGATGAAGTATTAGGATTTTCTATATGGATACCTAATTGTCGGGGTACCATTTATGAGAGTTCTTTCCCCATTGTTCTACTGTATCTCTGCTGTCGGCAAGCACTTGTTTGTATATGAATGAATCTGCTTCTGGGGTCTCTGGTGCACTGCTCTACTTGTCTGTTTTTGCACCAAAACCACAATGTCTTCATTACTGTAATTTTACAGTAAGTCTTGATACCTTGTAGAACAGGCCCTCTTACCTTGGTCTTCAAGAGTGTCTTGACTTTTTATGGCCTTTTGCATTTCTGCATAAATTTTAGCATCAGCTTTAATTCTATAAAGAAACCTATTAAAATGTGATTGTAATACTACTAAATTTACATAATTAATATGAAGAGATGACATCTTTAAAGTACTGAGTCTTCAAATCCATGAATATGATACAGCTCTCACTTATTTAGATCTTCTTTATTTTCTCTTAATAGTATTTTATAGCTTACCACATAAAGAGCTTGTGATAGGTTTTGTTCATTTATCCCTAGGTACTTGATATTTTGTGATGCTACTGCAAATGGTATTTAAAACATTTTAGTTTCTGATTGATTGTGCGGAGCTCTGGATATATGATTGATTTTTACATAATGAATAAATGCAGTGATGGCAAGCCTCCCTATTTTATTTCCAGTCTCAGAACGCTTTCAACAAGAGCAGGAAATTTTAGAGCTATCCTGTAATGAGATATTAAAAAGTTCTCTTCTATTCCTAGTTTCCTAAGATTTTAAAAAGTTACAAATGGACACTTTTACTAATTGCATTTTTCTGAAACTATTGTAATCATGACTTTTTCACTTTAATTTGCTGATATCATGAATTAAATTGATAACTCTAATGTTAAGTCGATTTTGCTCTCTGACAGTGAGGGGAGCTGGCTTTATATATTCTGAGTTTGCTAATACTTTTACAAGATTCTTTTGTGTCTATACTACATTATACTCTTTAAATATTAAGAATCCAATGTTTACAATGTTTATTGATCTGAGAATCCTAAAGTTATGACTGTATTTAGATTATTTAAAAAATTGGCAGACATACCTAAAAGTAGAGAAGACAGTATAATAAACTGCCATTTCCACCACCCAACTTTTACAATTATCAATCTCTTCATCTATATAACTCTCCCCCACCTTGATTGGATTAAGTAAATTCAACACACCACATGTCACTTCATAAATTCTTCAGTATGTATGTCTAAAAGATAAGGACTCTTATTTAATCAGAAGATATTTGACAAATATAACAGTAACTCTTTAATACTAGCATACTCCAGTGTTGAGAATGTCACCAGTGTTTTCTAGTCTGTTTTTACAATTGGTTTGTTTGAATCAAGATATAAACAAGAACCACAAATTGCATTTAAATTAAATTTCTCCTAATCTACAGTTCTGCCTCTTTTTCCTTGCCATTTATTTACTAATGAAACTGGGTCATTTCCGCCAGAATTTTTCCCACCCTGGCCTCTACTTATTGCATTTCTACAGTGTCAGTTCCCTTTTGTCACTTTAGTTGTACTTCCTACCAACTGTTAATTTAAGACATTTAATACAATCTGGGTCTGATATTTGGTTAAGAAAATTTTATAGATGATATTCATCTTTCCTTTTACATCAAACTAGGAGGTAAATAATACCTGATTGTTTCTTCTTTGTGTGTTCAGGTGTTAATCATCTTCTCCATCTGCCTTCTGTCTAAGGTTTTGGCAGCCACTGATGAGCACTGCCTAGATCCAGTATTTCATTAGGGATTGCAAAATGTGGTACCAATTCTATCCCATTTGTTTTAAAAGCTGGAAGTTTCCTCTAAAGAGAAACTTTCTGGCATCAACTATTTGATTACTCTCCATTAGAATCTGTACAAGAGAAATAAGGTAATTCCTTGAGTCTTTCCTTTTGTCTACTATTTTCAGAGTTGGAGTTGGGGCCCTATACCCCCAAAATGTGACCAATGAGACATTCTATTCCTTTAGGATAATATTCAGAGTAAAATACATCTTTCTCAGACCATCTCTATAATTAAAATAATATATTAAGATAACATATAATAACCATCTAAGATAAAAGAAAATATATTATCCTTTGAATGAAGTCCTTTTCAATTTTATACAAAACCTGATGGTATTTAGCAATAAAAATATCCCAAGATGTTCACTGTTCTTCTTAACTGGAGCTAGAATTTCCCGTGCTATCCATATTTTTCTACCATTCTAATAATTGTGACCTTGCTTCAGAGGGATCACTAGCTAACAAACCCTTTAGGATAAAAAGGATTTTCCTATTACATAAGAACCTTCCTGGCATTTATGTACATTCTTATGTGTTTCCCAAAGGGAAAAAGATCACCCGAAGTAATCTTGGGTATGGCTGGGGCAAATCTGGGCAAAGGTAGGTGGGTCTCAATAACACGAGAATCTTGTAATATGTACTTCAGGAATATTGTTATCGCTGAAGCTGCTTCAGATTCCAATCACCAAACTGCCAAACGCTCATTCAAAATCTATTATATTTTCTGATGTATTAGTATGTTAAATTTTCTAAGCAGTCTTTGTGGATGCTGATATTCAAGGAAAAAAACGTGAATACTAAAGCTGTAATTCTTTGAATGAAAGTTTTAATGCCTGATCAGAAAGACAGTATCAGTCTTCCTGCTGGGACAGTTTTCAAATTCTCCACTTGAGTATCATAAGATGAGGAGTATTTTGACTTTAACACTAAAACACACACACACGGGGAATACTTAGCATACAGAATTTCTGAAATAAATTGCTATCCCTATCCTCACAACCAGGCTGCCTCAAGCTAAGTATCTCCACTTAATGCTAAATAAATAATAAAAAAAGCAGGATTAATATATTTTATTTTAGAATTTCACTTGCCTTAACTGTTTTAGGACCAAGAATTAATCATTTGTGTAACCGTAAGTGAGGATCATGGACATCTTCTCTTTCTACTGCTAATTAGCACTGTATCCCCAAAACACTAGGAAAAAGGAAAAGAAGGGCTAGAAGTGAATACAGAGTCAATAAAGTGTTTCTTAAAGAATGATGAATTATAAAATGAACACTCAAAACAGCAGATCTGTTGGGACCTGGAGGCTTTTTCTGGTCTTCACCTCAATCTATCCATGAGTTTTCGATTTTTTTTTTTTTTTTTTTTTTGCCATTTTGGGATGCTCATATTTTTGGGTGGGGATCAATCAAGGAGTTTTATTATTACAGAGAATCTGTTCTATTTTTTCAGAAGTGAGATAAAATTTTAGACTGTTCAGTAAAATTGTCTTTATTAATACCATGGTTGTTTCCAGTGGGTTTGAAAAGTTCAATCATTAAACATGGGAACACTTGGTAATTTGCCTTCCATATACAACTCACCTGAAACTTTAAGCACAAAAGACTGGAAGTAGATTAATTGTCTAGTTTGTTGTAGTGATCCCTTTCCATGAAACTGACTACCGTTTTCACTGTTCAACTTCAGAATTTTTATGTTTGGATATTGAAAAAGTAGAGATGGCTATGGATTCCTTCTATCTCCTCCATGAATTAAGAGAGGAAGACTTCAAGTTAAGGAGTTAAGTAAATAAAAGTGTCCTGAGTGTATAGTCAACTTGTTACAGAACGGGGAATTGCAAGCAAATTCACTTCCACTTAGATCACATAAATTTAGGCCAGTTTCCATCTGTAGACACACACACACACACACACACACACACACACACACACACTTTCATTATCTATGAAACAACTTATAGACACTAGATATTTAGGATAAAGAAAGTTTCACGAAGTAAAGCCGCTGTAGGGAAAAGGTAATGTTGTGACAAAGAGTGCACAAGCATGGGGAGTGGGGAGCGGAAGGAGACAGAGATTCTTAAGCAGACTGCCTACATAGGGCTCTGCGAGTCTCTGGGAGATCATGGCCTGAGGCGAAATCAAGCGTTGGCCGCTTAACTGACTAAGCCACCCAGATGACCCTGTTTATAAATTTTCTTTTTAATATATCAATGTTTTGAAACATAATTGAAAACAAATGTGAAAAAAAGTTGGTTAAGGTTTTAAATTAAACTAAAAGTATCAGTTGAAGGAAATCTGTATAATTTTATAAAAAGGTTTCACTACTCTGTTTTTGTTTTTTGTATGTTATCACTTAATGTGAAAGGCTCTAAAAAGCACTGGCAATTTTACGCAATTCTGAGAATCTACCATTTGTGAACTGACAGGGGGAAAATGTATTAGAACCAGTGAAGCAAACCAAGTAGCCAGAGAAGGCTGGGATTTCTTCCTTTTCTCAGGTGATGGGAATGGCACATGGACTTCTACCATTCCCACTAGCTTTGATCTTTAACAGGTTGAGCATAGTTAATGGGACGGGAGAAGTATTCTGTGGCATATATAAAAACTCTCTTATGCAAATGAAGTTTTAAACAGGCATCCTACAATGTCTTATTTATTGAAATTTTAATGTTTTATTTATTTCTGAGAGAGAGAGAGAGAGAGTGAGAGAGTGACAGCATGAGTAGGGGGTCAGAGAGAGAGGGAGATACCGAATCTGAAGCAGGCTCCAGGCTCTGAGCTAGCTGTCAGCACAGAGCCTGATGCAGGGCTCGAACCCATGAACTGTGAGATCATGACCTGAGCCGAAGCCGGACGCTCAACCAACTGAGCCACCCAGGCGCCCCTACAATGTCTTTTTTAAAAAGTTATCACACAGATTAATACAAACACACAAATTAACTACCAAATTACCATTTTCAAGAAATGTTTTGGTGTTTCCATTCCAGGGGAAGTAGCAGGTGAAAGATGGCAGTTTACAGATAAAAAGGCAGACAGGCATAGTTTCAATTATTTCTTGTCAGAATATAAATTCCAAGAATGAGCTACAGAAAAAAGCAGCATCTGATATTCTAACTCCAGACTTTCCAATCTCAGAAAAAAAACCACTGTGCTTTATTATTATTATTATTATTTTTTTTTACCAAAACCCAGGTAGTTCTTTCCAGTATATCCAGCTAGACACAATTTCCCTTTTTCCCAGAAACTGTGTATTTGTTTTTATTTCATCTGTTTGTAAGCCATGTCCTCAGATGGCTGCCAATGTTGTCTTCTTCTGTATTTTAGGCTCTGTGGGTTAGAATGTCATTATGTAGATTTTTCTCCTGCACAGTACTTGGCGTGCCCCAAATGTCACAACGGTAATGATGACACTGCATGTTAGTGTCTCTAAAGATAATAAGTGAATGATACTAAAAGCCAAGATCTTGATTACTTTCTATTTCTAAGTCGGCCGTGGCAACATTGCCTTCATTATTTCAACTTCTTTAAATTTCTTTTTTAAAGGTTTACTAATGTATTATGAGAGCTAACACACATTTGCTATAGTTTCAGAACTGTTTCCAGCACGATAAACCCCAAAGCACCAGTACTAAACAGCTACAAGATTTCTCAGTGACAATGTTAATCTGAAACCCTCAGAAGAATTTTCAGATTTCCACACAGAGTAAAATAAATATATCACTAAATTATAATAACATATTTTCTTAGGTAATGCCTTTATTTAAAAATCCAAAACAGCCCCAAAGGTATAATTCTGTTTTAAAAAACCACTAGAAGATTATTATACTCTTTAATAATTCCAGTTCTGTTTTGATTACACAGTTATTTCAAGAAATCAAATATGGAGCCAAAATTTCCGGTTTAGAATATGTTTTGTTCAAAGTATACCACATGTTTTAACTTGGTTATGTGAATTAAATTATGGTTATGACTTTTTTGTTATAACAAATTCTCCCTCCAAAAAAGATACCAGTTTTCTACCCTTACAATTACATACATATTTCCAAAAAGAAATCCCAAGAATAATACTAACATATATAAAAACATTATTACATGCTTGAGAAATTCATTAACACTGTAGGAACCTGTTAGCAAAAGGCACACTTTATTTTATTATACTTCATGATGAGAGAACTTCATGATGAAAATTCCATTTTATAGCTGTGCCATAATAATGTTTAGTATAGATCTAATAACTTTCTTATAAGTAGCTCTTAAGAAAATATCCAAGGAAGAATGAAAATAAAGCTATTATTTTGTTAACTTCCAAAGCTTAAGAGTAAAATGACTAGAAAAAAAGGATCTGCCTTAAAAAAAACCCAAAAAACATCTCTTACATACTTTAGTTAATATAAGTAAGCAAAACCGAAAAATAGAGTATTTTTGAATCAGTACAGTATAATAAATTCATTTTCCTTATAACCTATCTGAGAGACACTGATGATTAGTAAAATATGGAGTCAGAAACAACAGGGAAGTTGCAAAATCAATAGCACAAATGAGAAGGAGCAAATTCTCTCCCTTAACTGAGCCTACTGTGCTAAAATCTGTAAAATTCTTGCTTTTCCTGAAAACCCTATAAATCCAGCACTGCCCCTTCATTAAAGAGCTCTTACCCAATTTTAATAAGAAAAGTGATTTTATATTGCACCATAAACATTAAGTAGGTATTTTCTAAGAATTCACATACTCTGCAAATGAGTATCTTTATTTAGTAGAAAAACTTTATGCAAAATATGGAGTAGTTGAAAAATGAACAAGTAAGTTCTGCTTTTGGTCTGGATGAAGGAGGATGTTGTGCTCTTATCCAGAGCACAACAAATCCCCAGATAAACCTCAACAAAATACATTTTATCTATCTATCCATCCATCCATCCATCGGGAAACTGTGCACATGTAAGCAGGGGTGGGGTGGGAGCGAAGATGGGCAGAGGGAGAAAGAGAGAAGAATTTCAAACAGGCTCCAGGCTGAGCATGGGGGTTCGATCCCATGATTCTGGGGTCTTAACCTGAGCCGTTATCAAGAGGTGGATGGACGCTCAACTGACTGAGCCACTCAGACGCCCCAACAAAGCATATTTCTGTAAAAACCATATACGAGTTGTGAGCACACAGAAATGTAAAAGAATTAAACAGGAAGGGGTCACTTTCACATCTTGGACCCATGGCTAAACTTGGAGAATGAGCTCCAAGAGGACAGGTTGGTAGGCAAGAAGAAACCAGTCAGACTCTAGATATGTCTGTGGGCTCACTCGTTAGATTTAAATCTGGAAGGGCTCCAAATGCAATCCTCTCTGGAAAGTCACTGTTCCTTGGCAATTTTATGAATCACTAGAGGGTGAAAGGACGCACGACTTAGCTTACCTGTGGCGGTGCATTGGAGGACAAGGGCCAGGTGAGATTAAAGCTCGGAAGACACTGGTGACAGTTTTAAAGAACTGCCATAAGCCACACGTGGGAAATAAGGAAAGACCGAGAAAATGTCACAGACCAGCAGAGACTAATAAGAAGACATGAAGACTAAATGCAGTGTGGTACCCTGGATGGGCTCCTGGAACAGGAAAAGGATGTAAGTGGAAAGCTGGTAAAATTCAAATGAAGAGTGGAGTTTAACTGAGTAATGCACCAATGTTGATTCTCAGTTTTGACAAATATATCACATGCCACTGTAAGATGTTAACGTTAGAAAAAACTGGATGAAGGATAAATGGGATTTCTCCATACCACCATGGACCCTGACCTATAAATCTAGAGATTATTCCAAAACAAAAAGTTTATAAACCAGTGAAACAAAATAAAAAAAAAAAAAAGTATTATGTCCAGGAAAAGAGGAGAGACTATGGTGGCTCCCTGACCTGTGTGGTTTTGAGGAGCACTTGCTCTCAACATATCTTTCCCTGTTTCTCAAATGCCCTCACACTCCATGTGAACAAAGCTCACCACTCTAAAGTGTAGTCACAGACTATTCATTCCCTCATTAACACTACAAGGTTTTCTCCTGTTGGCCAAAAAGCATGAAGCTAGAAGACACCTGCATTGTTTTCATTATTTCTCTATATCATCCGACCACCCCCCTAGATGGGTACAGGTATTTCAACTTCAGGCTGTTAAAGGCAAAAGTACCAGTTTCTGCCTATTTTGAAACTTACTTTTAAAAATCTCAATTGTGTAGCCCTTTAAAACACAATTTTGAGAGTCCTGATGTGTTTTTCAAGTGAGTGTTAATAAGCTGCCTCTAACACAGTCACATAGTTTGTCACTCAGATAGACACTATTAAGAGCTGTAGTTTTCACACATACCTAGTGTTTTTAGTTATTTTTAGTATGTTGTATTTAATTTATTCACAAGATGGACTACAGAATAAAAGGCAGGAAACATAAGGATAATGAATTTTGAAGTTCTCGGTGAATTGCATTTATTTAATCAAATTTCTTATGCAACTAATCAAGGTATCTCTGGTATTTCAGGAAACAAATGTTAAAAGAAACAATATAAAGATCATTTTAACCTAAGTGGTCATTCATACCTGCAATCAGAAATTGTAGAAAAGTCCTTGCAAAGAGAATCCTGAAACATTGTATCTTATCCTTTAGAACCCAAAAAGGAACAGAAAGGTCAAAATGGAAGAATTCCAAACATCCAGACATGAAAATAGTTTTTGACTACTTTTGATGCCTTAACAAATAAGGAAACATAATAAACACCTAAAAATTTCTCAACAAATAATTTTTTATGTAATTTAACAGAATATATTACCAGTTATACAGAGAAAATGGAAAATTTTTCTTTGGTAACATATAACTACTACTAGGGGTTATAGTAAAATGAATTTTACATAATCTTTAATACAATATATAATCTGATATACATACCATATAAAAATGATAAAATGATATTTTCAAAGTTTCAGTGGGGGAATCATGGATCATTATTTAGAAAAGTATTCATAAATTTAAAAAGATATAAAAATGCTCAACACCTTGATTTACACATGGAAAAGCTGACGTCTCAAATTTGTTTAAACTCACACAGAGTTTGGATGGATGTGACAGTGTTAAGACCTGCTTCTCTTTCTTCCTCATGATCTTTCCTTTAAGATACTGGAGCCTTCATGTGGGTGGCTATCTATCAATAAAATCCTTCTCACTAAGCAAAGTAAATCAGAAAACCTTCTCATCCTTGGACTTCCCTATACACAGGAAATGGATTTAAAAGCAACTCTTTATGTCCCTCTTCAACAGGAAAACACAAGTCCTAGAGATCACATGTTTGTACAAATGGGTGTTCCTAGGCTCCTCATCACACCCCTGTTGCCCAACACAGCCGCACTGTTCCTACCATGAGAGGAAAGCTAAAAATTCAGAGTTTGGGAATAATCTTTCAAATCTAAAAGAGAACAGAAAACAGAGAAAAGCATAGCGGTCCAGAAGATCTCTACGGAAAAGTTCAGCCGAATCAAAGGTGGAATAAGCTGTCTTCCTGCTTCACTACTGCCCTATTCCAAGTCCCCTCAAAAAAACTAGTTCTCAAGTTATAGGACATTATGATTTGAACAAACATTTTGTAAGTACAGATCTGAAATCCAATTATTCTCATGATAATAATTGTCTTTACCACCACAAACACTTACAAAGCATGACTTGTTTTAGAAAGTATAGTCCAAATTTCTGATATCTTGAGTACAAATGAACTTTTGGAACAGTGTCTATTCGTAATTTCTGGTCTCAAACCTCTTTCACAAAATAAGGCTCTTCGAAGCCAGAGCAAAAAAACCTCAACCAACCAACTAAAAAAACAAAACAAAACAAACCCACCCCACCCCAAAACCTCACATTAGTTTGACTTTATGATTTGTGATCTTTGTAAAATAATACTCTTGGCAAGTAATTAATAAATAAAGTGATTAAAGCATTAAGATATGCAAAGCTGTAACACTGGTGATGATTATATTCTATATTATTCTATAGCTGTTTACTGAACACCTACTATGGGTCAAGTACTGTGCTGGGGATAAAAGGAAAAGATGAAGGTTTACCACATTTAAGGATATGATAGGACAGGAGGGACAGACAGCTCTGTGAACCAAGTTTAAAGAAGACTGATAGGTAGTAACAGGCTAAAAGGAGGCCACAGAGCGGGTAAGGCAAGGGTCAATCACAGAGGTGTGTGGAAAAGGACAGGTATCAAGAAAGGTGACAGGGAAGGGGTGACCCTTGTGTTCAAGTCTGAAAGAGAAGTTGGCCTTCGAAGATAATGGAGGATAGGGGAGGAGTGCAAAACCTTTCAGGCTGATCAGCTGAAGTACAACAGACTAGATACACTGGAAAAGAGCCAGCAAACAGCTTGGTAGAGCTGGATTTTAGGGAAGTGAGGTCCAGCAACAGCCAAGGCTGTTAAGGCTGCTATTGCTCAGGATGATTCTATGCATGAATAGTTCTTAAATAAGTAAATAAACAGGTCTTAACTATTTCTGAACACAGATTCTTCAGGATTTAAAGGTAAGAACAAAATCGGGGCGCCTGGGTGGCTTTGTCGGTTAAGCGTCCGACTTTCGCTTAGGTCATGATCTCGCGGTTCATGGGTTCGAGCCCCACGTCGGGCTCTGTGCTGACTGCCAGCTCAGAGCTTGGAGCCTGTTTCAGTCTGTGACTCCCTCTCTCTCTGGCCCTCCCCTGCTCAAGCTGTCTCTCTCTCTCTCTCCTAGAAATAAATAAAACATTAAAAAACTTTAAAAAAAAAAAGGTAAGAACAAAATCAGTAATTTCAGTGTATTTATTACTATGAATCAAGCACTTTATATACATTTTTATTTAATTTTATATTTACAATGATTAGAAATAGGAATTCTTTCATTTTTAAAAAAGTTTATTTACTTGAGAGAGAGAGAGAGAGAGAGAGAGAGAACAAGCAGGTGAGGGGCAGAGGTAAAGAATCCCAAGCAGGCTCCATCTCATGAGTGTGAGATCATGACCTGAGCTGAAATCAAGAGTTGGATGCTTAACCAACTGAGCTACATTTGTGCCCCAGAATAGGGTTTTTTTGAAGTTTTTTAATTTTCTTTTTTAGGAATTATTTCTATCAGATAATGACATACAGGTAATTTGCCTCTCAAAACACCAATTAAGTGGCAGGATGAAATTCAAACTCAGTTTAACTTCAGCCTGTGTTCTAGGGACCCTCTCCTTGAATTAAAAAAAAAATACAGGGGCACCTGGGTGGCTCAGTTAATTAAGCTTCTCATTAAGCTTCTGACTTCGGCTCAGGCCATGATCTCACGGTTCGTGATTTAAGCCCCACATTGGGCTCTGCACTGACAGCTCAGAGCCTGAAGCCTGCTTCAGATTCTGTCTCCCTCTCTCTCTGTCCCTCCCCCCTCGTGCTCTGTCTATATGTCTCTCTCAAAAACAAATGATCAAACAAAAGTACATACATATATATCATTACTTTCTTCTTCTCATTCAGATCACACCCCAATCATGTGTGGGGTCACAAAGTTATCTCCTTTGATTCCACATTCTCCTCTAGCTATCATTCCCTTTCTCTCCATTTCACAACAAAAACCAATGGAGTTGTCTACACTGATCATATTCCCTTCCTCATTTCCCATTTTTCTTTCAAACCAGCCCTACTGGCGTGAACAGGAGTCTGGCATGGACAATGTCAGCTATGGCCTCCATATCACTAGTCTAGTGGCCAATTAACTGCTCTTATATTACCTGAAAGCTCAACAGGCCAATATTGTTTTCTTGTAGCCCCACAATACCATTCTTCCCTATTTTGTTTTTTTTTTTCTCTCCTTACTTTATCTGACCTTCTCTGCGCCACTTCTGCCTGAAGGAACTTGAAATGTTGGGTGTCCCTCTCTCAGTCCTGGGTTTTTCTTCTGTTCTTGGAGTACTCTATAATTTGAATTAAAAGGATAACTAGAAAAACTGGACAAAGTTACAAAAAAATAGATGCTTAAAAGCACTAGATGGCCAAAAAGTCAAGGAAGATTCAAGGGAACAAGATGAGGAAGGCAGAAACCCAGAGAGGTGAGTCTGAAATCAGGGCCTCTTCTCGGAATCAGGGCAACACCAACTCCACAAGAAGTAAAGAAAAACCTAAGACGCCTCAAGAAGCTTGGGGCACAAAACACAGACCAGTACCTCCCAAGGTAGGTTGGAGGCTAATAAACCCTTCATGATTTGTGTGGTAACCCAAAGAAATATACTATAGGAGTAAGTGTGAACCAGACAGAATACAGTTCTCACTGTATTATGAAGCCTGAAGCACAACTTCACATCCCCTCAATCTTTGAGAAATGAATTAAAATTGATGCATGACTGTGAGTGCCTTAGCTGCTTGCCAGAAACAAAGTTAAGTTCTTTCTCTAGAAAGTGAACATTGTCATCCTAGGCTGCAACACAATTTTTTTCAATAACTGTTAAAAAATAGCTATCAATAAAGCATTATCAGATATACAGAGACCCTATAAATAAAAATACAATAAAACTTAAAAAAAAGGAGGGAAAAAAAGATGATAAAACCAGGTCCATAGGGGGTCCTATGCTTTAAGGAGATGGTTAGTGGCTTTTTGTTTTTAAACATGCACAATAAATGCAGGAGCTACAAGATAAAAATTAAGATTTGTCAAGGAACTGTAAAATATTAAAGAGACAAAATGGAGTTCTAAATCTGAAAAATACAGTAACCAAAATTCAAGCTTAAATGGATAGGCCTAAAAACGGATTAGACACAGTTAAACAGGAAATAGAAAAGAGGTCAGAAGACAGATCAGAAGAAAACTGACAGGCAACAGAAGAGAAAATATTGAAAAAAGGCTAAGAGACAGAGAGCAGCTGTAAAAATAACCTTCTAAAATATCTGTAAGTGAAGTTCCAGAAAGAAAGAATAAAGAAAAAGAGCAGAAGCAATATTTTTAGAGATAAAGATTCAGAATTTTCCAAAAAGCAACCAATGGTGTTAAACACACATTTCAGATGTCCTGCAAATCCCAAGGAAGATAAAGAAAAAGAAAACTATACAGAAGAACATAACAACAAAAGGCTAAAAAACGAAGACAAATCTTCACCGTGGTCTGAACAGATTATTCTTTAAAAGATATTTTGATAGCTGACTTCTCAATATAAAACAACATAAAGTTCTAAAATTTGGTGGAAAACAACCACTAACCCTGACTTCTAACTCTAGAGAAAATACCCTTCAAGAATGATGGCAAACTAGAGGGGCGCCTGGGTGGCTTAGTCGGTTAAGCGTCCGACTTTCGCTTAGGTCATGATCTCGCGGTTCATGGGTTCGAGCCCCGCGTCGGGCTCTGTGCTGACTGCCAGCTCGGAGCCTGGAGCCTGTTTCAGTCTGTGACTCCCTCTCTCTCTGACCCTCCCCTGCTCACGCTGTCTCTCTCTCTCTCCTAGAAATAAATTTAAAAAAAAAATAAAAAAAAAAAGAATGATAGCAAACTAAAGCCATTTTCAGAAAGCAAACAAGAAATACACAGAGTAAGTTCTTTTATTTTTCATTTGAGCTAAATGATCACATCTATCCATTACAATTTGGGAGCTATGCAAGGTAATTATTCAACAATGGCCATAGTTTTCTTTTCTAAGAAAACTCCACTGTCCAAGACACTGAGGACAAATACCGTTTACAAATAATTCAAATCAATTTAGAACTGATGGGAGGTAGGAGGATTAAGAAAAAAGGAAAGAACAGCACTCATCAATTTATAAAATGTTTGAATTTCATCAAATGGTATCAATACAATTAATCAATGTCAAAAGAATTTATTTTTATTTGCCTTAGAACATTGTTCTATCTGAACCCATTTTATAAATGCTTTTGAAGCATAAAGTATATCACTTATACACAGGATGCCTTTTATTACATATAC
Source organism: Hyaena hyaena (assembly GCF_003009895.1). Lineage (NCBI taxonomy): Eukaryota > Metazoa > Chordata > Mammalia > Carnivora > Hyaenidae > Hyaena > Hyaena hyaena. The sequence continues at coordinate 259,200 of NW_024081792.1, read as the reverse complement.
ACAGATCATCACAATAAAAGCCTATACAAGGTCTTCCTAAGGTAGCTGAATGCTCTAGTCTGTGATTTAATTTTCTTGACGCAAGAACTGTCTTAACCATCTTTATAATTCCTATAGCATGCCTAGTACACAACTAACCGCACTTAGTAGGCTCCCCAAAATAATTTACTTACTAAACAAAATCAGAAAGACAAGAAAAGCAAGATACTTCATCAGCTCAATTCCTAATGAGAAAAAATTATTTTCATTTCAAAATTAGAACTGGCATATTTGATGATTTCAGTCCTTTCATCTTTAAATAGAAACTACTATAACGAAATTGACTTCATGGAATCATTTTCTTCTTTTACACAGATCTAAGAAACAACTAGATGTAACATGAAAGGGGATCCCTTTGAAAATTTACAAGTTTCCCATAGATTTAGATTATAACAGAGTTACTTTCCAAATATATTGCTGACTTGGTCTTAAAAAGTTTTTCCATTTTTCAGCATGTAGAAAAGGTCATCATTGATATGTGGCTCCAGGGAGCATAACAAAAAAAATACAGGTCAGAGCTACAGCACGAAGATTCAGTAAGCTGGTAAATTAATTATTTACATGACGTCAAGAAAATCTGACATAGTCATGATGATGAAAAAGGGTCTCCAACAATTAGGACATTCTATAATTTATACTACATCTTGACTTTAGGGGGAAATAAAGAAGTGGGCATGCATAATCATATGTGTAGTGTCAAATCTGGATAATTAGGAAAAAGGACATGAACATAAAGGGAATAAGGGACTAAAGATTTGGTGTGAAGCTTTTCTCTTTATAGAAAAAGAAGGTTAAGTTTCTCTGACTTTCAATAAGAATAAACACACAGCTGAGTCAATTTTAAAAAGGAGTAAGACATAATAAAAATCAATAAAGCCATAAAAAATCACATAACACTGTATATTTTTTAAAACATCACTGACACAGAAGAATGACATGAAGAAATCAGTCTTCTGTTTTAAGTCCCTAACACTGCTAGTTAGTAGTTAGGTACAAAGTAATTTTCCTTATAAAATGCACATATCATTTAGATTTATTAACGAAAACTATTGAAGGCTTTGTTTTTTGAGTCATCCCAGTGCAAATGTTCATGCTGTGGTGTCATTTCATTCTTGCATTAATACAAATGCCCCAATTCCCATCCACGTGTCAAAAATCACAGACTGCTGGAAAACAAGAGAAATTTATTCTCTCCTGGAAATGAATCAGAAGGCAGACCATCATTCGGTAGCCAGCGTATGATTCAGCAGAGCTTTGTCTAAAAAGTATAAAGTTCAGAAACAACCCCCAACGGCTTTGGAAGTAGTAGCCTGTTTTCACCCTTCCTGGAATTACTCCTGGTAGCATCTATGAACTCCTGCCTGTGCGTATAACTGAAGAATACATCGGGATGACAGAGTAGTGACTTTTAACGAGCAGCCAACAACATTAGGGACCCTTTCAGCAAATACAGGTAGGAGAAATGCAAACGTATGACAAGAGATTTATATGACCAATAAGGTAACGAATTGAAAAACAGGGCATGAACACTGACCGTGACTATTTAAGTAGTCTCCTGGAAGAGGTTAAAAAAAAAATGTATATACAGAAAATAGCATACTTTTTTTTCTGTGTCTCATAAGATGGTTATGTTTGTAACTTTTTGTCTTCGTTTTAAGCGATGGCTGAAGTAAAAAGTGAATCATTTACAAACAATATTTTTTTCCCTTGGGATGTGAAGAGATGCTAGAGTAGGCAATTTCAGCCGGAGGAAAGCATCCGTGGAGATGCACCAAAACTGGTGTTTGAAATCTCATGTCTCTTCAAGCGAGGCATCTTCCTTAGAGCAGTCCCACACCTGCCCTCACTGCTATAAAACGCAATGCCTCCCAACAATGAAAGAGAATCAGTATTGTCAGTGGCAGAGTTATTATGTAAAAAGAACTGCACCGGAGCATTTTGGACTCATTACAGTTATCAAAAGAAACCAGAAAGTCCTTGGAAGTTCAGGGGAATTGCCTTTTTTGAGCTCAAAGCTGCTGATTTGTGATGCTTTTTCTAAGAAGGGTTAAGCATCCAACAAAAGATGGGAAGGAAAGACTGGAAAGAAAAGTACAAAAAGATGTAATGGAAATATATGCTTTTTGCTTTTCTCAGTGTTCTTATAAGGCTTAAAAGACATTTTGCTTTTGTGGTTTAATGCTGCTGGTAGTCTAAGAGACACACTCATCCAGGGTACCACAGCTTTCAGAAGGAGCCACAACAGGTGGGGTCAGATCAGCGAATGGTCAATGGTCACCTGCAGTTTCCGACTTCCCTCTTGATAGCCTCTGAACCAAAGCCTGCCCGCCCCCTCTGTCCTCTTCATCTCACTGCTCTAACTCAGTTTCATTGTTGTCTTTTCTTTTGTTAAAAAGCAGTCCAAATTTGGGAAGGACATGGACATACTCTGTCTTGTGGTTTTGTATTCTTTTTGGTTATGGTGTACTGAAAAAGCCTAACAAAAAAAATGCAATTTCACGTATCTTTGATCTCCCCTGGGACTCAAATCTCTTCCACAATTCATGTCAATATTTTTTGAATTACCAAAAACCCCCCCAAAACTATTTAGTTTTAAGACTTTACCACTGGCTCTTGGCAGTTTTGTCAATGTAGCTTCAAACCTTTGAACCTGTCCCCACAGATGATTTCCTACTGTCTGAGCTTCTAAGGTGCCAGTGGCCAAAGGAATGAAATGCGTGTGGAGGCCCATGAATTATTTGTCTAGGGGTCCACTAATAATGGACCGGTCCTACACAACTTGACAGTGTTATGGAACCTTAATTCCGCACGGCCATTAATTCAAAGATGCGAGGGAGGGGGAAGGTCCTGATTCTTAGACCACATTAATCAATGTGATAGAGGGAAAAGGCACAAATATCTGGGATATAGACCAGTAAAGGTTTGTTTTCTTTTCTCTATTCCCACCCAAACCATCTAGGTAATGTGCAGCCCAAGGCTTAATCTCCTCCCTTCCCTATTGTTTTGGTAGAGGGGAGGGGGCATACTTGGCAAAGGGAAAGAAAAACAAAACAGAAGCAACAAGTTGTTATGAGAAAAGATGGGGCAAGCCTCCTTCCCAGGGGGTAAATGGCTGTCCATGGGCCAAGGGCAAACTGCAGGGCCCGGAACACTGGGAGGAACACAGGGATCGTGCAGGGGTTATGCTGTGCTGGGGTTGGGGAGAGCGCTGGAAACCTGAAGGTACTGCCATCTGAGCTTTATTTTCTTCATACCCCTAGACATCTTTCATAGAGCTCTCAAATGTAATTCTTATTCAAGAGACAACGAATTTTAAAAGCAAATATTACGGAAGTGTGGTAAGGATGGCTGCAGTGGCATCCCACCTGACCTCTCTCCTGTCTCTACTTGATCAAATGCATCTTTCAAGGCAACTTTAAATTATCATCACTTCTGGGAAGGCATATGCTCTCCCCATCCATCCACAATTCACAAATGTTATTTCCCTTCCCTTACTTCATCTGTGTCTTTTTTACGATGTATTCCTTCCTACTTGGTACTATACTCAGCTTGGTAATCCTTTAACAGACAGACTATAATAAACTAATTTTAATACTTGGGATTGAAAAGCAGAGACAGCATTCTTTTCAATCCTCAAGTATTTAAACAAACAAAAAAACCCACCTAGCTGAATAAAATCTACAACCTAAAAACAAACAAACAAACCCAACAACCCCACCCCCCGCAAAAAAATCATAGTGCATTAATTTTGTTAGAGAATTAGAGGGACGGGGGCACCTGGGTGACTCAGTCGGTTAAGCATCCTACTTTGCCTCAGGTCATGATCACGATTTGTGAGTCTGAGCTCCATGTCGAGCTCGAGCTCCGTGTTGACAGCTTGGAGCCTGAACCAAGCTTGGGATTCTGTGTCTCCCTCTCTCTCTGCCCCTCCCATGCTTGTGCTCTGTCTTGTCTCTCTCAACAAAACTAAACATTAAAATAAATAAACATTTTAAAAAACTAAAAAAAAAGCAAATTAGAGGGGCAGGGACAAAGGGGAAATGCCACAGAAAGTGAAGAGCAAAACCAGGAAAACAAGAGGCAAATGGGAAATATGAGTGTTTATTTTGCTTATTTCTTCTCCAAATAAAGGATGACAAGAGAAGAGGCTAATTGTATTATTTTCTCAAAGTAAATAAGTATTACTGACTTCAACGCAACTTCAAGATTTTTATCTGATGGCGTAATCAGGAAAGTATACTGGCTATATTTCATTATAGAAGATAAAAGCTACCACTGAACTTGATTAAAGTTAATGTAATTTTTTTCTAGTTTATCCCCAACCCCAAATGCCTTTAGATAATGATTTAATATTAGTTTCTGGTATATTCTTCCAGTGTTTCCTTGTATACTTATTCACTCCCACCCCCACAGAAGATATAAAACGTATACAGCTCCATATCTTTAAAAAATTTATATATCCCCAAATCCTTCTACTTCAGCACATACAGCTGGTTCTTCCCTCCCTCCCTCCTTCTTCTCTCTCCCACACTCCACCTACCCTTTTAAGGAGAAGCATATTATTTCTTTGCATGACCTAGCAAGTGGCATTGATTTCCAGAGGAGGTGTTTGTGCAGGTGGGTGACAAAGACTAAAAAAAAAAAAAAAAAAGGAAAAAAGAAAAAAGAAAACCCTACTACCGTAAAGTGCTAATTGAACAAATTATTCACAATAAGGAAGACTATGATCTTTCTCAAATTTTTCCAGATCCCTGGAGCAGTTTGGAGAAGTTAGGAAACTGTATAACATACAACTATCATGACTATTATGTTTTCCATCAATGCTTAAAAACACTAACATCATGTTAAACATTTATACTCTTAATTAATCCAGAGGGAGAAATATTCCAATGCCATATTGTATTCAGTTGGTCATGTTTAAAGTGTATATACTCCTGTCAAAACAAAGTTCTGTTCTAACTGCCTCATTTCAAATCTGCACAGGGAGTTAAAACATAAAGGCAATGTGGTTGCAGGTTTTTTTTTTAAATCCTCAACAGTGTTTTCTATCTTTACGTCATAAAATGTTATATTTTATTCTCAAAACAATTCATTATTTTACATCTACAAGACACGACAGCCAAGTCAAGAAATGTAATGGCTTTTGCTATGAAGTATCTCCTAATTATTAATCCTGAAACATAAACACTGCTTGGTTTTTAGTTTGATGGGTGAAATAAAACAGAACAAATAAGGAATTGTTTAGTCTCATCATCAACAACACCCAAATATTTCTCAGGGAGGACCTCTTCCTTTCATAATTAAATTAGCCTGTAAGTTTACCAAATAAACACTACGAACAGTATGTTCAAACTATCTTAACACTACCACATTGTCCTGACATTTTTTAAGAGAGTAAATACAAGGTTTTATGTATTTTTTAACTCAACATTTTGCTGGAAGACTTAAAATAAGGTTGACATAAAAATTCCACAACACTAGCATGATCACCTGTAGCAAGGAATACAACATATTTGGGTGAATCTGTTGTCAAGAGTTCAGGGAAAAAAATGTCAAGACTATGCCTTACCAAGAAGAAAGTGGATTCCCACGGAAGGTGTTAGGATATAGGAATGGAAAGAGATCAAGGGCTCCCTGTCAGCATCTCTCAGTTTAGTCAAAAACATCACCTCAGATATTTTGATGTTTTGTGAAAATATTAAATGTGCTTATCTACAATTCTGAAATATCATATGTTATAGTTTAATGTTAACACTACCACTAAGTAACCAAAAATAAAATCAATAGACTATTACTACATTTATGCTATTCCAAAGGGAAAAAATACATTACAAATCAGTGCTGACTTCAGACCCACACTTTAACACTTTTTGGCCAATCACTTCAACTAGCACATAACCGAAAACAGTCCTAGAACTAGTCCCTTTAGACATTACATGTCCCAGTGCTCACTCTGGTAGCACATATATTAGACATTACATGTCCTATTTTCAAAGATGCACGCTGCATTTTTTTAGTGTAATACATGTAACTTTACACTGAAATGGTACTTGGGAAATCTTTTGGTATTTAATATGGCCTATTATTATCCTGAACATTATTTTGCCAAACTGCATGCATGTATCTTCCACAAAATCCACAGATAAGGTAAAGAAATCATCCTTTCAAGGTCAAGCCTTTAGCTTACCAAATAGAATTGATTCAGGTCACTGCATGGCATGAATTGTAAGAAATGAAAAGGACTAAATCAATAGAGTTATTAGGTTGAACTATATGAGAGACTGTTGTTTAAATTTTTGGTCTACAAATATGGTAATTTCATATGGTTCAACTTAATACAGCATTCCTGAATCTTGACCAAAAAGAGGCACTTATGACCCAAGACTTGATTCAAGGAGACTTAAAAATGGGAACAAAATGTTTTACACTTAAAATTTAAAAGAAGTAGCATATTACGTTTTTTCTATCATTTTGAACTCCAGTGGAATAGAGACTACAAAATGCTGTGTTTAGAAAGAAAGTGAAGGTACTCATATGACAATAGATACTACTTCTCTAACAGAGCTAAGTTCACCCTCAAGGGCTTGGTGCAACTTTTAGTGCTCATATTAGTGCATATTCTGTGCAAGGACATGCTTTTAAAATATATAATCCTTTATATGTCTTATCAAAATATATCTTATAAATTACAGCCGACCTCACACAAGGTTATAGTTTTCTCTAAGTTTTTAAGAGAACTAAGAAACAATTCTTAATTCCGATTAACCTGACTATTGAGAGGTTAAATTATTTATGTGTGTGTGCATATGTATGTATGTATGTGTGCAGGTCTAAGTGCATACATATATTTATATTTATAGATCAGACATTTTGTTAAATGTTACCTATTAGGCTACTTCAAGTGATTAAGATTTTACTTCTTTTCCAAAAGCAGTGTAATTCAGCCATCTAGTGGTAAAATATAAAAGCAATCATTTCTCTGTATTTTATGAAGCTATAAAAACAAGACTAGGATATGGAGGAAAATAATAAGGCTGTTGAAAATTACTGTTTCTTTTCTCTGGTGAGCTCACAGAGCCTAACAAGAACTCAGAAGCATTTTCTTAGCAGACTTTCAAAAAGTCATGTTTAAATATTAACATGGCCAAGCATTAATTTTTAAGTTATTTTTATTATACATTAAGGAGTTATATTAATTATAAAACATTCTACCAAATATTCTATTACCTTAACAAACGAGTAAATTTGGCTCCTGAACTCACTAAAACAAGTCTTAAGCCAATGAGCTTATGTATTTCTTAACTCCCTATATGTAAGTTTCCAATAGCTGGTGAAAATACAGGTCTAGGGAGAAATCAGCATATGAATAAATGGTGAATGAAGTTATGATAACGAGTGTGAACATCCAAGTAGCCTCTGCAGTACAGAAAAAGATGACCGAATATAGAACCTTTAGGAATCCCAATATCCATAGGATGAGCAAAGCAGGAGAAGTCAAGGATAAAACAGAAGGAACCCAAACTGATCAGGAAACCAGGGAAAGAGGCAGTAATAAAGCTAATAGAAGAGTGAGTTTTGAGAAAATGATTTATAAAGTTAGACGTTTAGAAGAATGGTAATATGTCTATTGAAAATAGATCACTGGACTTGAGTGTTTCTGATTGTCCTTATCAAGAACAGAATGCTGCTGAGAATTGTATTAGAGTTGTAAAAGGAAACAGAAAAGTATGGAACAGGGGCATCTGGGTAGCTCAGTTGGTTAAATGTCTCACTTCAGCTCAGGTCATGATCTCAATTTGTGGGTTTGAGCCTCGCATTGGGCTCTGTGCTGACAGCTGGTAGACTGAAGTCCCATATGACAAAGAAGAGGATGAATCGTAAACAGGAGATGGACTGACTGGGAGAAAGAGCAAGGCACCTCATTCTCTGACATGGTAGTATGGATAATCCCCATAACAGGTGCAATTAAAGGTAGAGAAGAGAGCAATTAAAAAACATCTATTGTTTTTCTCTTATGTTTACAACAAAAGGCAAAAAGCTCTATCTCATGGTGAAGAAGCAGGGGCGAGGATGAAAGGGAGGACAGTGAAGTTGTAAATAAGTGAAAGAATCAAATGATGTGTGAAACTTTGAGGTGTCAAAACTCTAATCGTTAATGATGAAAAAGAACCAAACAGTTAGCTCCTATATTTTCCCATCAGACATTCCCATTTCAAATTCTTAATCTTCAAACTCATTTAACATTTGCATTTCAGAAGCCAACTGTACTGAAAGTATAATGAAAATAAAGACAGTGCATCCTTTTAAAGTAGACTACGAAGTACAAACTCCATCTCCTCCAAAATTTCCATTTCTCCTTCTCCTTTGTAAGAAGTAGTGTACTGGAATCAACTAGGTCACTGTAATACTGCATCTCAGTCAAAGAAGTATTATCTTAGTAAAATAAAATAGGTGTTTTCAATAAAGTTGGCATCAATTATTTCCCAAATAACATGTCCTTATAAAGCTACAGAATCTAAAATAAATGCCTTGGTGCTTCAAAAACAAAAGAATATCTGATGAGACAAAATTACCAGTTTATAAATATCTCAATAATCAAGAAAAGAGCTGCTATTATTTACAGGTCATAGTGAATTATTTTGTTTTTGCTCCCTTTTTTAAAAAAAAGTAAAGTTTTATTTAAAGTAATATTTAGGGGTGCCTGGGTGGCTCAGTTGGTTAAGCGTCCAACTTTGGCTCAGGTCATGATCTCACGGTTCATGGGTTTGAGTCCCACATCGGGCTCTGTGCTGACAGCCAGCTCAGAGCCTGGAGCCTGGTTCAGATTCTATATTTCCCTCTCTCTCTGACCCTCCCCTGCTCACACTGTCTCTCTCTCTCAGAAACAAATAAAACATTAATTTTTTTTTAAAAAAACAAAGTAATATTTAAAGCTGTTATTACAGAAAAGCTAAAATGGGCAGACTTTTATTTCCATTATAAATGGGAAGGAGGAATACAAAGTGATAATTTCTAATATGCTGCCTATAGCATATTAGAAGCCTAACCCTATACGGAACAACCCAATATGGAATACCCCTTTTTTCAATATGTACTGTTTTCTTGGTAACACTGTGAATTTTAAAAGCATACCAAGAGACCACATATAAATTTTTTAAATTGAACTGTGGCATATTACATACTTAAATAAGGAACAACATGCAAATGCTCAATATTTCAAGTGAATAAATGAATGAATGGAATAAAATTTTGCTGTACAAATATCTTTTAATCATATAATAATCTGGAGGGTGTAAACCAAAAACAGTGTAAGAAAAAAAACATTGAGGAGACTTTTCTTCCTGTGTTATATCGAGAAAAAATTAGCCAAGAAAATTATATATAGTAAAAATGTATTTACATGTATGAATGGAAGTTAAACATGGCTGACAGGCTCAGTGGAAGGGACACCACTCTGTTATGAGCAACCTGATGATGTAGGGGGAGGGGAGGAGAGAAGAGAGGATGGTGTAGGCAGTGAAGGCAGTGGGAAGGTGGGTTGGAGAACTGCACAGAAGCGAAAAAAAAAAAAAAAGGATTAAGCAGGTGATACAAACTACTATTAGAAGCTGCAGTTCTACTCCCTGAACAAATTTAGAAAGATATGTAAATTCAGAGATGGGTAAGATTTCAGTCAACAAAAAGTAACATTTTTAAGTGCCATAAAAATTTGTAAATGCCATCTTATTCACTCATTTATCAAAAGCTATAAAATCACATATAATCTGAAATTCTTTCTACTTATAAAATTTAAATGCCATTTATAGTTCCTAAATCAGCTTATGTAATATTTAAATATGCACACTGTGTGCATTACATATGATTTTAAGTGATATTCCAAACTCACATTTGAAATATTTAATACTCCAAGACTCTCCAGCCTCCCTACATTCAGATATATTAAATGACAAGAATATATGACAGAGACCAGTAACAGAAAACAACATCAAATAAAAATAAGCTTACCAAGTATTGCTAGATTAACGCCCCAATCTCTAAAAATTAGTATTTAACTATCACTACTATCCATCTCCCTCACTTCATCTACACAACATCTTTCTATTTCAGGATACCATTTTCTTTTTTTCCCCTTAAAAATTTCTTTAAAATTTTTTTTAATTTAGAGAGATACAGAGCATGGGTGTGTGTGTGCGCGCACGCGCATGTACGTGCGTATGTGCAAAAATCTTAAACAGGCTCCACACACAGCGTGTAGCCCAATGCAGAGCTCTATCCCACAACCTTGAAATCATGATCTGAGGTGAAACCAAGAGTCAGATGCTCAACCAACTGAGCCACCCAGGAGCCCCTAAAAAATCTTTTTCATCTGAATATCATAGACACACAATATTACATTAGATTCAGGTGTACAACATAGTGATTCAACCTTTCTATGCATTATGCTATGCTCACAAGTGAAGCCATGCTTACACGCATCACTACAATATTATTACAACATCGATGACTATATTCTCCATGCTATTCTTTTTATTCCCATGCCTTTCTGACTTATTTCACTGCATGTAATACCCCTGGGTCCCATCTATGTTGTCTCAAATGTCAAGATCACATCTTCTTAATGTGTTAATATTCCATTTATGTATATGTGTATATATAAAAAAACATAATAAATACATATGTATATAAAAACATCTTCCTTATCTATTTGTCTATTGATAGACATTTAGGTTGTTGCCTTATCTTGACTATTGTAAATAAATGATGCTACAATAAACAAAGAGGTGCATATATCTTTTTGAATTAGTATTTTCATTTTCTTTGGGTAAACACCCAGAAGTGGAATTATTGGATTATATGGTACTTCTACTTTTAATATTTTTAAAAATTTTATGTATTTTTGAGAGAGAGAAAGAGAGAGAGAGGGGCAGGCAGAGAGAAAGAGAGGGAGACACAGAATCAAAAGCAGGTTCTAGGCTCTGAGCTGTTAGCACAGAGCCGGACACAGGACTCTAACTCATGAACTATGAGATTATGACCTGGGCTAAAGTTGGAAGCTTAACTGACTGAGCCACCCAGGTGCCCTGGTATTTCTATTTTTAATGGTCCGAGGAAACTCCATACTGTTTTCTTTTGTGACTGTACCAATTTACATTCCCACCAACAGCGTATGAAGGCTTCTTTTTCTTCACATCCTCACCAACACTTGTTATTTGTCTTTTTGATTTTTGCAGTTCTGACGGGGGTAAGGTGATATCTATCTCACTGTGCTTTTGATTTGTGTTTCCCTGACAATTAGTGAAGCTGAGAATCTTTTCATATGTTTGTTAGCCATATGTAAGGACACCATTTTCTTAACTGATTTTCCAGTGACCACTGATTGCCCAGAGTTCTGGATACTGCAGCCAGAGTAATCTTTCAAAAACACGCATTTAATGAGGTCACTCTAATGTAAAAACCCTTCAAAGCCTTCTCACTGCCCTTGTGAAAGACCAGACCAGGGATGATCTAGTTGCTAAACTTTAAGTCTCTTCATTCATGGCCTGAAGGACTTCTCTCTACAAGAGTTCTGGGGTAGTCTTCAAAGGGAGCTATCATAGGAAATGAAGATAAAATACTGTACCAACACATTCAACTGAGGGGGGAATACTGGATTTCAGATAAAACACCGTGAGTCCTAATCCCGGTTCTTTGTGTAAATCAAATTTCTTCCTAATTTCCTCATTTCTGCAGAAAGGGGATTGGCCAAAAAGATCTCTAAGAATCCTTAAGCTCTCTGATTCTGTAATTCTTTCACCACTTATTTTACACGGAGATTCCAGATTCAAAGGTTCTATGCCAATCTCTGCACTAATCTAGTGCATCAACATTAAGTTCAACTATTTTTAACTCAGCATCTGCATTGGGCAGAGGGGCTCTTTTGGAAAATAGCTATTTCTCTAATTTCAAGTCTAGCTACCCTTTTCGACAGATGTCCTTTGGCCTACCTTTGTTAAAACCAACAGTGCCATGTTCTTCACTATTCAAATACCACTGTTTGGAAAGCTCCATCTCAGACTCAACTTATTTATCCCACTAGAGTAACCTTTGAATAGGTCAGTGTTCTGTTAATACTGGCAAGGAAATAGTTTAGAAGATTATAATCCTAAAACTGGAGTGTCAGTCTAGTAAAGAAACACACTGTCTATTCAATTTCCTGTCAAGCACGGCAGGAAGAAGCATAAGTTAGTATATAGAAATGGCTCATACTACTTTGGAATTTTGCAATGACGAACAGTTATGTAAGCCATTAATTTATGGAAAAGTTCTTTTTTTAATTTTTTTTAATGCTTTATTTATTTCTCAGAGAGAGAGAGAGAGAGCGAGCGAGAGAGCGTGAGCAGGGGAGGGTCAGAGAGAGAGGGAGATACCGAATCTGAAACAGGCTCCAGGCTCTGAGCTAACAGTCAGCACACAGCCTGATGCGGGGCTTGAACCCACGAACTGTGAGATCATGACCTGAGCCGAAGTTGGACGCTTAACTGACTGAGCCACCCACGCACCCCTATGGAAAAGTTCTTAATTTAATATTTAATATTTAAAAGTCACTGAGAAATTTAAATTGTGTTGAACTTGCTAACACCTTTGAATTCTGAACCAAATGTTTAGTTACCCCAAAATGTTCTGCCAGACAAAATATACTGAGATATTTGTTCGTTTACTGTCCACCTGTGTTTATCCATGGATTATATACCTGTCTCATGAAAAAGAAAAAAGAAAATTAAGAAACACATAAATTACGCTAAAAGTCCAAATGTCCAGGAGAGACTCAGCAGCATGGTAAATGTCCATCACTTAAATTTTTAGTATGTTCTAGTGATATAAAACAAAGGATTGGCTCCTTAGAATAAGCTGTAATTTAGAAACCAATATCATGTAATATAGATTTATGGAAAATATTTACTTGGCTAGATCCTTATTTTTCCTATTAAGCTTTCATTTTGATTTAATTACAGAAATGACTGCCTATAAAGTTAATCATCTAAAATACGGTTAAAAAAACAAAGTCAGACTTAAATATATCTGAATATTAAACATTATTTCTCTCATTTTTCTTTTCCATTGAGAAAAACAAGTATCTCAAAATTTAGTTAGTAATGATTTTGCTACATGAACTATTTAGTCATTACTTTCTTTCTTTTTTTTAAACAGTTTATTGTCAAGTTGGTTTCCATATAACGCCAGTGCTCATCCCCACAAGTGCCCTCCTCCATGCCCATCACCCCCCTTCCCCTTCCCCCTCCCCCATTTGTCCTCAATTTGTTCTCTGCATTACTTTCTTAACAAAAAACTGGTGTACTGAAAAATACACATAACAAATTCTGGCATTATCATGAATAATTGTATTAATTAACATGTCCACATTTTGAGATGATAATGACAACTAATATTCACACTGATAGTTCAAAGGCAGTGAAAGATTAAGTAGTAGTAAATAGCAAAACAAACACACACAAACAAAAAACAAGCAAACAGAAAACTAAATTTAAGGATTATAGCTATCACTGTATTTAAGTGCTCAGAAAAGCAGGCAATCTTAGAATGGCATGTACAGTAATCTACAATGAAAACAAATGTTATATTCTTTTCTCTTTTGCTTTTGGTCTTTTTAGATGCTGTACTTTGGAACAGATTATCCTTGTACATAAAAGACTGGCATATGATGAAAAGTCAGTTTCCTTCCCACCCCATCCACCCACCCAACCTTTTTCTCTCCCAAAAGGCAACTTCTCTTAAAAACTCCTTGTCTATCCTACATAAATTGTATGAGATACTCTGTGTGACATATGCAACAACTATGTATAGTTTACCATATACTCTATCTTACTTTTCTTTTAAATTTTTTTTACTAAATATATTTTGGAGGTCCTTCCATATCAGTCCATAACAAGGGTCCTCCATCTTCTTTTTTCCCCCAAATGTTTATTGTTTGAGAGAGGGAGAGAGAGTGCATGAGCAGGGGAGGAGCAGAGAGAGAGGGAGACAGAGGATCAGAAGTAGGACCAACACTGACATCAGAGAGCTAGACACGGGGCTCGACCTCACGAACTGCAAGATCATGACCAGAGCTGAAGTCAGATGCTTAACTGCCTGAGCCACCCAGGCACCCCAAGGGGCCTCCATCTTTTAAATGATTATTTAATGTTCCATTGTACATATGTACAAAAATGTATCTAGTCCTTATTAATTAATATTTTTGCAGTTTCCTTCTTTTGCTATTACTAACAATGGTTTAATGAATAACCCTCTAGGCACATGCTCTGCTCAAATGCAACTATACCTGAAGGATCAATCTGTAGAAATGAAATTCTGGGGTAGAAATTATGTACATTTAAAATTTGTTTAAGTTTAGGGGCGCCTTGGTGGCTCAGTCAGTTAGGGGTCTGACTTTGGTTCAGGTCATGATCTCACAGTTTGTGGGTTCGAGCCCTGCATTGGCCTCTGTGCTGACAGCTCAGAGCCTGGATCCTGATTCAGATTCTGTGTCTCCTTTTCTCTGTCCCTCTACCACCTGTGCTCTGTCTCTCTCATGAATAAACATTAAGAAAATTTTGAAGTTTATTAATTTATATTTCTGCATCAGTTACTATTTGCAATTTCTTATCATGAATGAGAGCATACATCTTTGCATAAGCTTAAAGCCATTTATATTTCTTTCTTGTTAACTGTTTATCTCCTTTGTCCATTATGCATCTCGGTTGTTTTGTTTTTAACACATTTTTAAAGAAACTCTCATCTATTAGGACTATATTAAGCATCTTGTTCATTACTTGAGTTGAAAATTTTTCTCCCAGCTTTTCATTTGTCTTTAATTTTCCTTATATTTCTCTTCATATAGAGAATATTTTTTAATGTTATCAGATTCATACATCTTTTCTTTTTTAGTTTCTGGGTTTGGGGTCATACTTAAAAAGGCTTTCTGGCTCCAGGATTAAACAAATATGTATTTCTCTCATATTTTCTAATGGCAATTTTATCTTTTTTTTAAAAAAAAAACCCTTTATTTATTTTTGAGAGAGATAGAGTGCACATAAGCAGGAGAGGAGCAGAGAGAGAGGGGGACAGAGGATATGAACCAGGTTCTGTGTTGACAGCAGAGAGGCCAATGCAGGGCTCCAACTCACGAATCATAAGATCATGACGTAAACCAAAATCAAGAGTCAGATGCTTAACCGACTGAGTCAGCCAGGCATCACCTTCTTCTTCTTCTTCTTCTTTTTTTTTTTAATGCCCAGATCTTTGCTTTCTGTGGAATTTATTTTGGGGTTAAGTATGAAGTTAGGGCATAACTTTTATTTTTACAGGTGACTATATCCATGAGTAAATCCATTTTCCACTGATTAAAATGCTACCTTTATAAGATATAAACATCCCAGTGCCATAGTATCTATTTCTGGACTTTCAATTCAATCTTCATACTGAGTTTTGAACAATGTAGATTATAAAGAATTCATAGAAAATTCAAAGAAGCTTAAGAAATATATTATGTCATAGCACCTCAACGTTTATTACAGCAGCACTATCAACAATAGCTAATTGTGGAAAGAGCCCAAATGTCTATGGACTGATGAGTGGATAAAGATATGGTTTATACATACAATGGACTATTACCTGGTGATCAAAAAGAATGAAATCTTGCCATTTGCAACAATGTGGACAGGACTAAAGTGTACTATGCTAAATAAAATCAGTCAGTAAGAGAAAGACAAATACATAATTTCACTCATATGTGGACTTTAAGAAACAAAACAGATGGACATAGGGGAAGGGAAGGGAAAACGAGAGAAGATAAAAACAGAGAGGGAGGCAAACCATCAAAGACTCTTAAATACAGAGAACAAATGAGGGTTGCTGGATGGGAGGTGTGGGGAGGGTCTAAATAGGTGATGGGCATTAAGGAGGGCACTTGTTGGGATGAGCACTGGGTGTTAAATATAAGTGATAAATCACTAAATTCTACTCCTGAAACCAATGCTACACTATATGTTAACTATGTTAACTAACTTGAATTTAAATTTTAAAAATGTTGTATCATAATTAAACCACAAGATACAGATAAAAGAAATATTTCTCCTAGCTTTAAATATTACTTGTTAATTCATTTACCCTTCTCCTCACCCTTGGCACACACTTCCTTTAAGGAAAATGCATCCAAGTAGCCAGCTGAGAATTTTCCTGCCTTTAACACATAGGGATTTCTTTCTCCATCCTGAGTGAAGCAATTCTCAACTATTTACTTAAGCCACGTAGTTTCAGAGAAATTCCCTTTTCCCCCTTTATTGGAAACTGAGAGGTCAGAGTCCACGGCGTAAGTTATTTAGCATCACAGGCTGATGCCACATATTCAAAAGGTACCAAGTCAAAGGTTTTCTGCAGCCCGCATAACTCTTTATTGGCTTGATTCCCTTTTAACAATATACCAGACTCAAATCTCAGAATATCTACATTTCCTTATTATATAACAGAGACTTTCCCTACCTCAAATTCTGCCTACCACACAGAGTATGACAGGTTTTTCTAATCAGTTCTAACTGTGGCCATAATCAACAAGTGGGGTGTGCAACGTGGGGCTGGTATTTGTGCGGCATCAGGAGGAGGGGGGCTTCTCTCCACTTGTGTGCTGTTCTCCAGAAATAAACACGGGAAGACAGTGCTCTCAGAGAAAGCCAACTAGGTACTCAATTAAAATAATTACCAGACACAAAATTCTGGGCAAGGGTTTGCTGCTCTTAAAATTTTTATATAAATGTTAAAAGAAGGTGAGAAGGTACCAAAAACCCTATTTGATTACAGAAACAAAGCTACACAGCTACTGGTAAAAACAAAATCATACTTGAAATAGTAAAATGAAGTGTTAACACTTTAAAATAAACAGTAAATTACAGCAAAAAAAAGAAACAAGTCATCGTCACATTTTCTTGAAAATACGAATTTAATTTTTAGATCATTGGTAACACCGAAAAGAAAGCTCTGAAATATTCAGAGTAGAAGATTATAACATGGTAAATAAATATATACTAGGTAAGAGATGAAGAGAAAATAATTAAGATAACACTGATTGAGATTTCCTTTTAATTTTTTTTAACGTCTTTTTATTTCTGAGAGAGAGAGACACACACACAGTGTGACATGGGGCTCAAACCCATGAACCGCCAGATCATGACCTGAGCCGAAGTTGGACGCTCAACCAACTGAGTCAGTCAGGTGCCCAAACACTGATTGAGATTTCTAATGTAACCCATCTCCCTACTAAAACAAGAGAGAAAACCCTGCATTTTGAAACTCAGCATTTCTTTTTTAATAGCAATTTAAATGTTATTGCTTAATTTTTTTTTAGAATTTTACAATGAAGAGCTATTGAACTCAAATGCTACATGTACTATAATCCAAATATTTTGTTGCCAATTCATTTCATCACATTTCAGCTTTCCAAACAAGATCAACTGAGGACACTTAATAGTATGCTGTAACCGACTGTCTGCTCTAACAACAACACCTTCTGTAGACAGAGGGGCAGTTCCTAGAGAAGCTTCCAGTCTATTTTAATGCTTTAAACCCAAAGGAAGCTCTTATGCCCTATAACTTTGCTCAAGCATTAGATCTCGAAGGCATGCCACCTCTCACGTGTTAGTCTGATGTAAGAACCAAATCTATGATTGATTGATTCATTCCCTCTGAGAATATTTCAGCATCATACTCTAGCTGACTCTTTCCACTGATCTTATCTCCACTGCTGGCAACGAGCACATTTTGAAATAAATCCAGTAACAAAGTTTTGCAGAGAACAGTCAGTGCTGTCAGTCTAATATCCCTTGCCTAAAAAATCACATTTTGGGGGCTCCTGGGTAGCTCAGTAGGTTAAGCCTCTGGCCACAGCTCAGGTCATGATCTCATAGTTCATGAGTTTGAGCCCATGTCAGGCTCTGTGCTGACAGCCCAGAGCTTGGAGCCTGCTTCAGACTGTGTCTCCCTTTCTCTCTGCCCCTCCCCAGCTGCGCTCTGTCTGTCTCTTTCTCAAAAACAAATAAACATTAAAAATTTTTTTAAATAAAAAATAAAAAAAATCACATTTTGAACTCCAGGCCAAACAGAGGCCTAATTCTTCTATTATGCAGGTTTGTGGCTAGGATACGGTGAACTAGCTCAAAGTCATTAGGGACAAATGTTACTGGCTCACCAATCCTGCTGTGCATCCAGTGATCACACCCAATCCCCTTAAAGATTATACACGACTGTTGTGAAGTCTAAGAAATAGTCGCTAAAGTCTGGTGTAGATTACAGATAAATTCTAAGAGTCCACTTACTAGTTTATTGGAAATCAGTTTATTTAAATTAAATATACATAAATATTTAAGTTCTCAACCTAGAATCTTATATTTAAAGTAATACAGAAAATGAGGAAAAGAAAGTTCAATAAACATATTTATGAGTGAATCATAAGTATGTGTGAATCAAAGTTGGTGCTTTCCTTTAGGTTTACATTTTATTTAATTTGTAAAAATTAAAAAAATTTTTATTTTAGAGATAGCATGAGCAGGAGAGGGGCGGGGGGGGGAAGAAGGAGGGAGGGGAAGTGAGAGAGAGAGAGAGAGGAAGAGAATCTTAAGCAGGCTCCATCTCAGCATAGAGCCTGAAACGCAGCTCGATCTCATGACCTGAGTCGAAATCAAGAGTTGGACGCTTAACTGACTGAGCCATGCAGGTGCCCCCTAAGTTTACATTTAAATGTTGTAACAAGAATAAAGTTTCACTTTCACATTTTCTGTTATAAAAAGGATTCCAATTATATAATGCTCTAGAAATCCAAATATCCAAATGCAGAACAGCCAGTAATAAATGAGCTCTGGATAGCCTCATTACCAAAAAAAAAAAAAAAAAAATCAGTGACCATATTTACTTGGCATTGTGTGAGAAATCACAAAGAAAAGTCTCCTAATCTCTTTAATTTTCTCTCAAGTTACCAGAAGTATAAGAAGGTATAACACATTCCATTCACATCTACATTTTTATAAAGTATTACAAGTACTTACTAATTACTATAGATGAAAATCTAATAAAGAAAACATATCACAACCAAACACTACTACAAATTCAGCCATGTTGTAATTAATGGCACTTAATAATCTTTCTTGATTTGATTATAATAAAATGAATTACTATAGTTAATTTTTGAGTAAATAATTTATTTCTTAGGCTTATTAGTAAAATGATCACTTATCTTTAAAATACATTTAATCAAACACATAAATATGTAGCACAGCGGAATGCCAAATTTATAGCTGTAACAAAATGGCACATTCCTATTCCTTAAGTATGGCTAACAAGGATAGTGTGACTTGTTGGCAGTTTTCATAGGAAAAAAAATCTATACTTAGTAGAAGTAATTCATTCTGAACAAAAATATTAAAATAAGAATGTGAGGCAATGTAATATGGCTATTCTTTCTGATGTTATCTACATTGGTGAAAATGCTTTCAAATATAATCTGTTCCAGAGATAAATTTAATTATGAGTAAAATATCAGACATTTTGATATTACTCCCCAAAATTATTTAAGTAACTACATCCTATCTCCAGAAATTTCACAGTAAAAGCAAACTGTATATGATAAAACTACAGCCTTTTCCAAACAAGATAGAAACCATAATGTCACCAAATTTTCCCAGCATAACACACAGAGAGAACATTTGGGGACATTTGCTTCATTTCTATATATTCAGACTGACTCATGTGAAGACTCTGGATTTTTTTTTTTTTTTCTTTACTCTGAGACTCTGGGGCTTCTAGAACATAGTCCTTTACAATAAGAAAATCTCTCAGAGCTAATAAAAACAAGAGCTTGCAAATTCTCCAGTCTCAAGGCAGGTAATAAGAAATGAGAAGAAAGAAGAAAATCAGTGTCAAATTAAGTTTTCAAGGTTGGAAGAACTCTATAAATTTATTTCACTGATTTAACTCCAAGCCACTGCAATGAACCTCTCTATGAACTATCATTCTATCAAGATGCTTAGGTCACTAAAGATATGCCTTACTAGAAGCACAAAACTTAATTTTCACCATACACTATCAATGAAGGACTTCATTTTCCTGTAATTGTTTATTTTCAGATTCCAAAAAATTTCAACAAAATTATCAGAAGCAAGTTATAAGCTCATTTAATGTTTTAAGAGTAAAAAAGGAATTTGAGTAAAATGGACATTGATGATATATAAAATATGTAATTAAATACAAAATATGAAATATTTTTTAGTAGCCAAATTAGGTTACATGTGATTTTGGTTTTTATAGTATCAAAAGAAAAGTTTTTTTCCAACTCAATGCAACCTCTACTACTTTCTTCTAAGAATACACCAGGTAACTTTTTTTAAGGTTAATAAAAACCAAAAGTGGTGTTAATAAAACAGAGTTTATGGCATTCTTGTCTTTTAAACTGAAACTACTAAAACTAGTCCTATAGATTCTAAAAATAAAATAGAACACTAGTAAATATTAGTTTCATATTTCAGAAATGATATCCGTTTAGCCCCCACAAAAAATTTCAAAGTAAAATGGAATAATATCCTAGTATCAATTCTATTTGTACCATGTGCTACTAATCAGCTATTAAATGAAAATAAGAGGTAACAAATAGTTTGAGTTTTCATCCAAGTAACTTCAAAATTTTCCTGAAAAAGTAACTCCTATACATTTTCTAGACTAGAAACATCTCACATTTACAATGTTTTGTTTTGTTTTTTTCCAGAAAATCACTTACAGAAATAATTAGGACTCTAATCCAGAAACTGTGACGCTAGTTACTATTGCATGAGAAGAAATATAACTTTTACTTGATTTCAAATATTGAACATAAACTTGTTAGTGATTTATACAGGACCTTTACAAGTAATCTTAAAATTGCAATTCTATAAGAGGAAATCATCTATCTCAGAGTAAGGAAAGTCATCGAAAGAAAAATTTAGTGAAAACATTTTCCACCATCTTTTCACAGAGGTGTCAAATTTTTTCTTGAATATATAATGGCTTTAAGTCCCACTGGAAAGTTGGGAAAAGAGCAACATAAATAACTTACTGAGTCTCAATGAGTTATTTTTAAAAATCAAGTCTTTCTTGGTTAAGATAGCTGCAGACAACACAGAAGATGCCATGTAGCTGCAACACATATAATTAATGAAAATTAATACCCAAAATATGTAAGGAATGCTGAAAAAAATCAACAATTACAATAGAAGACAACCAAATAAAAGGTATAAACAGACACTGAGAGAAGACTAAACATAAATGACCAACAAATAATATGAAATATGCTTACCCTCATTAGAAATCAGGAATGTACAAATAAAAATCTAATGAGATGGCATTTTATGACTGACTGGCAAACTTTAAAATCTAGATGCCAGGTGGTTTTAACTCTTATGCCCTGCTAGGAAACCATGAAATGGCTTTAGCAAACAATTTGACATTTGTCAGTGGAACAGAACCTATGTATGTTTGATTGTCTACTCCCAGATATACGCCCTAGAAAAATTCTCTTGTGGGTAGCCAGGGAACATGTATAAGAATGTTAAAGCGGTATTATTTTAATAGGAAAGCAAACAAACAAAAAAACTTAGCTAAAATATCCATTGTTAAATGAGCAAAAATAAATTCTGATTACTCGTATCAGAGGAAACTATATAGTGGTGAAAAATGAACCAACAATAGCTACACACATTAATATGGACAGACCTCACAACATAACGACGTATCCAGAAAGCAAGTTGCAGAAGCACACGCACAGTGTAATTCATTTAAGCAAAATTTGAAAACACACGACAAAAATATTTACTATGGGATACGTATATCGGTGTTTTGGGGCATGGGATGTGGGGAGGGTATACTTTCCATGAAGACAGGGAATGACAGACACACAATTCAGCAGAGTTACCCATAGGGAGAACACTGGGAATGCAGTCAGGGAGGTGTGCACAGGGACCTCCAAAGCAGTGGTAATAGAGGCTTCTTAAGCTGGGCAGCAGGAACATGTTATGTTCGCTGTGTTAATATTATTCCTTTTTGTATTAAAAATCATATATACTATATATGTATCAAAGCTTTTCCAATATTAAATACTGAAAGAAGAGGTCTTTGTTTTTTAACACTGTGGGGAGCAATATTGTAAAGCAGAGAGGGAGACAGGCACATTGTGGCCAGAATTTCAACGGATTTGCTTCTACTCTGAGAAAGTACTGCTATATAAAGCCAAATGAACTGCTATATTAGCATTTCAGTGACAGTTTATAAGGGGTGGAACGTGGGCAAGAGCTGATTGACTTAAGTAATAATCATAGTAAATTAAACAAAAGAAGAGTATTTAAAAATTAAAAATGCTTGATAGCATGGTCTTGTGCAAAATGCCAAGACAGCCTTTCAACCTTGTATCCAACTCTCTGCTCTGCCACCTACTGTTTCATTGAACCTGCGTAATTCTTTCAACTGCTTGGGCTTCAGTTTCCTTGCATACAAAATAAGAAGGCCAATATCTATCACATAAGATTCTTGTGAGTCAAATGAGAAAAGAAAAGTATCTGACACCGAAAATGTTCAACAAATGCAGTTCCCATATGAAGACAAAGTCGAATCAGATCTAATTACAGTGATAATCACAGAATGCTATTTAAAAATAACCAACAGAACACTCAAGTGCTTTACAAGGGTCTCACAGACAGATAACTTTTATACAGACGGATACTGTGAAGATGAATTAATATCTATATTGTCTCTTAAGCAAAACAAAGTTAAGTTCTTATTTCCCTCTTTCCTTCCAAGTCAAGAAATATCTAAAGAACGACACAGCTTGTAAACATGGCTCCCACGTAGACTTCTCAACTGAAAGACTGGATCTGAGACGAAAGTGCTATAAAGTTAAATTTAAAGAGATGAAGTGCTCTTTACTGTCTTATGAAATGTTGTTTAAAATTCTGATAAATTTATTAACACTGCATGAACATAGTCAAGTGCATTTTAAAAGCAGTTCAGTACTGTTATATTTATAGGATATGATAGGCATTAAAATATTCAAGAATTTTGTGTCAATATTAAGGGTAAATAAGGTCTAAGAATAGACGGTTTTAAAATATAATTCTTACTCAATATTATTGTGGAGTCAGTTTTTAAATAGATTTAAACATAATTTTATTACCTAAAGTCTACATGAGTTTAACCTACATTTATACCAAATAACACAGAATTTTGAGCCTTTAGTTACCCACAAATTGTTACTAATAAAACGAGAGCTTTCACCCTTAAAAACCTATATTTGGTAATAAATAAGGTTTGTTTTTTCCCCATAGGCTACAAAACTCTTAACATTCCCCCTAAATTCTCCTATTAGAATTTTTTTGCCAAATATTTCTTTTCTCATTATATCTGCATTTTTTATAGTTGTGTTATATACTAGAAGCATACATCTATTTTTTGTTAACCGCATTATTTTATCTGTCATACACAATCAATGTCTTTTCCTAAGTTAATCTTTAAAAGATTTTCTTGGCTGCAATGATGTAAATCCTACTGGTTGCAAAATTAAAGAGCAATTATAAACTACTATTTACCAATTTGAGAAACCATGGTTTAGGAGAAATAAATCCAAAAGCAGAACTAGAGGCAAAATGGGAAATATACAAGTATCTATTCTTAACTCTCTCTTACTATCATAGTTGTAATCAAGAATAATCCTTTGTCATTTTTAACTGGTGCTAATTATAAAACTCTAAAAATATCAGGACCCAAAAATGAAATTGAAGATGGATCTTATTAGCATATGTTAGTACCACACTTTGCAAAATCAAGCATCGATTCTAATGCCACCTGATCAGCTCCACCTATAAATTATGTCTAAGCACTAATTCTAAATAATGAAACTACTATGAACTCAAAATTTAGAAGTGGTAGTATGTAAATGAAACTTTACTCTGGAATATAACTTTCTATATTATGCATAATACTGAACTTACCTAAGTTTGGAGAAAAAAGATTCTCTGATAAAGTGTGCTAGTCCTAGATCAAAGTAGGGTAATATGGAATTTAAAATGTATCTAAGGTTTTGGTGCCAGATTTTCCATTTGAAGAGCAGGAGTGAATTAAAGATAAAAATTAGAGTAGTATTTCCTCAAAGTTGAGTTATTTTGATCCTAAAGAAATAGTAGCATTTGAAGAAGTACGTCAAATGTTAGCAAGAGAACTCAATTTATAAATCAATTCATTAAAAAGCTCTCCTTTTCTTTTCACAAACCATCAAAAAAACTCCCTGAAGTTGAGAATCTCACATTAAGGTTTCTAAAATGGGATCTCTATTTTCAGAACAAATAGCCTCTTAACTTTTACTATGGTTTGTCCATTGTTAGGATTAAAATATTAGTAAAAATTCAAGTGTCTCACAAAACATTGAGGATTTTTTAGTGAACCCATCCTACCTTTCAGTCATTGTAAAAGGCCATAATGTACTATGAATAAGCATAGTGACACTTCTTCAGTATAAAAACAAAACGTATCAACATTAGCACCATTAGCACTAATTGAAGTTTCTTCTTAAAAAAATTAGGAAAATCTGAATTAAAATGACTAATGAAAAACAGTTTCCACCAGTCTGAGATGATGACTTGGAAATCAAGCACAGTGGAACTGCACTTAGACACTAATCTCTGACAAAGAACAACTCACACAGTATTTACTAATTAAACAGTCACATACTCAGAATTACACGGGATTCTTCATAAATCCTTAACACAGATCCATGGTAAACAGTAGCTTTACCATCACCTACTGTGTGATCTTGGCTGGGATGCTCACCCCTCTCTGGGCCTCAATTCTTCATGTCTAAAGGTGGGGATACTAATAGTACTAAACCTGTGGGCTGCTACAAGGGGTAAATGAAATAAGATATGTGAAGTTCTTCAAACTGTACTTAGCACGTGGTAAGAGCTTAAATATGTAAGCTATTCAGTTGGACATTCCCTGACAAATTTTACAAGTCTAAAAGACATCTGACTTCTAGAGAACCCTGTATGTACTGCACACATCCATTCTGTAAAAGATACCTTGGTTTAGTAAATAAGAATATTTATAAAAATATGACCAGGGATGGGTCTGTTGATCCACAGGTGAGAGTAAACTCTGAGGCAAGGCTAAAACACTTTTTTCAACTGAATTAAAATATAATGAAGCCAAAATAAACAGTCACTATAACATGCGAAAAATACTTTTTGGTAATAGAAGTCATATAGTTCATTAAACAAATGACCTATTAATAAGATTTTAATAGGAAAAAGTTCATTCTGCTCAAATATACTTTCGCTAAGTAACAGATGTAACTTATGGCTCTGTCATTGTTATCTAGAGGACTTATATGAAGTTGGTAAAACATGAGTTTAAGGCCGCTATGGACAAAATTTAAATATCAGCTTCTGGTACTTAAGATTAGTGTCTCTTGCAGCTGTAAAATTCAGTTTTTACTGATGCTGGATGTGATTCTCAAATTTTTCATCTTAAAAACTCTAATGTTCTAAAATATCACATACTACTCTCTCCTTTTTTTAAAGTTTATTTATTTAACGAGAGAGAAAGAGAGACAGAGAGAGAAAATGAGTGGGGGAGGGGCAGAGAGAGAGGGAGACAGAGAATCCCAAGCAGGCTCTGCACTGTTAGAGCAGAGCCCCACATGGGGCTTGAACTCACAAACCATGAGATCACGACCTGAGCTGAAATCCAGAGTTGGACGCTTAACCATCTGAGCCACCCAGGTGCCCCATCTAATACTGTCTTTATAAATAATAACATTGCCCTCTCTTTAAAGGTTGTACATTTTCATTCAAAAGAGAAGGTGCTAACAGGTACTCTGAGAAGGGAAGGAATCAATAAATGCTGTCCCATAGCCTATGAGCCCATTTTTATTTCCTGGCATCCAATATGAGTCTAATATACTGAACAGTTTAACAAATTGATATATCAACAAGTAAATGAGGTATGAATGGGTAAGGAAATTTTGAAAATGAAGCACAGGCATATATAAAAATTCCTCTGAAACTGTAATGTTCAGATTCTGAGACATTTAAAAAAAAAAAAAAAAAACCTTTAAATTCCCCAGAGTCCAGCCCCCTCTCCTTTGTCTTTGTGTCTCCCATCTCCGCTCCCATCCTGGAACTACTCCCTTAACGATATAGCCCCTACCATGGTTACCGTGAGAAACACTGTCTTTGGAAAACCTACCTCCAAAATTCTAACTTAACTGGCGATAGAAAATCTTAAGGCACAGAAATCACTGGACAGAACAGCAGCCACACTTAATATCTTTTGTGAAAACTGCTTTGGGAAGCATTTGGTCCTGCTGGGACCTCTTGCAAGAATTCAGAGCTATTTTAAGGTAAGACATGGACTGAAAAGACCCAGTTCCAAACCAGCACTGTGCAAAAAGCCCCACCTCTGCGTGCCCACAAATGTGAGGCAAAATGCCCATGCTCAATAAATATTAAAATCTGGTGTCCTAAAGCTTAGTTCCTTCGTTCAACAAATATTTATGAGGTTCATGCTTTGTACCAGACACTACTTGTACAGAGTAGAGTTTCTGTGATCAATAACCAACAGTCCCTGAGTTCCGTTCAGAAACGAGTACAAAGTGTGAAGAGAGAACATTGCTGGATGATTTGGAACATGGACTCATTTCACGCCAGATTCTGTGAATTCTGGATTCTAAAAGAAGCCAGAGGAAAGGCTGGAACAGGCTGTGTTTGTTATCTGTCTCCCCCAAGGGACCAAGACCATCAATCAGTAGCAGGTTACAGCATTGAACCTAGCAACCGGCAAACAGTAGAGGCTAAAGAACAGTTTGGCAAACGTTTGAGAAGACTGACACTATAAAAAGATTCAAGTATAAATCAGAGATATTTCCTTCTTTGACATCATCATCATTCACACTCTCCACCTCTTTACATATATCATATTTTACCTTCCAATTTCCCAACAAATAAAAATAAGAGAAAACTAGACAGGATCATAGCATGTCTACCTTTCAGCCTTATTGTCAACAGAAGTGGTAAGAGTTATTTTGACTCATAAGTGATTAAATTGATCATTTTAGCACCAAAAGGTCCCTGGGGGGGAGTGGGGGAAGATGGAGGACACTACTATTAACAGTCATTGTATCTCCTTGGTGTATAAATTTTCATTTTATTTTCAATTTTCTACATTTTCTCTAAATAGTGATTACCTTTAAAATCTGAAAGCAAGTAAGCAGATGTTAGGGATTTAATGGATGAGGAGACCAGGGTACAAGGAGACCAGGTGACCTGGCCACGGTAACTGATGGGCAGGGGGGAGGAGCCAGAGACGACAGGAAGACGAGTCCCTTAGCATCGGCTCACAGTTAGGAGAGAAGGTCTGTCAGCTAGGTAATGAAGTTGTCTGATCAAAGGCTAAGTAAAGTAGGGCCCAGCATGACTTAAACTGAGTCCCCTGGAATGTATTATAATTGTTACTATGAGGAAGTTGAATAGCTGCAGGAGCAATAGTCTTGAGGGTGGATTTTTTTGATGGTCTGTGCTGTAACTTGCAAATACCCTGCTCTGTACCCACAGGTACTCAGGTACCCTCTAGGTACTTTGTACCTTCAGATACTTCATGACTGTGGAGTGGCTCAAAGGACAATAATAAGCAGGGGAGTAAAAAGATCCAAATAGGAAGTGTCTTCCTGTGACTTCCCCAGTTAAAACTTTAGTTTTCTACATTTTTTCTAACTTCTTCTCACTTAGCAGACACTGCACTCACGTGAAACCTGAACTTGTAAATAGAGTAGGAACATGTCTGAACAGCCGAGGGCCTCCTGGGTGGCCGAGAACTTGAAGATTGAAGGTCAAGGAGCCAAGAATCTCTATATTTTTCACTCAGCAGGTTACTATGGAAAGATGGTGATGTCATTAAGTGCCTGTGGCACAAAACTATGAGTTCTTTAAGTAATGTAGCAATTTATGTGTAATAGAAAATAGAATATAAGACTCTTGTTCAAACTTCTTAAATGACTCTCAGTTTTTCTTAGCTTAGCCTGAAGTTTCATAAACACCTGTTTTTATGCATGAATTTCTCCTTTCAAGCTGTCAGCAGGTATCCAACCACTAACCCACATTTGACTATTTTCACAAATAGTTCATTTTTAGCTCCTGGGCTCTGTAATAGCACCTACGAATGTTCTTTTAAATTATTTTCAAGAGGAATGAGGGGCAGCGAGGTGGTAGTGGACGCTGTGGATCTCCAAGTGCCCTAACTATGCTTCTGGGTGCTTTTCCCGTTTCCACTGCTAAAAGACTGAAGGATTAGGGAGACAGGAAGATCAGTATCCTGCTTGGGTAAGGAGATGAACATATTAGTCAGTGGTGTTTTCTTTCAATGGGCTCTCTCATTAACAGCTCTTCACTTCAGAAATTTAACTTAATTAAACATGAGGGAAGGAGACATTTATAACACAGAAGCCAGTTTTCTCATTTGAAGAATGATATGATTGATCTAGGTGACCTTTAATGTTCCTTACAGCTCTGGGTCTATGAAAGAACAATAATTTTTGGAATCAAAAGTGTATGGATCTTAAAAGAAAATTCTGAATGTTAAAAAAAAACACTCATAAACAAAAAAGACAAATGACAAACTGGGAAAAATCTGTGCAAACTGTATCACAGAAAGAGGTTTATATTCCTTTATTTATTTTTTAAATGTTTTATTTATTTCTGAGGGAGAGAGAGACAGCATGAGCAGGGGAGGGTCAGAGAGAAAGGGAGACACAGAATCTGAAACAGGCTCCAGGCTCCGAGCTGGCTGTCAGCACAGAGCCCAACACGGGGCTCGAGTCCACGAACCATGAGATCCTGACCTGAGCTGAAGACAGATGCTTAACCAACTGAGCCACCCAGGAACCCCAAGAGGTTTATATTCCTAAGATAGAGAACACTTAAGGAAAAGTGGGCTAGAAGTATGGTCTTAACTGTATGCAAAGATGCACAACCTTAGGCTTATTAAGAAGAATCAAGATCACAACTATACCAAGATTTCAGTTTTCACCTATGAAATGTGCAGAAACCTAAAAAGTCTACAAAATCTAAACAATATATGCTGTTGGGGAGGCCATGAAGAAACAGGCACTCTCATATTTTGCTGGTGGAAATGCAAAATGAGACAAGACCTATGGAGGGGATTTAATGATATGTAACAAAATTACCTTTGACCTATGATTCCCAGTTCTAAAAATCTCTCCCAAAGATATTCTGGCCAAAAAATACAGACATACAAAGTAATTGACTGTAGAAATATTTGTATTAGCAAAAGAGAGGAAAATAACACACGTGTCCATCAATAGGGAAATGGGTATAAAACTAAGGTTCATTCATACAATGAAGTACTATACAGCTGCAAAAAAGGAATGCGGACCACCTTTACATAATACTACACAATGATCTCAAGGCAAACTATTACATATAAAGGCAGCAAACAGTATATATTTTATGATGTCATTTATCTAAGAGACTGGAAGGGGATATGAAACATCTATCTTAAAAAATAATAAAAGTATCAATAAAAAAAGATTTTTCTAAAAGTTATAGAAGGCAGGTGAAATAGGGTGGAGAGGTGTATAATAGAAGGCCAGCTTCTCTGAATATTCCTGGTTTTATACATTTGACTTGAGAAATACACAATGTATGCTAAAGCTGGCTTGTACTGGCTTTTGATAAATGTTCAGGTTGTCTTTACCACTTGTCTTTAGCTTGGGAGACTGAAATTGGCTGTGGTGGAAATACTTACACCATGGATACCAGCAAACATACCTCCCCAAACCCTCCAAGCCAGTTGTTAAACATCTATCAGCATAGCACTGGAAATGTAAATACTTTAGGAAAGTATAGAACAAAATTAAATTTAGAAAGAACATTTCTAAAAATTGAGAACAAGATGAAACAAACCTAACAGTGAACTTGAGTGGGTAGCATTCTGAGCTGTTTTGACTCTAAAGCACCGTAATTTGACTATCTAGGTCTAGCTGAAATACCAAAAAAACTACAAAAATAATTTTAAACTGTTTCCAATATTGTAGTGTGAATATTGGTATTGTTAGAGAAACTGTGTTACAGAACAAAGCAAAAGAATAACTCCGTTACTGTCCTGAGAAGTAGGAATTTTATATAGGATTAAGGAGTTACTGATTTAAGTTGGAAATCATTAAACTCTCCGTGATCCTGCATGTGAACTGGATGTTTCAGTATGAAGTTATTATGTGTTTTATATTTAATTAAAATTACATGAATAAATTTCCTAGCTCTGTCCACTGGAAAAGCCTAGAAACAATCCCAAGCCAGGAGCAATGTATATCCCTAGAACCCAGACACCTAGATTGTGGTCTCTAACTTCTATTTCCCACAAAAGGAACTAAGACTTCCTGAGTACAGCTCTGGGCCAGAGAAGTATGAAATCCTG
The DNA here is from genome assembly GCF_003009895.1 of Hyaena hyaena. NCBI lineage: Eukaryota > Metazoa > Chordata > Mammalia > Carnivora > Hyaenidae > Hyaena > Hyaena hyaena. The sequence goes on along the minus strand of NW_024081792.1, from coordinate 228,639 downwards.
GAAGGAAAGAAGCTTTATAAAAGACTATTGGGATCATGTCATAAGAAATTAGGAGCCAACATGAAGAGGCAGGGGAAAAAATCTGAGCAATAATAACTTCCATGGATCTTAAGTACATAAAATATGTTTAAATCCAAGAGTTTATAATGGTACTCAACTCACTGAGCCACCTCTAGAAAATGCTAGGAAAATAAGCTTATCAGATTACACATTGATAAAGGCATTTCTCCTGCTTTTCTATGCAAACTGTACTTTGAGATAACCAAGTAGTTAATGAAGCAGTGTTTCTTTACAGAAATATTAGGAAGAATGATAGAATTTGAGTATTACCATTTTGTAACCTCCAGTGAAATAATGAATCTAGGTAATGATCAATGCCTAGCAACACCACAAGTGACAACCAGCAATGAAGAGCCTTCTGACTGAAATATACCATATTCCAGGGTCTATAAAGTATACTTGCTACAAAAGTGTGTGTGTGTGTGTGTGTGCGTGTCTCAAACTTCTAGACATCAAACCTCTAGATCTAACTATCAATCTATAGGAAACACAGGGTACAGAAAAGTATTTTAAGTGACAACAAAATCCAAATTGTGGGAAAATATACAAAATAAATGACCCAGTTTTCAACAAATAAGCTGCAAAGGAAATAGACACAGATGAGGAAACTAAATTAACAGGAACATATAAATTAGGGACAATTCAGATGCCTGGGTGGCTCATTTGATTAGGCCTCCAATTCTTGATTTCAGCTCAGGTCATGATCTCACAGTTGGTGAGATCGAGCCCTGCGTCAGGCTCCAGATCATCTGTGCAGAGCCTGCCTGGGATTCGATTCTTTCTCTCCCTCTCTCTCCTACTCCTCTACTGGCATGCTCGCTCACTCTCTTTCTCAAAATCGACAAACATTTTTTAAAAATTAGGGGCAATTTATGAACCGAACTTGAACAAACAATAAGCCAATCAGTAAAAAAACATATGTATGTACATGCATATATACACATATACACACACTATATGAGTATGTCTCTATATATGCTTATATGTAAGTATGTATTCATTTAGATACATATGTATGTGTGTGTATACATATGTTAAAATAAGTGGAAAAAATCTGAACATGGACTAAAGGATTTGATAATATTAAGAAATGGTTCATTTTTTAGGTATGATGAAGATTTTGCTTTAGAGAAAAAGGGCTCATTTTCTGGAGTAGTATACTGAAATAATTGGTACAATATACCTATAGCATTTGTCCACAACTTTGAGATATGGCAAACGGAAGGACTGTGAGTGGCAAGAAGCTCAGATTAGTTTAAATTGGGTAACAGGTTCCTAGGCACTCACTGTTAACTAATCTATTTCTATACGAGACTAAAATGTTCCATAATAAAGTTAAAAACTATATGCACAAAACAACAAAAACTATGTAGCCTATATTAATAAGCTGTAATGGAACAGTAGTATCAGACCAAGACATTCCAACTCCAGAGTCTACTATGATCACCTGAAGGGCTTTTTCAAAATATAGTCTATGAACACCACTAGCTCATGGAACCTGAAGGACTGAAGGGACTGTATCATGTCCCCCAGGACTGCAAAAATGGGGAAAAAACGTTGTGAACCATTGTTCAAACCAGGAAGGGTGGGGGCTGCACATTATTCAACCTACTTTTTTATCTCTATGCCAGACATATAAGAGGTACTCAAAAAATATTCGGTGAATTAATGATTCATCCCGGGTAGAGAAAATGAATCGGCAAGCTTAAAGCGGCTAAATGTTAGATGTGCAAAAAACTTTCATATTTGATACTTAAATTCACTTAGGAGTTTAAAGAGCATGGCTTTCTGTTTTAAGTGGAATGAGTTTTCATCATAAAGCCACAGACTAGTCACTTCAAACAGCTACAAGTAAACTCCTAAAATAAAAATAGTTTTAAATACACAATTGGGTGGGGTGTGGCTAGCAAATATTCTGATTCTACAATCTGTTTTGGACAAGACAGTGCTTCTTATGTGACTAACAAAGCAAACAGCAGTCAGATTCCTTGCGCTGAAATAGGTACACTATTTGCAAAAAGGGTTGAATGTCCAAGGCTTATCCAATAAAGACACCACATATACCAAAGTTAAGGGGGAATATAGATTGACAAATACCCACATATATTTACATATCCCAAAAAGAAGGCATATGACTACCTGGTATATGGACTTTGTGCCCAAGAAGTACTAAATGGAGCCAAGCCCACTGTCTGTCTCACCATGGGGAAGAGCAAAATACCTCAAACACAATAATAATCTAATTTTAAAGCTGGAGGAGCTTAGAAACCTAGTCCAAACTTTTTATTGTGTAACAGACACCTAGACAGTTTAAGGTGAAAAGCTCTGAAAATAGCCACAGGTGAACAAATGGTCTACACAGGTGCACAGCAGGAAAAGCCGAGAATTAATCTTCTGAACTTCCATATGAATGGTATCTAACAGGTATCAGTCTCAATCCTAAACAAATAAGTGTATATGTGTATAACCATATATACATACAAAAATACCAGAATCCGTACTTGTGTTTTTACATTTTTTTAATGTTTGTTTATTTTTGAGAGTGAGCATACATACTAGTGGGGAAGGGGCAGAGAAAGAGAGGGAGACAGAGAATCCCACACAGGTTCTGTGCTGTCAGCACAGAACTCCACATGGGGTTCAAGCTCAGTAACCATAAGATCCTGGCCTGGGCCTAAATCAAGAGTCAGACACTTAACAGACTAAGCCACCCAGGTACCCTTACAACATGTACTTCTAAAAACTTCTCAAACAAATTCTACAGCCTGGTCTTCAAGAACATCCATGTTACCTCACCTACTTTTCCAAAACATTATCCAAATGAACCATAAGTAAATGGAAGGCAGCCATTTCTCCCATTTACCTTTTGTAGTCTGTTATAGACACGGCAGAGTACATACTATATAACTACAAAAGCTGTTCCATAGACAATTTCCAAATGATGAAAGAAGGATGAGAAAATAAACTTTCTAATTCTCCTGTTAATCTAAACTGATAGTGTACCTATGAGTATTTTATAAAGACATACAGGGCCTTCTAGATTTTTAAATATGGCAACCAAGGAAAGGTTTAAAAATGAAAGTTAGGAGAAAGGGGATCACCGAGATGAGCTATCCATTTATATTTCTATAAGGCACTATACAATGCTTAGTCTAAAGAAATACAGAAAATTACAGGCACAGGAGAAGGAAAAGACAAGAAAAAGAACAAACCTTTATTTCATCTACTAGTCAAACATTCAAGTATTTCAATTGTTGATCAATCCTGAAACCATACTACTTTATTTCTGCAGAGTTTTTTGTTTTTGTTTTTTTAATTTACTTATTTTTGAGAGACAGAGACAGTGTGAGGGAGCGGGGAGCAGAGAGAGAGAGAGGAGAGAATCCCAAGGCTCTGCACTGTCATCGCAGAGCCCAATGCGGGGCTAGAACTCATGAAACCATAAGATCATGACCTTGGCTGAAACCAAGAGTCAGACACTTAAGTGACTGAGCCACCCAGGTGCCCCTAGCTCTGCAGAGGTTTTAAAAACACTGTATCTATGCCTGTTATAGTGTTTTTCTTCTCACCTACTTCACCTGTACAGCTGATTTAATTTAGCTCCAAAACAATAAAATTAGATACAAAATTTGGCCTCCAAACTTCCCTTTTTTATTAAAATTTTTAGGACCCTGAAAAATGACTTTAAGAGTCTCCTAATATTATTAAAGAGAATTCTAACCATTGAAAATAACAATGATAATGTTTACTTTCATCTTGAGGGGAAAAATGTTTCTAACTGGGTTGAATCAAGATTCCTAAAGAAAATAGTAAGGTAAGCAGCTGAGGTATTTAAACTAAAAGCAAAGTGTGAGGAATTTGTTTCTTCTGCAATGAACTTAACAATTTTATTTAAATAAACATGATACGACATTACCAGTTAAGGCTTTTGCAATCTCTACTGCCAATCTAAAGTAAAATCCAAAATGAAGCAATAAAACCTGAAGCTGTTTACTGAATACATTGTAGTGTTGTAAATAATCCCTCAATTCATGGAATTTGAAATTTCTGAAAACTTTAAAATATTTAATATTCAAGAACCAAAATACAGTATGTATATACTAACTTATAAAATTTATCTTATTAACTTCTGAGGATTTACACAAAAATCCTAAGATACAATACAACATATCTACGTTTTCGCCATTTTGTTTTTCTCAAGCTCAAAAGTAAGTAAGATTAGGAGTAAGGTATTTTCATAAAAGTTTAGGAACATTAATGGACACATTGATAGCTTTACGTCATAACTGAAGATTTTAGATGATGGTTCAAATCCACATCCCCCTCCGAAAGACCTCCTTTCCTACTTACATATACTACCAAATATTTTCAAACAAATAATATAAGAATGTACTTTCAAAAATATAAAGGGGGTATTATCATCTCATCATGAACCACCTAAACATCTGAGTAATAACTTCTAAAATAAAATCACAGAAAAAGATGGTGCATGGTTAAAACTATTAATATATATTTAAGACAAAGAGTTTATTTTTCAATAAGAAAACAAGGAAAGACAGCCCAACCTGATCCTGTATGCCTGCCCAGTAGAACTTTCCACCATAATTAGTACTCTCTCCACCTCTGGAGGGAGGAGCTTAAACTCAGGGTAACCTCATGAAATAAGGGAAAAACAGTATAAATACTGCCGGATAGCTCTGAAGAAGGCATCTTCTGCGCTGCTCACTAGCTGCAAGAAATCATCTCCAGGAACGCCAGTACCCAGGTAAGTCTAACACTTGATGCTCCAATGGACTCCCATGTTAGCTTGTTTGGAAATAAGCCTCAATAAATTGACTATTTGGTTTTTGTTATTTAAAAAAATGACTTCACTAAAGTATATTTGGAAAGTTTAATTCATATCAGTCTATATAAATGACAGTCTTAATAGAATCATATTTGTAAAATCATGTCTTATTTTCAGTGTATTTTGGATCTAGTGGATGTTTCAATCTATGTTAAAGATCTTAAATTATTAATACAGGCATCCGATTATGGCTTCTGTGTTTCTTTTTTTTAAAAAAAACTTCAGTTTTGCTTGATTATTTGAATGTGGTTTCAAATAACAACTAAGCCATATATTCATGTAATTGAAAATTTATAATTCTGGTTTATGGACTATATTAAAAACAGGATAAGTAAGAAAGGTAGCTAACTAAAGACTTTATCTGTCCAACATCAGACATATAAAACAGGTCTATAACAAGAAATTATTCTCTTCTGTTTTTCAGAATCCATCTGAGAACATGCTGCCACAAACAACCCTTTTGCTGCTAATGTCCTTGAACCTGGTTCATGGAGAATTTTACGCTGAACGATACCAAACCCCTACAGGCATAAAAGGCCCACTACCCAACACCAAGACACAGTTCTTCATTCCCTATGCCATAAAGAGTAAAGGTAAACAAAGCTGTATATTTTGCTGTATAAACATGTTGATTGTTCTTTCTACAATCTTAATGATCTCTTAAACAAAATGCTTTTAACTCTATATTGTGTTAAATCACCTTTAAACTCCCAAACTTTTCAAAATATTAGAAAAAAATGATTTATGGAAAAAGCAGGTCTATTCAAGAACATTAAAATCCTTGACATAATGAGTAGAGTAGAAAGATATACCTGAAGAATAGTAAGAACTTTTACTTGTGGAAAGCTTTTCCCTCAAATGATGCTTTTCCACAAATAATTACCCATAATCTAGAAATATGAATCCAATAAAAATTAATCAAGTTTAAAATGTTTTAACTAAAAATAATTGCCAACTGTACAGAGTAGCAGGTTTAGCTATCTAAATATTTAGCCATTATTTACTTTTACAACAGATTCAGCTAGACCACAAATATATACGAAACTGAGTCTTAATTATCAAACAAAATCTAATGCCTTTCTTCCAAGAAATTTAATAGACAACGGAAGCAGCAATTCTCACAATTCTTTTTACATTTTTGTATGGTTTAGTAGTTAAGTACACAGACTTACTAACTGCCTTGTACCAACTATGGGACCTCAGGTAAGTTACTTATCCCCTCTGTACCTTAGTTTCTTGATGTGTAAAAGAAGCAGCAGCTATCTCAAAGGACTGTCATGAAGCTTAAGTGAGTGAATACCTGTCAAGTGCTCAGGTATTAGTGGCACTACTGGTTCTCCTCCTCCTCATGCAGTGGTGGTATATGTGGGGCAGCCTTAGACACCATTTAACTTTGTTCCTGAATCCATTCCCCTACTGTTCAGCTTTCTCAGATACTATGACGAGAACTGAGGAAATGTATGTACACCACTAACAGATCCTCAGGAAGGGCAATTATTAGGTTTCACATTTGCTAATTCCATTTTAATAGCATCTGGCACAAACTGCATATAAAACATCTACTGAATTAAACTGAATAATCTGAACTGATTGTAGGATTCAAATTTCCTTTCCTTAGTATTTTTTCATTATAGTTATATATTTTACCTTCCAAATAATGCTCAGGGTATTTGCCATAAACTTTACAAATTATGCTTTTGGAGACAACCCTTTTGAGCAAGTTAAACTTATAGGATTGTCTTCTTGAGAAAAAATGAAATGTAAAGCAATTCATGAAAGGTAGCTTAATGTTTAAAACTAAAGGCACATGGGGCATAACAGAAACTCCCAAATGTCTCAAAATACAAACAATATATGAGAAAGAGAAAAGTTATAGAAAGAAAGAAAGAATAAAAGATAAGGAAACCTCCTACTTTACTTGAAGCAATGAACACCAATGTGAAATGCTAGGACAAACATCACTGGTATACTGTTATGATCACAAATTCACACTTTTTATAGTTTACTGAGATCATATGAAATAGTCTTGAGTTAAAAAATCAGAGACCACTCATAGAAGGTTAAAAATATTTCTAACTCCCCATCTTAATGTACTTTATCATCTTGGCTATTTCTGCAGAATAAATGAAAATATGTATCTTACTAACAAATGAAAAGTTTAGAACCTGCATTTTAATTGTTAAATCCACCATGGTTTCTACATGATAATAACTGAAGGTGGAAACTCAAATATGTTATCATTCACTGGCAAGCACTGAAAGAAAGACAAAAGCCAACAATTTACACAATTATAACATTAGGCTGATAACAGAAATACAAAGAGTGCCTATTTAATTCCTGGGCTCCTCTGTTCAACACAGGCTCAAAGAAAGCTCAGCCATGGGGCACCTTGGTGGCTCAGTCGGTTAAGCGTCCGACTTACCATCTCATGATTTGTTTGAGCCCCGCATCGGACTCTGTGCTGACAGCTCTAAGTCTGGAGCCTGCTCTGGATTCTGTGTCTCCTTCATTCTCTGCCCCTACCCCACTCATACTCTGTCTCTCAAAAATAAATTAATGTAGAAAAAAAAAAGAGAGAGAGAGAGAGAGCTCAGCCAAAACATATTAAATTATGCTGCAAAAGACTGCAGATCTGATGGCCACATGGATGCCACATTCCAACATAACCAACCACTATTTTGGTTTGGGAACATTTCATAAACTTCTCTGCTGGGTAATCATTTCTCCTTGAGGATGATACCACCTTAACATTTAATTTTTTTGGTTGGCAAGCAACAAACAGGGGCTTTCCCCCAAAGACACAACAGAACTCACATTCTTTCTTCCTTCTTTGAACCTCCAGTTTCAAAAGGAGTTCCATGTAGTCATTTTCAATAAGACTGTTTTTCCTCCCTATTTTATCAGTTAAACAGATTTCCAACCAGACCAAGACAATCATTTTTAGCATGGGTATTGATCTTTAGGAGATTCAGAATAAGATTCTGAAGCAAACCCCAATCTAACATAGTTTGCATTTAAAAAAAATTTACTATTTTGTTTTCTACTTATTCATCTATTCTATTTGCAATGTATTATACTCCTTTATACTTATACACATATCATATATGTACACTAAAAAGTCAATCTATCAATAAAATATGTATGATTACATGGAGATCTTTTCCAAACTAATTTTTCACATAATCTTATTCCTGATGTCATTTTCTGAAAATCCATGGGTGAATACAGTTCTATACATTTAAAAATTTGCAAAACAAAACATAAGTCTAATTAGTACAAAATATAAATGTCCAAGTATAAAATAATTTTCCTTTCTGGCATATCTATTTTAATGAATCTACCCTATGTTTTATACTTCATTTGTCACTAAATGTTTTTCAAATTTCAGGAATATCTCTACCTAGTAGAATAATATTAGCAACTATTCCTGGCTAACTACTACTTACATGCCAGTTAATTAATATGAAAGATTTTTAAAAATATAATAATGTACCAACAATTAATAGTTAATGGGAACTAAACCCACAGGCTTATGTTTTCAAAGACAATTTACAATTTATTTCAATTCACTTAATATTAATTCCAATTTAGCCTTCATTTTGATTTCTAAAGCCATTAAAGACTAAAATAAAGTTTAAGTATATTAAATAATCAATTTTGTAAGAAAAAGATGTGGCTCAAAAGTCATAGCCAAATCCCATTTTCAGGGTTTTGAGCAAAACATTCACCACTATGCCATTTGCTAAATCTACCATTACTATGAACCACTTTCCAACAGTGTAAGAATCTAAATAGTATGTGCAGGCATTCCAGCTATGTTCTTGAAAATTATTAAACAGAAAGTGATTTTAGTACAAATTCTTCAAGTAGACATTTAAATCATATGTAATTTAAAACCATTTTTGCAAGCATTAAAGAATTTCTCTGAGAGAAAGTATCTTATAATAGATGTTATGATGATTGTTGCCTAAAGATCCTTTGACATGGCAATACTTCCCTAATTATATATCCTAATGGCAGTAATGCTCTGTTCATTCCCACCTTTGAATGACTGAAACCAAAACCTTGTACAACTCTTTAAGCACTTATCACATGGACACGTTGTTTGCTCCCTTGATGACTAAAGCTCTTATAAGATACGTCCTGTGCTTTCCCTATACTTGTGGCTCAGGGGCACTTTTACACCACAAGCAGTGAATAAGTGATTTATGAATTTAATCCATAATATCAGTAGAAGTATTTAGTTCAAATGAACCCGCAGCTTTATGAAATCAACAATATCTATTTGCATTAATCAAAAAAAACTTTAGATAAAAATTACAATGGTATTTTATATACGTGGCGCATTAGATCTAATTCTCTTTGTTTTGATTTTAAGTCAATTAAAGGAGAATGTAGGAGCTCACAGTATGTACTGAAGTTGAAAAAATGCAAACTAAATCTAAACTGTGTTCAGCAGGGCCATGGCACGTGTAAACTAGAATCAACAGCATTTCTCACTGATGTCTTATAGGCTAGCTTTTGTGAAAGAAAATTGTTATAGTTCTTAAATATTTTCCCATTTATTCTGTACTTGTCTTTTTATTCCTTTCCTATCAAATACTTTCCCCTTTCCTCTTGAGGGAGATGATTTTCCCAAAATAAATGGGGGTAAGGTAAATATCTCCCCTGTACTCTTTTTTTTTAATTTTACCATTCATTTTGAGAGAGAAGAGAGAGACCACGAGCAGGGGAGGGACAGAGAGAAAGAGAGGAAAGAGAGAATCCCAAGTAGGCTCCACACTGTCAGTGCAGAGCCTGATGCAGGGCTCGAACTCAGGAACTGTGAGATCATGACCTGAGCCGAAACCAAGAGTTGGATGCTTAACTGATTGAGCCCCTCAGGCACCCCAGCCTCCCCTATACCTTTATTCTAGATGAATTCTTCCATCCCAATTTATTTTCATGGATAACTAGGATGTAATGAAAGTATTATTGTAGACATGGTTTTGTGCAACCATGCCCTCTGGTAGTGTTTTTAAAAACAATATAGAATGTATTATCTGAAACCATTTTAGATTAGTCTGCCAAAATAGACCAACTGACACTGCCAGGTCCTGTCCTGATTTATATTTCAGGAAGCAATGATCACTTAACATTATTAATCATCCCTCTCTCTGGATGTGTCGGGCATGTCTTTCAGGTGTATCAGTAAGAGGAGAGCAAGGTATTCCTGGTCCACCAGGCCCCGTTGGACCTCGAGGGCACCCAGGTCCATCTGGACCACCAGGAAAACCAGGATATGGAAGTCCGGGACCCCAAGGAGAGCCAGGATTACCGGGACCACCAGGACCATCCACTACTGGAAAGCCAGGTTCGCCAGGGCTCCCAGGAAAACCAGGGGAGAAAGGGCTACATGGAGCAAAAGGAGACATTGGACCACCTGGTTTACCAGGACCACGGGGCCCACCAGGGCTCCCTGGAAGCCCTGGCCCAGCTGGAATTACTATTCCAGGAAAACCCGGACAACAAGGACCCCCAGGAGCCCCAGGACCCAGAGGTTTTCCTGGAGAAAAGGGCACACCAGGGGCCCCTGGTGTGCATGGACAGAAAGGGGAAATAGGATATGGTCCTCCTGGACAGCCAGGTGAAAGGGGTCTTCCAGGGCCTCAGGGGCCTATGGGACCACCTGGCCCATCTGGAGTAGGAAAAAAGGGTGAAAATGGGTCTCCAGGGCAGCCAGGCATCAAAGGTGATCGGGGCTTTCCAGGAGAGACGGGATCAGCTGGCCCGCCAGGCCCCCAAGGTCCTCCTGGGGAACGAGGACCAGAAGGCACTGGAAAGCCAGGGGCCCCTGGAGCCCAAGGCCAGCCTGGGATTCCTGGGACAAAAGGTCAACCTGGGATTCCAGGGGTACCTGGGTCCCCCGGGGCTCCTGGCTTTGGGAAGCCAGGGTTACCAGGCCTGAAGGGACAAAGAGGGCCTATTGGCCTTCCAGGGAGACCAGGTGCCAAAGGGGAACAAGGCCCAGCAGGCCATCCAGGGGAATCGGGTCTGACTGGCCCCCCTGGAAACATGGGACCCCAAGGGCCAAAAGGCATCCCAGGTAACCAAGGGATTCAAGGCCCTAAAGGTGAGACGGGCCCAGTCGGGCCTGCAGGACACCCTGGAACTAAGGGAGAAAGGGGTTTCTCTGGGCTAGATGGAAAGCCAGGGTCCCCGGGAGAACCAGGCATCAGTGGTCCTAAGGGGAATGCAGGGCTCCCAGGCCCAAAAGGTGACCCTGGAGTTGGAGGACGTCCTGGTCTCCCAGGCCCTGCGGGCCCAGCAGGAGCTAAGGGAGCGCCTGGACATGATGGGGAGGCTGGTCCAAGAGGTGCCCCTGGAATACCAGGTACCAGAGGCCCCATCGGGGCACCAGGCATTCCAGGGTTCCCTGGATCTAAAGGGGATCCAGGAACTCCAGGTCCTCCTGGCCCGGCTGGCATAGCAATTAAGGGGCTCAATGGTCCCTCTGGGCCACCAGGGCCTCCAGGTCCACGAGGCCACACAGGACAGCCTGGCCTCCCCGGTCCCCCAGGCCCTCCAGGGCCCCCAGGCCAAGCAGCCCTGGCTGAGGGCTTTATAAAGGCAGGCCAAAGGCCTCTTGTCAGTGCCAACCAGGGAGTAACAGGGATGCCTGTGTCTGCTTTCACTGTTATTCTCTCCAAAGCTTACCCAGCTGTAGGTATTCCCATCCCATTTGATAAGATTCTGTATAACAAGCAACAGCATTATGACTCGAGAACTGGAATCTTTACCTGTAGAATACCAGGAACATACTATTTCTCCTACCATGTGCATGTGAAAGGGACCCACGTTTGGGTGGGCCTGTATAAGAACGGCACCCCTGTCATGTACACCTATGACGAATACACCAAAGGCTACCTGGATCAGGCTTCAGGGAGTGCCATACTCGATCTCACGGAAAATGACCAGGTGTGGCTCCAGCTGCCCAATGCTGGGTCAAATGGGCTGTACTCCTCTGAATATGTCCACTCCTCCTTCTCAGGGTTCTTGGTGGCACCAATGTGAGCATATTCCCACCGAGCTACCATACATCTGCTTGAAAAGGCATTTCCCAACTCCACCACGCCCCACAAAATGCATATGGAAGTAGGCCAAAACAAAAAAAAAGTGACTAATTTTAATTTTCCAAAATACAGATTTGATACTCTGGTTTCTCTTCAGATCGCATAAATCTTTCGCCTTTTCCAAAATACAGATTTGAGCTTTCAGACCAATAAACTATCCCCCTGAAAAAGTGAGCAGGAATGGTAAATGATATGTGAAGACTCTCTTGAATTTCTACTCAGCAGTCTTAAGACTCTTGAAAGTTTTCTGTCAACTCCTCCAATATTTAAAAATTTCACCATGAAAGTTCTACTAGGCTAAAAAAATAAAATGATCACAAAGAAACCCTGAAATGGGACACTAAATTACGTTTAATTTGATTACAGAAATTCAGCCTTTGTTTTTAAAAAGGAGCTTGTTTCTAACAATTAATAGAAGAGCTTCTAGGAAACAATCAGGAGGTATCATATCTTTACAGAACTCAAATACTTGAATATTCAAATTTCAAAGACACTGTATAGCCTGAGATCTTTCTGATGGTGCATTACCTGATGGCTTATGTGGCCCCTTCATCAAGATCTATTCAAATATACAGGTGCATATAGACTTCTTACTGCTCTAATAAAACCAAAAGATTATGTTAAAATAAACCTGAAATGCAAGGTGCTTTAGACATGAGCCTTTGCAAACTTTTCTGTGATTGCAGGAAAGCTTTCTATATACCCTTCACAACTTGGAAATAGGTGTCTAACCTATTTTATTTACTTAATACAAGTGTAATGGATTTAATTTTTCATTGAATTTTATATAATATGATACTGTGGGTTTACCAGACCCTTACTATATGTACCCTGAGCCTCCTATTCTAGGGGAACTATAACTAATATTATTACAAGCGTTTCAAAATCTGACTAGAAACGAAAAGATGTTATTTATTTTTGCTCTGTACTGTATTTTTATATTGCTGTTTAAAACTTTTAAGCTGTGCCTCACTTATTAAAGCATGAAATGTTTTACCTACTCCTTATTTACAATGCAATAAAATAACATCAATAGATTTTTATGTTGAATTTATTTGTCAGCAGAGTTCTGCTATTCTCAACCATGCTTTGAAGGCTTTTCATTTTACAAAGTTAATAAAAGTAAAACAGTGAAGTGGTGGGTGGGTGACTTTTACAGTTGTCATGGATACCGCCCTCTACTGGGGGTGGGCATTCCTACACCCTTCCAGCACTCACTGTGGACTGTGAAAAGGCATCCACAGGATCCCATGGGATCTACCAGCCAGGGTGAAGGGCAGGTGACTGGGCATAGAAAAGTGAGACAATTACTCCAAAGCAGTGATTTTCTTCAGGGAAGGACAAAGCAGGTGGCAGAGAAATATGTAATTTGAAAAAATATTCTACAGTTACTATCTGCTACCTTGACATGTTTTTAGTCATAATATTTAGGATTATTTTGATGGCTTAAATTACATTAAAAGGAAGGCAGGTAATTCTATGTCAATCAAAAGGCAACATTCTCTTAGCTGAGAAACACTGCTCTTGAGCATCTATCAGTCCACTGGTTGAATAAGGACAGTCTGGTTGGAGTCACTGAGGTAACATATGATAAAGGCAACTCTATTCTTTAGAAGTATCCTCTGTGTAAATCAAGCAGACCTGCAAATATAGCTGTGAAACCCTGGCTGCAGCTTGCGGAGGTCTCTGCCCCATTCTGAGTCAGTCAGTCCTGTCTTTAAGCATGAGAATGAAATTCTTACTTCTCCTACCGGTCTGTAACTATGACACCAATGGTTATAGGTGTGAGTAATCTGCATTCCCAAGGCGGGAAAGAGCAAAGCGTGAACTTCAATTCCAGGGAGCCCACAGAATGACCCTTTAGGCAGGCATGTAAGAGACAGCATAGTTCAAAATACTGGCAATTATGGCCAAGAAGCCGACATGAATAAGAGAACCTCTTAAAATGTAAACAGTACCAATTACATAGCAAAATTTAAGATGAAAGTAAATCCTAACTGAGACACATAACAAAATAGGTAATTTCTAAGTAATTCATAAGACACATAGCATATAGTTAACACCTATTAGAAAGTCTCTCTTCACATTACTCACCCTTAAAAGCTGACATTTTATAATTGTGTTGTATACCGGCAACTATATCCTTCCAAAAATCAAATGTTTTTTGACCATTGTTCTGCTAAAAAAAAAAGAAATTGCAAATGTTAACGTAGGTAATAATTCTGTCTTCAAGCACAGTAGAAAACACTTTCCAAACAATTACAATATTACTGTAATCTAAAATTGGGACTCATATTTTATGGGGCCCCTGGGTGGCTCGGTTGGTTGAGTGTCCAACTTCAGCTCAGGTCATGATCTCATGGTCTGTGAGTTTGAGCCCTGCTTCGGGCTCTGTGCCGACAGCTCAGAGCCTGGAGCCTGTTTCAGATTCTGTGTCTCCCACTCTCTCTGCTACTCCCCTGTGTATACTCTGTCTCTCCCTCAAAAATAAAACATTAAAAAAATTTTTTAAATAAAAAATAAAATAAAATTGGATCTCATATTTTAGAAAAGGTAATAGATGTATAAATTCATTCTTCTGAATGGTTTAAAAAAGAAATCTTCCATGAAAATCACTTTTACAGATATATATATACACACACATAAGTAAATATTAATATAGCTCATAGAGCACAAATAAAATAGAAATTTCCACTTAATGTAAAGTCTAAAAATTATACATTTTAAACACATGAGTAAATTTATGGTGTTATAGCTTTTGAGATACCAGAATGTGCCACTTCATGTACTGTGGCATCAATGGGGCTAAGAAACCTCAAGTCCTAAAGTCCTAAAAGCTGGTAACTTTAGAATTCAGTGCACATTTACCTGATTCCAATATAAAAGAGCAGCAAGTCTCTACTGTAGAAATGAAGGGGGTTCAAAACCCAAAATGTACACCATTTTTACTTAGATGTTTTTAAGCCAGGAAGCAAATAAACATTACATTAAAACACATAACCCTACAAACCCCTTACTTCCTTGGAAACATTAACTGGTGTCCTTCTATCCAAACAAAGACAAACTACTAGGTATTTGTATCTAATTATATAAACTCTGAAATATTTGGGGACTGATACATTTGCTTGAAGTAATTATGAATAAAAAACTGACTCTAGCTCACGTAAATAACAACTTCTACCAACATACTAAAATTATTGCTCAATAGAAACTTTCCCAAAAACATGACTAATTCTGGTTCAAAAATAAACCATTACCCATGTTCTACTATCAACATGATCATTATGATTTTAAAAGACAACATATGCAAAAAGAAAGGTAATTTTGACATAAAACTGGTTTCTGTTCACAGATCTTAAGCTCTAAGTATAACCTCTTGTAACCAGACATCTATTCAATCTTCATAAATAGCAGAGTCTGCATGCATGCATCAAACTGCTCAAAATCATGAATTTAAAAACTTCATCTCATTTTATTTTATATTATTTAGAATGCTTAAAAACAGGTGGAATTTAATTAATTACTTTTTTAAATTCTGCTAATGAAACCAAGAAAATATTTTTCCATCTGTGAGGTCTGTTTTCTTTTTAGACTTTTGCACCCCCTGCTGGAGAGTAGGTTTATTATCCTTGGGAAAAAAACAGTCACTGCTAACTTCATTTTCTCCAAACATCTGACCAAATTTTCTATGTTTTTTTTCCTTAATCGCTTCTAAAACTACAGAGAGGAAACTGAGTAAAATCTCAACTCAGAAGACATATATAGTTAAGTCCTCTGACTTATGACTAAATACAAACCATAATTTCTAAAAAATGAGTCTCTGCTCACCTTTGTTAAAGAGTCCACCACTCTGGCACATAGAAGGGCTCCTGGCAGGTCAAAGTAGTTATCATAAAAATAATATTTTCCTAAAACAGAACAAAATTTTAAGCTGGGAATAAATTAATGCCTCATTTATGTGACACACAGAAACCTGGCTTAAGAGACACTAGATTTTGGTTTGGTCATTTAAAGGGACCTCTTTTCTATTCAGAATGACTCCATTACAGGCTACCATTGTTTTCTTTATTTTTGAGAGAGCGAGAGCGAGAGAGCACGCACACACAAGTGTGTTAGCACAGGCAAGCGAGGAAGGGACAGAGAGAGAGGGAAAGAGAGAATCCCAAACAGGCTCCACACTGTCAGCATCGAGCCCAGTGCAGGCTTGATGTCATGACCTGAACTGTGAGATCAGGACCTGAGCCAAAATCAAAAGCTGGATGCTTAAGCCACCCAAGGAGCCCCTATATTGTCTTTTGAAGAAGGTTTTAAGCTACAAGAAGGTTAAAATATTATATCTATAATTTAAGAATTTCATGAAAAAAATGTTTTTATGTAAAAACTAAAAATAGATTTACCCCAAATATAAAATGGATTATGAAAAAGCCACAATTTATGGTAGCACTGTCACTGAATTTCAAAACAAGAAGCCTAAC
Source organism: Hyaena hyaena (assembly GCF_003009895.1). NCBI lineage: Eukaryota > Metazoa > Chordata > Mammalia > Carnivora > Hyaenidae > Hyaena > Hyaena hyaena. The sequence goes on along the minus strand of NW_024081792.1, from coordinate 212,146 downwards.
ACTGGAGTATCATGAAGTAATCCACACACTAGTGCCTTTCCATATCTGTGCTGGCTGGTCTACTGTCAGTGCAGTGTGAGAACAACCTGGGCACTGAGAGGAATAAAAAAAAGTTCCATCATGTCAGGGTATAGTACACTAATCATGGAAAAACTCAGGAGCCCAGAACAGGCAATCCAGGATCTCAGAGAAGAGAAGGATTTAATTCATCCTGTTTGGCCCTAGGACAGAATCAAACCTGAGCCCTTCCTCAATACAGATGTCACTTGCAAATCTGCCATCCCTGGGAAGATACCTGATGACCCGTCACATCCCTTTGGCTCATGTCTGATCCCAGCCATGGCAGTGCTAAATGTCATCATCCCACCTAAGCACACCCGTGTCACCCACTTTCCCCAGAAGCCTGTGGAGTCCATGTGACGCACGTGGCAAGCCTCAACCAGGCGCCAGTGGGTAAGCCTCAAGTTTAGGAGACAGTGAAGACTTCTGTCCCTTGGATTGACAATGCTGGGAGGTTTTCTCAGTGCTTCTCAGAAGTCTCAGTGGAATCCAGCCCCCCTTGCTCCTTCCTTCCATCTTATCCTCTCCACCATCTCACTCCTGTTTACCGGGATCGAGACCAACCACTCTGCTCTGAGGGGGGTTGGGGGATCCCAGTGTCATAATCCTTGCACGAAGAGGAATCAAACAACCAAAGGTGAAGACAGATTTTAGTTTCACATAAGAAAGTACTTTTCAAATGGTTATAACTATTGCACGCAATATTATAAGTCCCTGATTTCGAGTCCTCCCTTTTTCCCATTTGTATGTATAAGGTTACAGAACACAGCTGTCTTGTTCCTTCGTGTCCACTCAGCGTACTGTAGGCCCTCAATATGTTTGCTGAATAAATGAATGAATGATTCATAATGGAATGCACTTCTGGAACGAAGGAGTGTCTCAGGTAAATTAATAGGAGAAAACCCCCTGCAGAGGGCAGCTATCTATCCCTTTAGCTGCCATTTAATGCCCTTCGCTTCCTCATATCAAATTATTAAGAACATATTTGAAATAAAGTCAAAGTTCTCCTTCTATTAATTCACCAAATATTTATTTATTTATTTATTTATTTTTAAATGTTTTATTTATTTCTAGGAGAGAGAGAGAGAGAGACAGCGTGAGCAGGGGAGGGTCAGAGAGAGAGGGAGTCACAGACTGAAACAGGCTCCAGGCTCTGAGCTGGCAGTCAGCACAGAGCCTGACGCGGGGCTCGAAACCACGAACCGCAAGATCATGACCTAAGCGAAAGTTGGACGCTTAACCAACTAAGCCACCCAGGTGCCCCTTAATTCACCAAATAGCTGTGTGGGTTTGTGTATCCTTTCCCTCAGTAAAAAATAGTATGGTTTTTACTCTTTTGCAGCTGAAATTATTGACAGAATATCAGACTATTTTTCATTCCTAAGAAAGGTTAGAATGGCTTTCTCAGTGTGAGGAACCAGGAGTCTGAAGGAAGAGGGACATAATACCCCATGTACATTTCTGCTCACGCTCTGCTGTGCTGTAAGGCCACATAATACTCAGGGTTCCCAAGACCTAGGAGAGTGGGCACAGCCTTCCAAGGTACATTAACCTGCACTTTATTTATTCTCTTGGCCTATGACACCAGAGTGGCCAGCTGCTCCGGGCACTGCAGGAGCGGAAGGTGTCTTCATTGCCAGGTATGTATGTGCCCCTGCTTTCCCCTCCCCTTTCACTCCCTTCATGGCCATTAATAGATGAAGTTCAGTTAAAGAACTGAAATACTGATCATGGGTCTTGGTTGGGGTCTAATCAAATAACTCAGGGGTTTAATGAAACTCCCCCCACAAGGTGCTGACTCACTCGACTGTCTGAGTGCAGCCTGGCTCAGTTCATAGGTCAAGACTGAACCAGCCTTGGGGTGTCCACAGAGTGGTCATCCAGCCCAGCCTGGAAGACTGAGAAATGTATTATGCCTAGGTGCTAGTCTTTTCACTCCAGAACAAGCACAAGTAAAAGGAGAATCAATAAAACCCGAAATGAAGCAGAACCAACTCCCAAAGAGATATGAGACACATGCAAAACATCGTATTCCTATCACACCACGGCTGCCCCCTTGTGACATCCTGGCTGACCGGAGGTGAGAATGGCACGCTTCATGCTCTCTTGCCCCAGGCTCAGCGTCCAAAACAAAAGGGGAGGTGATGGTGGCGCTGCCCGCCACGAGCCATACCTGATCGGCAGGCCATTCCCGTGTCAGACATGAAGTGTTTCCACTCCTTGCTGCCGTACTCCTCTGCCACCACCTCTGGAGCCATCATCTTTGTGCCATGGCTTGCCCTAGTTTTGGGAGACGGTAATGGCAGACAGACAAACACAACAATGAAAAAGGAAACCGAAACTATACAATGCTTTACATTCTTTTTAACTATGATTGAAGACAGCTAAGTACACTGTAAGAATCGGATAGTTGAGTTTAAGGTCATGGTCAAAGCTGCACTGAGTATGTATACATACAAACCACAATCCGCTCTAGTTGCCCGAGGCAGGAAACATGCAAATGAATAACAAAATTATCAGAAGTAGGGCCACACCTGTTGTAGTTATTTGCAACTTAGGGTGAAGTCTAGGGAAGAGTATGAGTTCGTACTGTGTAATAAGAATGATGTATTAAAAGGGAGAGTATGTGCCAGGGGTAACCTGTGCTGCGTGTCCTTTCCTTCAACTCTGATCACGTCAATATAAATGATAAATCGCACAGGTCTGTAACCATGGTGGCTTGCCTCTACTGTGGGTGCTGGGGGAAAAGCAGATGCCCACACCCTGGCACCCCAGTAAGGCTCAGAGCAGTGGCTGCGGCAGCTTCTCATCTGCTTGTCCCACTCCCCCCAACTCTCCAAGTGCTCAGTGCACCCTGAGAGGAGGGAAGGAAAGGGAATCAGTACGGAGTGTGAGAGAGACTGATGAGGGTTGGAGTAGGCTAGAAAAATTTCCAGAAGGAGCTAGAATATAACAGGAGTTCTGCATGAGGGGGACGAATTTCGATAAATGGTTTAGATAAATGGAAGAAGAAGGAGAGGTATGCATAGATCACCAACCCCTGCCCAACATTCATTCTCTTCTTAATAAAAAGAAATCCAACTTTATTCCAGGCAACTGCGTACTCATCTAACACAACATAATCCCCAGGCTCTTTTGCAGTAGAGGTGGTCAATGAGATGAAAACAACTTATTAAAATTCTATTGCGTTTCCTGCAAGTATTTCTGGTGAGATTAATTTAAAAGAACTAGACCTTTAAGTCTGATGCTTCTAGATCTGCATTTAAATAGTTCAAATAATTCATACAAAGAAACAGAGGCACAGGATTTGTCATCTGATTGATAAAAATAATTATTTTATTTTACCTGTACTTAACAATCAAATGTTATACAGTAAGTAATAAAGTGTCCCGGAGAAAGAGTTTTGATTTCACAACTAAATTTTATTACCTGAGCACAGTGCCATTATCTGCCAGTTTAATGAAGTTCCCATCTTCCAGATCTAGTGCCAATCCCTTGCAACTAAAACAGAAAAATGTGTTTACTGATCAATGAATAGATTTGGCCAATCCCCAAAATTAATAATCTGTATTTCCAAAAAGTCACAGTGCTAAAAAGGGATTCTCCCATGCAGGTGAATGATATGTTAGTCAAAAAAACCAAGAATATCCAAGAATTCTAAAATTAAATAGCACCCACAGAGCAAGTATGTAAAGAAAACTGTCATGTGGGAAAATGAAGACAGCACATTTAGTTTGTAAAATCCTTGAGCTTTAAAAAAAGAGGAATTCAAAAATTAAAGAGGACAAAAAAAGGAGCATTATTTCATGTCTCTGTTAAAATGTGCAGGTGTTTTTCATTAAATAAAACACATACACATGCACGTACACATTTATATTCTGCTAGATAAGCTCTTAGCTAGAGTCTCTCTGATATTCTTTAGAAATTGTTTCGATTTAGGTCAGGTTATAAAAACTTGCCCTCTGGGCAGGGCATACTATTGAAAACCACTAAAAGAAAGTCAAATACTAAGTTTCAGGTTCCTCGCTGCAAAAGACTTGTGGGATTTGGGAAGAGAGGTAGGTACAGATTCATTTTATGAATAATATAGCAAGGAACTATAATGGCCACCAAATACCAAGAGAATTAAACGAAAATGACAGGGTACTTTAGAAGCATTATTGACTTTGTCCACAGTAAAATTTCTGTAGTCAGAGGTTTTATACAGTGAAATATTTGTTTCTTCTTTTTACAAAAGGGATACATCAAAAAGGAATAACCAAACACTGCAGAAATATATAATAGATGAACATCATTGCTCTAGAATTACTTTTGCATGTGTTTTTCATGTGTTTTAGAATTATTTTTAATTTTCAACCAAGCAATTTTAAAGTCTTAGATTTTTACTTTGTTGTTTAGAGGAGGAAGAGAGACAATAAGCCTTGGCAAGTGGAGAACCCTAAGAGTAAGCAGTAAGAGTCTTGGACGTAGGAATGTCTATCCAAATTACAGAAAACCAGTTTAGACACTTATTCAAAACACAATTCTCCCTCTTCTACAGTTCTGCATATGAAGGGAAATAAAGCAAACTTTTTTTAAGATGTAAATTTTAGAGCTAGTTCTTAATAACCTCTGAAACTCACGACAAACTTAAGCCATACAATAACATCCAAATTAGTCAAGAAGCTTTTGGCTTATTTACATATTTAATTAAACAACTCTAAATTTAAAGCAGAAAAAGTTTTAATTCATGAAACATAAAACTTTTAATAGAGAAAGCATTTTGTCCTTTGACTCAGTTTCACATTTCACTTTCTCTCTCCAGAGAAGAAGCATTAAAATTTTATCACCAACATTTAAGAAACAGAAGGAATGGGCAGACCTTAAAAAAAGAACTTACCAGAAATCCCAGTCCTCTGGAGTCACAGTTAGTAATTCCTTGTCATACCCTTTCTCCTTGACCAGGAACTGAGCAAAGCTATTATAAATGAGCTATAAATAAGGGGAAGGAATAAAGGAGGATTAAATATAAAATTCACTATTCATTCTGCATGTCACAGACCTGAAAACCCACTGGAGTCATTCAGGGGGCAGATGGGAGAGAAATATCTCTTAATTGTGAAGTTCGGCAGTTTAAGCCCCTTATACAAGCAATTTATCCACCTATGAGAGCCCCAGGTGGCTGTTGTGTCTTTTTATCCTGCAGAATTATACCCTCAGTATACAATTACATAACCAAGGGCTATTATCATCTTACTCCTGAATTCTAATGGGTTGGAGATCATTAAGACTTGAAAGCTTTGTAAACTCATTTAACACATCACCAAGACGATAAACATACAGACCACTCTACCATTACATCTATCCTCAGCCTATCCTTAGTGGAAAGTGCTTATGAGGCACTGGCCCCCAATTCATAGATGACTTCCCTTGAATAAAGGACATCAAAATTGTCACTAAACTGTTTTAGTTTCGTCACTGACACAGGGGAGTTTCAGAGGGAAATACACATGGAGATCAGGCAGTTGATAAAGGAGGAATCAAGGGGCTTCCATCAGATACAGGAAATATCTCTTATTTCTTTGCTGAAGGAAACTGAAGGAAAGGACCTAGAAAGCTTCAAGAAACAAGGAGAAAGATACATGCTCTGCTGATGGTTGACAAATCTTCCGAGTTCTCAACAACAAAATCCCAAGAGTTTGAGTCATGTGTCTTACTTTTTTCTAAAGAGTTGGCTAGATTTTTAAAGAACTGTGTATACCAACCAAAGAGTAGGCAAAAGGTGGATGAAGGTCCACAGTGGCCCCACCGGATTCTCCTTCAAAGAGGGTTCTTAGACCAGCATCACATGCCCAGAATGGTGGTCTGAGGTCAGACTGAACAGTGTCCAAGAAGATTCTTGAGCAAATCTACCCTTCTCCCATATGTTAACCCACGACAGCCTTTGACAGCAGGAGACGGCACAAGTGGGAAGGGGGCAGAGATGCAGTGAAAGGAATGGGAGAAGGCCTCCCTGAGGTGCTGATGTTTCCACTGACCCCCGCAAGATGTAGCAGTTAGCTGGGTGAATCCAGAGGGAGGGGAGCACACCCAGCCCAGCAACCCAAAGACCCACACACGCCTGGGTTTGGGGGTTGGGTGTGAGCATCAGGAGATGAGTGCAGAGAAATCAAAAGCTCCCTGTCCAACAGAGCTGTTCTCTGTCCTAAAGCTAATTAAAATCACTATACATGTACTTCCATGCAATGCAATATGACTCTGATCCAGGTCAGTTGTTAACAGGCTCACATCATATCAACTCGTCTCAACCCTGGCAGTGATTCAGAACCAGTGATGGCTCTTAAAACCACCCAGAAATTTCAGGCCTCCAGGATAGGGTGATTGCAGGTGAGGCCATACAGAATTACTGAAGTCCAGAGATGACTGAAAATCATTGGCTTTACATGTTATATGGATTTTCATTGACTCATTAAAAAAATCAATCAAAAATGTACTGAGTCACTCTGAGGTACAAAATACTATGGATAATAAAAAATACACATCATGATCCTGACTGCAGGGAACCAGTGCTGTGCTATGGAATTAACAGATGTAAGTGCTTTAGAGCAGTGCCTGGCATACAATAATTTCAACTGAAATATTTGCTATTATCAGTCATATGCTGGTTAAAAAAAAAGTCTTGATAAGTACCGTTTGCCCATTTCCCCATATCAATATTGCCACCACAGCCAGTTCCAAGCTACCAATGTTTACTGCATACCATTAAACCTGCCGCTTCTGGTCAAGGCACTTTACTCAGTCTTGGACAAATGGAGTTTCTCACCCCTTGGCGATACCAATAAAGATATGGGCATATGATTCCACTGAGATTGGACACCCTCCTGAGAGAAAGGAGCCCTTTCTAGCAGGGCTGCCATCAGGGGCATCCACAGCTGTGTTCCTTACCTCGCGGAGAAGTTTCTGTAATAGGAGAGAATGGGGGCAATGTGTAGGGAGAACCAGAGAATAGCGCTGAGGAAAATAAGGGAGTCTGTGTCTCTGAAACCTGTCCTAGTCCCAAGGCCTGAGCTCTTGGATCTTTTTCTTATATTATGTTGAGTCACCCCAGAAGCCTTCAGGGAACTCCATGACTAGCCCCCTTCCTCTCCCAGAGTCGCACGTACCTAATAATGCACACTGAATAGCAGCTGCAAATTGGTGCCCTGTAGGTTGCCCTGAGACCACACATTATGTTTGGGTCCCACTTAAGGTTGCCAGATAAAAAAAAGAAGCACCTAGCTAAATGTGATTTTCAGATAAACAATGAATTTTTTTTAGTATAAGCACCTGCCATGCAGAGCACACATATAAGAAAAAATTGTTTTGTTATTTGAAATTCAAATTTAACTGGTGCTCTATTTTTCTTTCCTAAATGTGGCAACCCCATAATCCTGATGTGTTTGAAAACGAACATTTAAAAATTGAGAGACTTCTCATACAAGTTCAGATTTCTAACTGGTCTTAAAAAGAATTAGTTCTTTTAATAGACTCAGCACTGGGATGCTTGGGTGGCTCAGTCGGTTAAATGTCTGACTTCTGCTCAGGTCATGATCTCACGGTCCATGAGTTCTAGCCGAGTGTAGGGCTCTGTGCTGACTGGTCAGAGCCTGGGGCCTGCTTCAGATTCTGTGTCTCCCTCTCTCTTTCCCCTTCCCTTGCTCACGCTCTCTGTCTCCCTGTTTCTCAAAAGTAAGTAAACGTTTAAAAAAATAAAAATAATAAAAAATTTAAAAAAGAGCCTCAGCTCTTATTTCCTCACAGCAGACGCTGGCAAGAGTCAAGTGTGGCTGTGCCTTCAGAAGGCAAACACACTGTCCTGGCTGTACCAGGCCCCACTCCCACTCCCAAGTGGGGGTTAGCTGCCTGGCCCCTTACCCTTCTGAGTCTGCAACACCAGGAGAGCACAGGGGTCGTCATTAGTACAGTGCCCTTCCTGAGCCCCCAAGTGAGGTGACGCATCCAGTTCCATGTTTGCACAATTTTGCACTTAATAAATGCCTATGCTACTGATGGGAGAGGCACTCACAGTGTTCTATGACGCCTTCACCGCTGACTTCTCCAACATTTTCTGCAACTCCTCACCTGCCCATGACACCCAGCATTGCTGGGTGTCACCCAGCATTCCTGAATTGTTTCTCACCTCTGGGACCTTGCCCTGGCTCAATTCCCTCTGTCTGAAGTGCCCCCTCTCTGCCTCCTCACCTGCCAGTTTTAACTCCAGTGCCAGAACCCAGCTCAAGCATCAGTCACTCCAGACCTCTCCTCTGGGCTTTCTGGCTCACATAAAGCATGGTGGTGGGTACAGAAGCCCATGTGCAGGGTGACTCTGGATAAGCTACTCATTCTTTTTGTGCCTAGCCTTCATCTCTCAACAGTGACTGTGACAAAGTAAATACCTTGGACACCTCGGACAAATACTTCTTGTTCTTATAAGGATCTAAACAGTTCATTTAAACTGAATGCTCATGAGAAGACCAGCTGTGCCATATTCATTTGTGAAAATACTTATTTTTTATTCAGTTATTCCACCACGAATTACTGAAGTCCTTAGATGCCAAGCACCCAGCTCGGCACACAAGAAACTATCAGAGATACTGATGTCAAGAATCATGGGTCTAGATTCCAGGGGAAGATTCTGACAGGTTCACAGGAAATTTTAAGCTGTGCGTAAGTGCTGTGAGAAATTAAGGGTTTTGTGGAAGACTGGCACATGGGTTGGTGTCGTGGAAGGAGGGCCTTTAGGCACCAGTGGCAGGAAGTTTGCAGCAAGGTGCAATATTGCCCTCACCACATGGGCCTGAACCAAATTCTTCCCAATGCTCAACCATTACAATGCCACTTGCAGGCCTGAGTCTATCTCAGCATCCAACTGTTATGGGGCTCAGCACACTGCTGGTATTTCATAAAAGATTCCCGAACCAAACAGGATCCATACCACACTGCTAGGATACTTTCAATCTTTACGCCTCACTTCTATTCGAGGTTTGTAGAAAAGAATTCTTTTACTGGCGGGCCTTGCGTTCTGAGATTTTAGGCTCAGACACGCACAAAACAGGTTCTAAAAGGACAGTGGTTTAACTTTCTTCGAATGAATCTTTGACTAAAAAACGTTTGTGAATTTTTTACAAGTAGTTTCCTTATGAAACCAAAGTAATGAGGAAGGGCAATTCCCCTTCGGGTGCGGTATCATAATTACTCCACTCCCCCTTTTTCCCAAAGTTCTTGGAGGATGCAAACTTAGTAGACTGTTGCTAGGATTAGAACTTACTCAAAGAGCATGGAGCACGTACGAAGTGCGCAATAAATGTTTATTTTCGTCTCTTAGCATAAGACAAAATTTGGGCTAAGATTCTAATGACTTTTCGGTCAGTTTCTTCCAAAACACCACACAATCTCTCCCTGCCGCAGTGTTTAAAAACTGACAGGTGGTCGCGTGGACACCCAAGAGGAAAAATGCACACAAGGAAAATAGAACCCAGGTGGCTGTATCGGAGCGGGGCGGGTGCCCAGAATGACTTGCAAGGAAGTTCCAAGGCCAGGGATCTGCAAAAGACGTCCCCAGTTCCCCTGGCCCCGCCCCGCCTTCCATCCCAGGAGCCGCTTCCCCATCCCAATTTTGCAGATTGCCCCTCGGCCCCTTCCCTGCCCCACCGCTCTCTCAAAGTTGGCTAAAGCTGAGCTCCGTAAGCCGGTGCCGACGGCTCGGGCGGGGCCCGGGAATGCACATTTCCGCCCAGCCTCGCGGTGGGAGGCCGAGTTCTGCGCAGAGGCGCGGCGGCTGCAGGGCCGCCGGCAGCGGTCGCCGCCGGAGCCGGCAGGAAACTCCAGCCCCGGCCGCCAGGGAGGTGCAAGCCGTGCGCCCTGGGCAGCCTGCGCCACTCACCACGGCGCTCTCGGGCAGGTTGTAGCGACACAGAGTGTGGTCCAGGTCGAAGCCGACCACGTCGCAGGCGGCCAGGGAGAAGTGCTGAGCCATGGCTGGGCTGGAAGCACCCGCGAGCGCCTCGGGTGCCGGGAAGGTGCGAGGAGCCCGCGGGCGAGACGCTGCGGGACGGGACCGGACGGGACCCGGCGGGGGTGGGGCGCGGCGCGGCGCGGCGGGGCGGGGCTGCGGCCAGCCTCTAGACGCCGAGCGTCGGCCTCCGGCGCTTCCCGCGCCCGCCAGCGCCGCCCCGGGCCACGTTTCTCCCCGCCCCTCGCGCGGCCCGCAGGCCAGCGCTGTCCTCGCCACCTCGGCGCCCAGCGTCCAGCAGACGGCGGCCGGCCGGCTCCCGGCGCCGCACCGCCGTTCCCCCCACTGACCCGCGTTCCCAAAGGCCGGTGTGACTGGGGGTCGCGTCAACACTGCTGGACCTGGGGGTGCAGCTGAGTCGCTGTTGGCACGTAGCCCATGCCACAAAATTAACCGGGGCTCCCCTTCGTTTGCAAGGTGCCACAGAAACCAGAACACTGGTTCTGTGGCACCCGACCCTTTGCACTTGTGCGCAATAAGGTAAGATTGGGGAGAAGACTCTACCCCCTAATATCCTCTGACACATTTAGCCTAGAATTTGGAAGATCTTTTTGCCCATGACCTCTCTACTAAGTAGTCAAATAGTTTCTTCACTATTTCACCTTTTGGAGTGAGTTAGAAAATAGATTTTTAGGAAAGAGAAGGACCGCTTTTGCAAAAATGACCATGATTAAGTAAACCGATGTTGGCTATTTTGTTATTTGGTTATTCTATTTTTTTATTGTAATAAAGTTTTCAATGAAAGGACATCAAAAAGTTGATAGAACATGCTTCAGGATACAGAATTTTCTGAAAACAGTTGGCTTTCAGAGTTATAGAGCACAAAGTGATTCAAGTGACAATTATCTGAATTTTCTCAAGGACTTTGTATAGCTAGTATCATTTTAAATGTACAGGAGAAAAGTTAATTCATTACATACAATGGATCTTTAAGGCATTTAATTTTGAGAACCCATATGAAAGGCTAGGACTTTGAAATCTTTAAAATTATTTAAAAGAGAAAATATAAATGTCATAAAAAAAGAAAATGCAAGTCTATTATTTTTGTACTACTTCTGTGTTAAATGTAAAGGCAAGCTGTCCAATGGAAAAAAAATCAATAGTTATGACATAATGAAAATATAATTGATTGAGAATTACATTTAACCCTTACTAATACTAACCCTTATGAGGCTAGTAGACCCATCAAGGGATTAATTTAGTGCAATAAATAGTTCGATTTGGTAGGACACTTATTATACCTAGTGGACCCATTTGAATAAATTGAATACTTGTTCCATTATTATAACTCTTAAAAGCCCCAAACAAATCTCTCTGGAATAGGAAAAGTAAAGAATCCTCAAGAAGATGGAGCTGTTCTCTGATAAGACCTCAAGAACCATGTTTTTTGTATCTGTGACTCAAAAGAGAAAAAGCTGGATTGATTTACAGCTTGTACTTATTTCCCTCTTATGACTCTGTTGTCCATGGAGCATTGACTTCAGCATTCCTTTTTGCCCCCTGCCAAATGCCTGCCAAGGTCAACCTTAAGGACACATCGAAGGCCACAAGTTTCCTTGAAGGTTATCTTGTTTTAATGTAGGATAGGGAATTCCCTGAGTAATGTGAATGTACAAGTGCATTCATTGCCAGAGGAAGAGTAGGGAAGGATTGTTTTTCATGACGTAAGTGGTTCTGGGACTGGAGTTGGCCCTTAAACCTGGACCTATCTACTTGCTGTTGCATTTCTTACATTCCTCCTGTCTATTCAAAGAGCTCTCTGCTAGAGTCTATGACATTTACATATTGTGGAGAATTCAGCAAACAGTGCACTCCAATCATCCTGAGAGATCTTACTCCTCCTTGAGCCCTGTGCACCATTCCTGGCCTCTTCATCAAACCTCAGTCAGCCTCTTTTAAGGACATGTGAGATGATTCCCCTGAACTTATCACATATACAGATAAAATACCACAGCTGTTCTATTATTAACCGAGAGTTCAGTGTTCTACTTAAACCAATTAATTTCTGTTTCTTTGAGTGATATATTAAATATGTCAGCGTTATGGACTGAATTGTGTCCTCCCCCACTCCCAACAAATTCATATGTTGAGGCCTTCGGCCTCAGCATGATTGTATTTGGAGATAGGGACTTTAAGTATGGTTAAATGAGGTTGTAAGAGTAGGGCCCTAATTTAATAGGATGATATCATTATAAAAAGAGGAAGGGATACCAGATATGTGCATGTAAAGAGGGAAGGCCCTGTGAGGACATAAGGAGAAGATTCAGTCTGCAAGCAAAAAAGAAGGGTTTCATCAGAAATCAACCCAACTGGCACTTTGATCTGGGACTTCCAGCCTTTGAAACTGTTTAAGCCACTAAGTCTGTGGCATAATGTGAAGGCTGTCTCAACAGACTACTACAGTCAATAGGGAGATGTGACCCTAATCAATGTAATGTCAAATGCCAAAAACATTTGCATTTGAAAGATCCTTAAATGACATGAACTTATGCTTAAGTTCTTAGGTTATTTGTTGGTTTTCAGAATTTTGGTACTTTTGTTTGTGTATAATGTTAATATTTTGCTGTGAAGTTTGAGGATTTTTTTAGTAGTCTGTGTACTGAGTTTTTTCTTATAACTAGAAAGTTATGAAACAATCCAGAAATACTCAAATAAGAAATTACATTTGTTGCTGATTTCCTAAAATTGAATTTCATTGTTATCACTGACCTGTATTTTAATAAAGTTAATGCTATAATTTACCAACTTTAACCTAGGTATGCCTTTTACTTGTTATTTACCTAAAAATAACTTTGTGATGAGTTCACATGTTTCAGAATCTAAAATAACTTACTAAGTGATCTTTTGTGGATTTAAAATACTGCAATTTAATATCTACATTATAAATGTTATTTACCAAACTGTTATTTTGGGGAGTAGAAGGGAGACTTGTTTATTGTTTCATCAGTTTAAAATGTTTTTTCTAGGGGTCCCTGGGTGGCTCAGTCAGGTAAGCGTACAACTTCGGCTCAGGTCATGATCACACAGTTTGTGGGTTCGAGCCCCATGTTGGGCTCTGTGCTGACAGCTCAGAGCCTCTTGCCTGCTTTGGATTCTGTGCCTTCCTCTCTCTCTGCCCCTCTCCCGCTCATGCTCTGTTTCTGTCTTGAAAATAAATAAACATTAAAAAAAGTAATAAAATGGTTTTTCTAAATACCTCAAAGTAAACGTTGTAATGTTTAACTTTTTATGTAATCTAAACCAATCCACACATCTTCCCTGGATCATATAATTTGTTTAATGGGAAACAATGAAGTTTATTTAGTAATTTGAAAAAAAACCATAAAATGTAATACTGCCTAAAAGATAATCTCTGTAGCACTTAAATATTAGTCATTTAGTGAAACAGAACCAAAAGCTGGTTTGTAATACTGGGCTGTGGCCATAAGATGGCAGTAGTTCTGCGTTAGGAATATTTTTCATTTGATTGTTTTAGTAATCTTAAAATCCTTAAGGTTCTTAATTAAAAGAAAGTCATTTTCTTTCTTTTTTTTTTTTTTACAAATAGTTTATTGCCAAATTAGTTTCCACTAACACTCAGTGCTCATCCCCACAAGTGTCCTCCTCCATGCCCATCCCCCCCTCCCCCCCACATCCATCAGTCCTCATTTTTGTCAGCATTCAAGAGTCTCTCATGGTTTGCCTCTTTCCCTTCCCCCACCATTTCCCCCCTTCTTCTCCCCCTTGTTCCTCCGTCAAGTTCCTCCTAATCCTCCTATACGTGCAAACATATGATATTTGTCCTTCTCTGCCTGACTTATTTCACTCAGCATAACACCCTCAAGGTCCATCCATGTTGCTACACATGGCCAGATTTCATTGTTTCTCATTGCCATGTAGTAGTCCATGGTATAGATAAACCACATCTTCTTGATCCATTCATCTGTTGATGGACACTTAGGCTCTTTCCATGTTTTAGCTATTGTGGAGAGTGCTGCTATGAACATTGGGGTACATGTGCTCCTATGCGTCAGCATTTCTGTATCCCTTGGGTAAATTCCTAGCAGTGCTATTGCTGGGTCATAGGGGAGTTCTATTGTTAGTTTCCTGAGGAACCTCCACACTGTTTTCCAGAGGGGCTGTACCAGTTTACATTCCCACCAACAGTGTAGGAGGGTGCCCGAAGAAAGTCATTTTCTACTCTCCCTTTCTGCTCTTGCCACAAGAAGAGATGCCTCCTTAGAAATTTTACTGTGTTTTTTGCGTGTGTGAGTGCGCATATATTTAATTTTTGCACGTGGGTATGTTATTTTTGATGGAGGGAGAGAATGGGATGGGATGAAGTCCTTTAGTGGGAAACTTCTCATTAAAGTTATATCTGAATAAATCAGTATATAAAGCATGGCATGAGCTCTTATTTTAGCTAAAATACTAACTGCCAAGAATGTAATTCAGAAAGATCCCTAATAATGTAGCAATGGGGTGAAATTTAATTAATTAGGACAAATATTGAGTTTTGGGGGTCGGGTTCAAATAATCTACTTTAACAGCATATTATGGAGAATCTTGATTTACCAGCAGGAAAGTTGGAAATAAAGTCTGGTTAAGGTCAAGGTGAACTCAGCTAGTTCCAGTTTAAACCCAGTTTCTCTTTGATGGATTGTCACTTCAATCTTCCCTTTTACTTCACTGTTTTTCTGGGAGGTTTGGAGGTTCTAACGTGCAGAAGGGCTAACATATTGCCAAGGAGTCTGAGAACAGACTTCTGGCCCTTGGCTAATAGCATCCATACAGCTGCTTCTCCATTCCTGTCAGTATTTGGTTACCTCTGGACACATTGGCCACACTGTCAGCAACCATTCTTGCTGCATAAACTCTGAAACACCCCTCATTAACAGTGTCGTCAGAAAACTGTTTAGTTTTGATCCAAGCCATGAGACCATTTCAGGCTTGCCATTCCACAGTCAGCCAGCCTCTGCCCCTCTCTGGAACAGTCCCAGGAAACCTTCACAGAAGACCTCTGGCTCTGGATCAGAGAAAAGGAAAGTATTTGTTATAGTGTGGGAAGGTCGGGTAGCTACCTCAGATGCCCTCTATCTAGATGTGGGTCACCATTTCTATCCTGGTGATTGCTCCCTGTTATCACAGGACACTCTGCAAAGCTGTTTTCTCTCAGAATTCAAAATGAGAAGAAACCCAATTCTCTCTGCTTTTGGATCCCAAGCTCAGGTGGAGGATTCTGTGGTTTCTTATGCAGGGGATTTAACCTCATAGCAGGTTAGGGTGTGGGGTGCCTTTCTCAAGGACCCATACACATGACTCACTCTAATGTCCATCCTGTTCACTGGGACTAGCATTGATAGACAAAATACTCAATGCCTAATTAAATTTGAATGTCCAGATATCCCATGAAACCTATTAATATTAAATAAATTATTTGTTGTTTGTCTGAAATTCAAATATAAATTGATGTGCTATATTTTTATTTGCTAATTTTGGCAACTCTACCTGAGACATATATTCTGTATCCATTCTGAAACGAGCTTTAAAAAATAAAAGGTTTTTTTATAATTAATTTTTTTTCTTGCAGAAAGCCCAGAACTCGAAAAACAGATGTATCCTGGCATTTGTTATGGGCTGAGTTGTGTCCCCCAAATTAGTATGTTAAAGCTCTAACCCCTCAGTACCTCAGAAAGTGGCTATATTTGGAGATAGGGCCTTTAAGGTGATGATCAAATTAAAATGAAGCTCTACGGTGGGCCCTGAGCCAATTGACTGACGTTCTGATCAGAAGAGGAAATGTGGACACACAAAGAGATACCAGAGTCACCAAGCACAGAGGAAGAAAGACCATGTGAGGACACAGCAAGAAGGTGGCCATCTGTAAGCCAAGGAGAAAGGCCTCAAAAGAAACCAAACCTGTTGACATCTTAATCCTGGACTTCTCACCATCCAGAACTGTGTGAGATAAATTTCTGTTGTTTAAGCCACTCAGTCTGCAGTATTTTGCTACGGCAGCCCTAGAAAACTAATGCAGCATTCAAGACTATTTTTCTACTTTAACAGTCTGGAGTCCATGCTGGAACACAAAGCCAGGAAATTATCTCTCTTGTCTGCTACAGAAAATCCTCCTGTGAGGGCTGGGTCTGGAGAAAACTTTTACTGCTTTTCTAAACGGTGGGGAAAATTTGAAACAAAGAAATCTCAGTTCGGGGTGCCTGAGTGGCTCAGTTGGCTGAACATCTGACTTCGGTCAGGTCATAATCTCGCAGTTCTTGAGTTTAAGCCCCTTGTCAGACTGTGCTGATCGCTTGGAGCCTGGAGCCTGCTTCGGATTCTGTGTCTCCCTCTCTTTCTGCCCCTCTCCCCCCAAGAAGAAACATTAAAAAATTGAAAATATTTTAATATTGTACTAGTGTGGGCAAAATCTCTAAACAAGGAATGATGGAGACATTTAAGTCAGGCCTTCTTATCTAGGGTTTTGTATTCCTAAGGGATTATGGGAAACTTAAGAGATGTTTTTGCAGGCTGGTTAGCATTTTGTTGCTAACAGTAAGAAAAAGTATGTGAACACAATGAAATGGTTGTTACATCCATGGCCGTTCTTTCTTCTTTTTCTATTTATTGTTTTGATTCCAAATTTTCAAATATTTAAGAGCATTAAAGTTTTGAGTCTTCAAGGGCATCCAGATAGGAACTTATTCCAGGAGTGCCTTATAAACTGTGATCCACTCACTCAATGGGGAGTTCTCATGGCTCAGGTAAGAATCCATAAATTCTTTGTCTCCAGACCTCTTGAGCAACATGTTTACTTTAATGACTTGAATGACTGAATGAACCTTACATGTGCATTTTCATCTTTGATCTTTCTCTAGTCATGTATTTCTCATGTATAAGAGTATCATCACTCATTGAATAACAAGCACCTCTCCTAACTTGATATTTTTGAGTCTTTAATTACTTTGTCCCAGTTTCCTTGTCTGTAAAATTAGATACTTGAAACTTTTCTTAAAAATAATGATATTTATTTAATATTCAAAAAAGGCATGAAAAATTGAGCATCTCACTCTTATCTACCCTTCTCCATTTTTATTTTTTTTATTCCTCTTAACAAAAATATTCCATACCAACCCTTTTGAAAAGCAATGTGTAAATGAGTATCTGTAGTCTTAGATATGATTTATTGTGTGTTGACATATATCATCCAGTTCTAGGCATCTAGGATTTCTGTTCCAGGAGAATCTCAGGTAACAGGGTAACTGCTAGACATTGACTATGTAACAGTGTTTTTCTTTTCTTGGCAAAGTGAAAGGATTAATAAATTATTGCTGTACCTAACATATAAGGTTTACTTACTATAAGACTCTAAACATTCTCTCTCAAAAGAAAATGTAAAAGAATGGAACATGTTATGGTCCTGTAAGAAATCTGTGTGTTCAGAGGTGGTACTAACATACTTTTCCATAGTTTGCCCTACTCCTGTCTTTCAGCTAAACATTTCAACCATCATTTCCTCTAAAATGGATTTTTGAAAAACATCCAATTAATACAAGAGAAGGCAGAAAGAAAGGAATACTGACAGATGAGAGCAGTAGAAAGCAAATGACAATATCTCCAATATGGTAGATTTAAACATAAGCATATTGATAATTATACTAAGTATAAATGATCTAAAGACTGAAACTAAAAGAGATTGATAGGGGCACCTGGGTGGCTTGGTCAGTTAAGTGTCTGACTCTTGATTTCGGCTCATGGTTTGTGAGTTCGAGCCCCACACCTGGCTCTGTGCTGACATGGCAGAGCCTGCTTCTGATTCTCTGTCTCCCTCTCTCTCTGCCCCTCCCCTGCTTGCTCTCTTTCTCTAAAATAAATAAATAAATAAACAACAGTAAAAACATACTAGTTTTAAAAAAGAGAGATTGTCAGACTTGACCAAAGTAAGATCCAAGTATATGCCATTTAAATAAACCTACTTTACACATTAAGATATAAATACTATCCGAAAAAAGAAATTGAGGTGCATTATAAGATATTTGCCATCAAAAACTTTAATATAGTGATTTACTGTATTTTCTTTAAGATGATTCCTATCTATATCTACTTGTTAAAAACAAAAAAAGACATAAACAAAGGACTAAATTTTTAAATTTGTGTAGTGTTAGATCTTTTCATCTAACAAAATCAGTTTAGGGGTCAAAAGACTTGTTAGGAAGCAAAATGAAAACCATGTATTATCTCTCTTTGGTTTAAAGTTGCTTTTAAAGCTCCTCTCTCCTTTATTCTTTCACCTACATACCCACTCAAATTGATATTGGAATTTGTGGAGAACAACAAGCACAAACATGTTCTGGTTGGCCAATGTGTGTTTCCACAGGATAGGTGGTCCTCGACTAGGCCACATCTGCCCCCTTATCCATCCCACAGTTCCCACTCAGAGGTGGCTCACAGTCCTTAAAAAGGTGGCTGGGTATGTCAGGAGCCTGGGTGAACAGTACAAAGAGCGATCATTTGGTCATTCTTTGGTTGCTGCTCCTTAAGCCTTTCACCATTTTCAGTGAGATAGAGGAAACCTCTCTTGATTTGGGCCACATTAGCTAGTTCTGCCTCATATTAGGAGCCCTAGGTAGAAATGGAGTTGGGCTATAAGAAATCCTCTCACTTCTATAAGGTGCACATCTTCTGGCACTGTTTAGCCCAGCATTGCATCTACAGTTTGAGAACTAGGGTAATGCATTTGCACCCATGGAGCGATAACTTTATTAAAAAACCAGTCATTCATTTATAAATTTTTATTGGGTATGTCAGATGTTCCTTGCTTTGCTTGTTTTGTGTACCAGAATCCCATTGGTAATATTAGCTAGATTTGAGAAATTGAACTATAACAATACCTAAGAGGAAATCTTGAACTAGGGTCTTTAGGAAGCTACCAAACCATTCTACCTGAAAATGACTTATCCCATATGCCATACTCTGTGGCACACAAGGATACACATGAACATAAGCAACAGAGATGTCATATAGTGATGTGTGACATTCATTTCCAACTTCCTTCTCCTTGACAGGTTACCAGATTTTTTTGGTTATGATAAGTAAGATAATTCTCTTAGGTTAAGCTTCCTCTTCCAGGTGTAGCTCGTCTTATAGTTCTTGTTCTACACCAGTGTGCACTGAGATGTTGAGTTCTCATGTCTGTTCTCTTATTACTATTTGCAGAAAATTCTTAATTCCCCCAAGGTTAGTATAGGTACCATGTCTTTCTCATGGATGGGTTGTCCTGAAAGCAGAGCCTGAGACAAAAACTTGGCTGCAGGTGGTTTATTAAGAGGCAGTCCCAGAAATCAGCAGTGAAGTAAGAGAGTAAGAGCCAATAACGATAAAAAAGGGTAATGTCAAGGTCCCTGTTGTAGGCAATAGTGGTTTAATTTCACTGGGATGTTCCTTGAAACACAGAGGGATCCCTCCCAGAATTGTCTACCAAAAGGAACTGTTCTCTTGGCTCTGTTCTCTTATGCTTGAGGGTTACCCACCACCTGACTTTCAGGCTGTGTTTGAGTTTGAGCTCCTCTAACCTGAGAAGACCAAGCACAAAGGAAGACTTTGCATAGCTTTATTGAGGTGGGACACTGTTGGTGTGAGCTCTCATGTGAGATGTGACTAAAATCAGATGTGGGCTAACAAGTCATGAAATAGGGCACCAGTGCCATCTGCTACAGTGGCTATTCTAAAAGCTTATTCACTTCAGTATAGTCAATGAAATTTCTTCTCCTCTATAAGGATTTATCTGGGCATGGTGTCACTCTGTTGATCAGTCTGTTTGCAATCCACTATTCATTCAGTATCTTCTCTTTCTATTCCATCTGTGATCTACCCTGTGTATTCTTTGCCCTAATTCAAACTAGTAAAACTTTACGGAAACTCCCACAACTTTTTTAGTCCACTGCTTCCTGAATTTGTTCATGTTATGGCTCACATAGAAGATAGTAATATTTATTGGAGCAAACAGAAGAATCTGATCCAGATGGGTGCGGCCTCCTGGGCTCTTAAAGTTCTGAGCCTCCTCCAAAGTTGACAGGGTGGACCTGATTAATATCTTAGCATAAACAGACCAAAGTGTGTTCTGGGCACTCTATTAGTTGAAATACTGTATTGAGTTAGAGTTTTAATTTTAAATAGTAGTAAACTCTTGGCTTCTTAGTTTAGTTTACCATATCTTTATTGATGTGTCAGGCACTATGATAGATAACAGAATGCAAAAGTAGACAGTGGTACCTTCCTAGAGGGCCCTGGAGTTTAGAGAGGTAGATGACATACAATCTGATAACTACAATATAATACTGTACATAAAATAGAAAGAGGCTAGTTTGGCATGGCTTCTTCACCTCATACTTTCTGCTTATACCCAAAATATTCTTTCCTCCTGTATCAATCAGGGTTCTCTGGGGGTACAGAGTGTGTGTGTACATAGAGTTTTATTATATGAATTGCTTCATGCAATTACAGAAGCTGAGATCTACGGTCTGCAAGGTAGAAAAGTGGGGAAACCAGTGGGATAATTCAGTCTAAGTCCAAAGGCCCAAGAACCAGGAGCCCTGATGTCTGAGGGCAGGAGAAAGTGGATGTCCCAGCTCAAGCAGAGAGAACAAATTTGTCCTTTCTCCACCTTTTCTTTCCATTTTTTTCCCTTTTTTTTTTTTCTCCCTGTTCAAGCCCTAACAGATTGGATGACGTCCAGCCTCATGGATAAGAGTGATCTTCTTTACTCATTCTGCTGATTCAGATGACAATGTCTTCCAGAGACACCCTCATAGACACATGCAGAAGTGTTTGACCAGCTATCTGGGCATCCCTTAGTCCAGTCAAGCTGGCACATTAAATTTACCATAACACCCCCTTTTATTTGCTGCTTTCCATTCCTGTGCATGCTACCTCCCACATCACCCTTGGAAATAACATTTAGCTGCAGGAACCTGGAGATATCTTTGCTTCCTGATTGTTTTATTAGTATCTGTTTTTGTGTCAGGCTTTTCTACTAGTTGTAAGTTATTTCAGACTGGGCACTGTGTCTTGTTCATCTTTGTATCTCAGTTCCTAGCACACAACCTGGCACATAATGGCTACTGAATGAATAAATGAATTTCTATTTCCTAATTTGTATATAATTTTCCATTGTGAAATTTTGAAAGAATACCAGGAACATTTTATTTGGAGGCAGGAGGCGCTGTGTTTGACTCTGAATTCCATGTCCTCAGTAATCAATAAATCAGGATTTACATTTCACAGGTTTATAATAAAGATTTTAATCACTTGGAGCCACAACTTCAGGCAGTGTTCTTACAACCATTAATTTTTAATTCTGTCAAATACTAGTGTAAGTGTATGAGGCACTAATTTTCCATTTGACCTTTGGTAGACTCTTCACTTTCCACACCAAGAGCTCACATGCAGGCTGTATTAATCACAGGGTAAAAATGGCCTAAGCCAACATTTTGGAAACCTAAGCATTAACTTACCCAGCAACACTTAATTTTTAATAGTACATCATTTAGAAAACTACTTACTTTAAACACTGGTGTTTTATCATGAGGTTCACAGAATCCTCCCAGTTTCTATTAATAGATTCTGACTGTATTGAGATAATACTGCCTACTAAACTCTCTTCTTTGTGACTCTTGACCCTTGGAAAGAATTTTATTTGCTGTGATTTATTCTTGTTCTTAAAGCTGTATTTTAAAAATGTCATTTGGGGCATGTAAACAGTTCTTAATGAGAATGTGTGAATAAAGCTGCTGATAGTAAAAGTGTCAATATATGCATAATTTATTATTAGTCTCTTCTGGAAATTAGCCAGGTAAACAGCATAAACAGCCTGTTCACTCTCTCCTTTTATCTTTCTTCCTTTTCACCCCACAAACTGAAAGTACTATAGGGAGAACACTCAGGTGCTACAGAATCTGTGTCCACACATGTCCTTCTCTGTCTCCTTTCTCTCTCTCTCTCTCTCTCTGTGGTAAGCGTGCATGCACATATGCACAGACTGCATTTGCATGTAGGTGGGGAAACTTGTCAGTGAGTGGAGAAATAGCAAGCATTATTGAGCTTAATCATCCAAACACAGAAGTAGGTAAGAGTATACTCCTTCTACAGATGAAATTCAAATCCAGATCTATGTGACAGGAAGCTAGCCATGTCTGCTTTTCTTAAAGCTCTGTTTCAGTTTTCAATCTGAATTTTTCCTTTAGACCAAAGTTATTGATCCATAATACATTTTGTTATGGAACAATAAAAAAGAAGCAAATAGAACAAAAGCAAACATTTCCTTTCATCATTACTCAATATATTATCATTTCTTTTCCCAGAAGTAACTACTATAAATTGAATGAATGTTCCTGTGGACTTATCCCAACATACCAAATATATGTATATAATTAAAAAATATTTACATATATATTTGTATTTACATATTTATATGTATTTACAAACCTACCTCAGCTTCCCTTCACATTTTCCATGCTAGGTATTAGCTCTTATCTCATTGTAATTTTTCCATCTCCACTTCTTAACTGTTAATGATTATAATACTCTAGCCTCTTAATTCATTTAATTCCTCTTGTATGATATCTTGTTACTCACATTAGTACTGCTTTCTGTTTTTCCAACTCACGTCCTCATTTCCAACTCTAACTCTTTGAGTCCACTGGTATTTACAACCCAATGATTGCCACCTCCTTTTCACTGTCTTTCACTGCTATTGTGTTCTCTTTTTTCCCCCCAGCTGAATATTCACGGAGAATCATTATAATCAATTGATACATTTTTAATTCCTGTATTCCTTTTTCACCTCTTCAAACTAGTTAAAGATCACACTCCAATAGTGGTAGATATCAAAAAACAGCATAATTCATTTTTCCCTGTTATCTGTCTATGCCTTTTGCAATGGGACTCTGCGAACCCTCCCATAGAGAGTAGAATCTATTTCTTCCTGAATTTGGTCTAGCCTTGTGACTCGCTTTGGTCAACAGCATGCTGTGGAAGACCTTTTGTCAATTCTGAGCGTAAGTCACAAGAGGTGCTGAAGTGTTCCACACCCATTTTGGGAACTCTGCTACTGCCATGTGAATAAGATTGGGTTACCCTGATGGATGATGAATACTTGTGTCATTCACTCAAGTCATCCCAGCCTATAGTCCATGAACTATCAGACGTGAGCAAAGCCATCCAAAATCAATCAGTCTCTAGTGATCTATGAGCTGACCTTAAATCATGTGTGAGCCTAGCCACAATCAACCAACCCTGGTTCATGCCATCAAGACTACCCAGCTGACTGTAGATTCCTACACAATTATAAATACTGTTTAAAGCCACTGAGTTTTGGGGTTATTTGTTGTGCAACAGTAGCTAACAGACACACAGGTTAAATTCAACTCTTTGTTCTCTGTATTTATGCATGAGCAGCTAATCCTGGCTGAAGAAAATATACACAGCCATTGCACATGTATTTCAATGAGTAATTAATGCTACTGCCCAATAATACTTTATTGCCCTGGTGCATTCACTCTACTGCTGTCCTAGACAATTATTTTATGGTTTTCCTCTTGTCATATTGCTACCACATCCTCTCATCTTTACTCTCAAGTGTTGACCAAGCCTCTATTTTCCTGGAAAAATGCCCACTACTAACTAGCATACATCCTTAGGTACTCTACCTTGCCTCCTATTACTGTAGAGCATTGGTTCTCATGTTGTGGTCTGTAGATCAGCAGCAGCACATGAGAACTTGCTAGAAACAAATTTTTGGACTCCACTGGAGAATGGCTGAATCAGAAACTCAAGGTAGGGCTCAACAATCTGTATTTTAACAAAACTTTCACGTGATTCTGATGTTCACTGAAGTTTGGGAAGCACTGCTATGGATTATCTGCTCATACATGTAAGGCCCAGCCCTCCATTTGTGCACCACAGCTCATCCTCTCAAAAATAGTGCTTTCTCCTCTTTCCTGTAGCATTTTTCATTTCTATTAAATCATTTCATAATCGTACAAACATGTTATTTTCCTTATTTTCAACTTCTTCCATTTCTTTGTTCCCCTTTAATGAAAGCCGATTGAAATAGTTGTCAGTGTCACTGCCCACAATCCTTCCTCTCCCATGCTCTCTTCCTCCAACATTCCACCAACTCTCTGATTAAGTTTGCCAAGGATACCATTTGCTAAGCCCAATGGTCAATCTTAAGTCCTCATTTTATTTTACCCATGAGCATCATTTGTCACATTGATCACTCCCTCTTTGAGGTGAACATTTTTTTACTTGACTTGTAAGAACACTTATTTCTTATTCATTGAGCAAAATACATGAGTAGACACTTCAGAAAAGAGGGCAAAGAAATGGAATATAAATAGAACTGTTCAGTGTCATTGGAAACCAAAAAAATGAACACTAAAACCTCAGTGAGATACATTTCATCAGATTGGCAAAAATTAAAAGTGTATTAATACAAGTCAGACAAGGAAGTGGAACAATGGGAATTCTCATGAACTACTGGTAGAAGTACAGATCAGCATAACCTCTTTGGCAGTATCTAGTGAAGGTGATGACACCCATAATCCACAACCCAGGAACTTCACTACTAGAGAGAGAAATGTGTCATGTACACTTGTATACCTAGGGACATATACATATAAGTTCAGAGTATTGTTCAAAATGGCCCCAAACTGAAAACAACCCTAAAGTTGCATCCCAGAAGAATACACAATTGTGTTTCCAAACAAATTTATTCCATGCAGCAATAAAAGTGAATGGTCCTCTGATATTTGTTACAAAATGGATGACTCTTAATGACAAAAGAAGCCAGGCACAACAGAACAATTACTGTATGACCCCCAAAATAGGCAAAATTAAATGATATTTTTAGAGATGGTTAATTGAGTGTGAAACCATAAGGAAATGAAAGGAAGTTGAATTCCATAAAAGGGAAGTGTTTGGCTCTGAGGAGTGGATGGGGCTATGATGTATGGAAAGTCTCACAGAGTTTCTATCCATTGCACAGGTAATCTGTTTATTTATCTGAGTAGGTGTTATGTGAGTGTTCATTTTGCAACAATTTGTTAAGCTGTAAATTTAAGTTTTATGCACTTTTTTCTATGTTTTCTCTATTTCACAATTTTGTAAGTTTAACAAAATAAGGCATTTATTTATGGGGTGCTGTGAGGATTAAAATGCCTAACTGAAAGCCTGTCACCATACCCCTCCCCTATAACCAACATTAGTTATTAGGAATCAATCCCAAACTCCTTAGGGTCCTCTTATATACAATAACTGAACTCCAGGCTGGTTAGATTCTTGTTTTGTTTTGTTAAAGAGCTTTAGAAATGGATCAGGACTGTCCTTATGGGAGTGTTCTATCGTCTTTGAACTTGGGAATAAACAATAATGTTATCCAACATTGGACCAATACTTCGGTCCAACAAGTCCTAGGATGCCATGTTCATAACTGCTGAAAGAATGAGAGTATCCAGAAGATACTCTCCTCCTTGTTCAAGAGCCATTTTCCTACAGTTTTCGTTGTCTGATATACACTATTTTGTAAGACTCACCAGTGTCTAGCTTTGTGTAACTGCTGTAAGAGTATGAGTTGATCTGACAGGGGTGGAACAAATTAAGGCAACTGGTCATGAGATGTGTTTGCATGGAGATATGTGGCCAAGCAAAGGTGATTCCTGATCTTTTCTCAAAGAAGCACAGGCTTTCTCCAGTGGTCTGCATAGTCCCTGGCATGTAGATAGTCAGGAAATGTTTCTTCAGGGGGCAAGGGAATGTGTAAATGAATACAATGATCAAGAAAGAAGTCAAAGGGTAATTACAGTTTAATTCAGAGGGGAGAGCAGCCAAAATTTAGAGAAAAACCAAACTGAATCAGCACTGTGAGCCTACCTATAAAGATTAAGTTACAAATTTGAATGGGCTGGCAAGGAAGCCCTGGGATTTAAAGACCACTTTGTCTGAGGAGGAGGTTGAAGTCAACAGGAATTTTTGTGAAAGGAAAGGCAGGCCACCTTGGGCTTTAAGGTGGGAAGGACTAGAGTTTTAGGGCTGCGTTTTCACTGTCAGGTGAGTCTTGTGGGAAATGATCCTTGCACTGCTAGGAGAGGAATCAGGACTTCAGTGTTAGATGCCTTGGCAACTAACTCATGCTTGGCCCATACTGTGTGACCTAAGTTGAGTTACTTAACTTCTCCGAGCCTTAGCTTTCTATTTGGTAATAAAAGTAAAAACAGAGGCGTCTGGGTGGCTCAGTCGGTTAAGTGTCTGACTACAGCTCAGGTCATGATCTGGTAGTCTGGGATTGAGCCCCTTGTCAGGCTTTGCACTGACAGCTCAGAGCCTGGAACCTGCTTCAGATTCTGTGTCTCCTTCTCTCTCTGTGCCTTCCCTGCTCACACTCTGTCTTTCTCTCTCAAAAGTAAAATAAAAACAAAATAAATAAATAAAAAATAAAAGTAAAGCACAGTACCTACATCACAGGTAAAAACACATAAAATACAACGTGTAACATGCCTCCATTTTTGTATGAATTACTTCATTAATTTAATGTGGTAAGCACTAAAATTTTTTATGTTTCATTCCTTATATTTTTTGGAGAATCAATCTGATATATGGTTCATGTGGAATTATTCTTGGAAAGCTGAACATATGTTTACCAATTGAGAGGTAAATTTTTCAAGAGAATGCAGAAGTATTTAATCAAAATAATTTGTAATATTTTCTTCCTTCTTTTTTTGCTCTGATCAACACCTTTCTCTGACAAGTTCAGAATCATTTTGAGCACTTAAGTTCACTTATTTTCAGTTTCAAACCTTTTGCCTCTTTATCATTGCAGTTGTACAAAGACTGAAATAGATTAAAAAATCACATATCCTCATTTGTTTAAAAAATCTATAGCAAAAAATCTAATAGTGGGATCATTTTTAAAATCTAGAAAAAGAAAAAACAGTTGAAAATAAAACATGAAGTGTGGAATGAAAGGTGACACAGTGCTTTGGAATAGAACAGACTGCTTTAGAATAATTTAAATGTAAGTAATTTTAATCTTTGCTGTTTACTATTTATAAATTTGCATGTATAAGTAGTCCACAAATCTGCATATATTAACATGTGTGACACCCATCATAATGTACTGTAAGGTAAAAATGAATAATTTCAAAAAAATCTTACATTATTTGGCAGTAGTCATAAACTTTTGATGAGCTTATTCATAATAGAAACTTGGGAGATGGGAATATATAAGTGAAGTGAGTCAGCTTAATTTAAAATACTAAAAAATGAAAAGCACTAAGAAAAACTATAATGAAGGTGAGAAAGTCTACATTGCAGAAGGACTTTGAGGAAAGAATCGATGTTAAGTGAAGAGTTGTTATGGGCCAAAATTTTATATTTATTATCTCAGCACATCTTCACATTCTTGAGTATGTGGGGTTCTGAACATCTGGCCCCTCTACACTTTCATTTTACCTTCTTGCCACTCTCCACTGTTTGTTCATTCCAGCCACACTGGCCTTCTTTAAGCATTCAGAAAGTGTGAGATTCCTTCCTATGTCACTTTGCATATGCCATTACTTTATTATGACAAATTTAAAAATTTTCACTAAAATTTATCTTTGTCTCATGTGTATGTGATTACCTACAGGAATAGGATGGCTGGGGACGCCTGGGTGGCTCAGTCAGTTAGGCATCTGACTTCTGGCCCAGGTCTCTTTTTTTTTTTTTAATGTTTTATTTATTTCTGAGAGAGAGAGAGGCAGCGTGAGCAGGGGAGGGTCAGATAGAGAGGGAGATACAGAATCTGAAATAGGCTCCAGGCTCTGAGCTAGCTGTCAACACAGAGCCCCACCGTGAGATCATGACCTGAGCCGACTGAGCCACCCAGGTGCCCCAGGCTTAGGTCTTGATCTGAGGGTTTTGTGAGTTTGAGCCCTGTATCAGGCTTTGTGGTGGCAGCATGGAGCCAGCTTGCCTGCTTGGGAGCCTCTCCCTCCATCTCTCTCTGCCCCTCCCCCACTCATGCTGTCTCTCTCTCTCTCTCAAAATAAACTTAAAAAAAAAAAAGAAGACAAAGTTCACTTTGTCATTCTTCTGCCCTCTAACCCAGCTCATCTTACTACCCACTTCTAGTCTCAGCCTACATGTTCCTTCCTCAGGAAGACACCCTGACCAGATTGAGGTCCCTTTATCGCTTTCATCATAATTGAACTTACTAGATTTGTCTGTAATTATTAGTTTAATCTCTTTCATGGTAGGCTTTAAACTCGGTGAGGTTCAAGTTTTTTCTCCAGGACCAGATAAGCAGTCTGGCATATAGTACTCAATACATATTCATTGATGATTTCATAAATAAGGAAGCCTAAGGCTCAGAATTAAGCCACTTGCCAAGGTCACATAGCTGGGAAGGGCAATAATATCACCTAGTATTTTTTCTTCTCTTTACTCTTTGATGTGGTACCGAGAGACATTATTTTCATAGAGGTAGAGCAGGAGATTGAGACCTAGGTCCCCAGTGAGAGGAGGGCAGAAAAGAACCCTAAATCAAGAGTTACTTTTTTTTAATGTTTATTTATTTTTGAGAGAGAAAGAGAGTATGAGTGAGGGAGAGACAGCGAGAGATTGGGAAACACAGAATCTGAAACCGGCTCCAGGCTCTGAGCTGTCAGCACAGAGCCTGATGCAGGGCTTAAATTTGGAAATGGCGAGATCATGACCTGAGCCAGTTGGTCGCTTAACTGACTGAGCCACCCATGTGCACCAAGAGTTAATTTCTCTCCTGAGTTTCAAAGTAGACTTTTAAGTTTTTACCAGAAACAACAGTCTTAAAAGGAAGGCTTTCTATAAAAGGAACAAGCTTCTGGGAGGAAAAAAAGTTGTTTTTACTGTATGTATAATTTAAAGTTTGTATTTAAATAATCACAACAAAATTGAAAATATTATTAACTTTTGTTTAAGGCTTACTTCGTGTCAAAGTTTTCATAAGCATTTCACATTCATTAATAAATTTATTTAATCTTCACAATAATCCATTTGCTGTTAATACTCTAATAATCCCCCCCTTTTTTTTTTTTACAGATGATGAAACAAGGTTTAAAAAGAAAAACAAGGGGCACCTGGTTGGCTCAGTTGGTTAAGTGTATGACTTCAGCTCAGGTCATGATCTCATGGTTCATGAGTTTGAGTTCTGCATTGGCTCTGTGCTGTCAGCACGCAGCAAGCTTTAGGTCCCCTATCCCCCTTTCTCTGCCTTTCCCCTGTTTGCATTGTTTCTCTCTCAAAAATAAATAAAACATTAAGAAAAAAAGAGATTGATCGAGTCTTTTTAAAAATAAATGAATAGGGATGCCTGGGTGGTTTAGTTGGTTGAGTGTCCGACTTTACCTCAGATCATGATCTCACCATTCGTGGGTTTGAGCCCCACATCCATCAACTGACAAATGGATAAAGAGATTAAATGTCCATCAACTGACAAATGGATAAAGAAGATGTGGTTTATATATACAATGAAATACTACTTGGTAATGAGAAAGTATGAAATCTGGCCATTTGCAGCAACATGGATGCAGCTGGAGGATATTATGTTAAGTGAAATAAATCAGAGAAAGACAGATACCATATGTTTTCACTCATATGTGGCTCTTGAGAAACTTAACAGAAGACCATGGGGGAGGTGAAGGGGGAAAAAAAGTTAGAGGGAGGCAAATCTGAGAATCTTAAATACTGAGAAAAAACTGAGGGTAGATGGAGGGTAGGGGAGAGGGGAAAGGGGGTGATGGACATTGAGGAGGGCACTTGTTGGGATGAGCACTGGATATTGTATGGAAACCAATTTGACAATAAATTATATTAAAAAATTAAAATAAGTAAACATTAATAAATAAATAAGTGAACATTTAAAAATAATAAACAAATAAATAAAAAGTAAAACAAGGTTGAAAAAATAAGATTAAAAAAAACTTAGGGGTGCCTGGATGGCTCAGTCAGTTAAGCATCCAACTTTTGGATGGTTTGTGACTTTGAGCCCCACATTGGGTGAGCTTAGCCCTGCCTCAGGCTCTGTGGTGACAGTGCAGAGACTACATGAGATTCTCTCTCCCTTTCTCTTTGCCCCTTGTGGGATTCTCTCTTTTCCCCTCACTCACTCCCACCCCCCCTAAAAAAAGCCTACTTAAAAAAAATAATAATATTTGCTAAAAATCCCAAGCCAAAACAAAACAAACTTACTCATAGTCATACAGGGAGTAAGTAGCCATAAGAGGAACCAGAACAGGGGTGTGTGTGTGGGGGGAGTACCTAGCAGTCTATTCTATCCACAGTGGAGAAATGAATGGATGTTGACATAACAGCTGGTTTCTCTCCCAAAAGGAGAGTTTAACAAACATATGGGAAGAAGAGAAGCAGAGGAGCCTAAAGTGAGAACTGAGACTTCCTTGGGTGATTGAAATAAGCCTGATCTCTACTTCTGAACTTCCTGCTGAGGACTCACAAATGAGGGGAGAATGGGGAGACCCCAGAGCAAGGAGTGTGTCTGGTTTCCCAGATTATAACCAACCAGACTGCAGTCTCCAAGAAAGGATCTCATCCAGCATGGCTCAGCAGGGTGGAGGAGACATGGCGGATAAAACAGGGCTGCCATTCAGATTCCTTTGTGTCCTGGAGAATCTTAAAGGGCTCCCTAGAGGCCACAGATGAGTAGAATCCTTGGGGTGAGACAAGGAAGGGGAATTAGATTTCTCCAGTCTGACTCCTATGCAAGGAAAGAATCTTAAATTTTCAGTATGGATTTTTAAGTATACCGATGGTCCTACTCCATGGTAATTTGACTACTGTATATGAAATTTTACTTTCTATGAAAATTTGGCCATAACTCACTAAAAAGTATATTTTAAAATGCTTTGAAAACTTTTGCTCATATTTAATTTTACCCGGTATATATCTAATTACCTGCAGAAATAAGTCAACTGTTTACATTCATTTCCTCAGTCATATAAAACAAAGAAGCATCAGCATATTTCATTACCCAGGGGTAAGATAACCAAACCCTTTGCGTTTGCCTGGGACTTCCCTAGTTTAAACACAGAAAGTCCTCTGTACCATAAGACCTTCAGCTCCTGGGTAATCGGGACAGTTAGTCACCAGCATACCACATACAAACCACAAGCTCCCTAACATTAAAAGCACACAGAAAAAGATGTTAGTCACTAAGAGTTCAGATAGTCAGTCCCAGTATCCTGGTTGTAGTTTTGCAGAATGCAGTGCTATTCCTTCTTAAACTCTAGGTAGATTCTGTGATTTGGACTTATGGAGGACTTCTCAAAGCGGGTCCCTGAATTATGGATTTAAAATGTTCTTAATGTTTTCATAAGGAAGAAGTGAGATACCTAACTCTGAAACACTAAGAGTCAGGTTAGAAGGATCTGTGATAGCTTCACTGACCTTGCAGGGGTGCTTGCGGCTCCTCGTGTCACCATGGAGCACAGGAGTCAGGACAGGACAAGAAATCTCTGTGACAGTTTCCTTCACCCTGGCAGCAGCCAAGAGCCAGGATTTTTGACTCTGTTGTCAGCTCTTTTATTAAGTCCCTCAGCAGTCCTTGGCATCATAGCCAAACATCATTTTAAGCTCTCAGTCTGTCAACTCTGGGTAATTCTTAGCTTTCTCACAGTGTTGTTGTGGGAATTGATTAATATTTATGAATACATTTATTCATGGAAAAGTGCAGTATAAATATTATTGCATGAATTGAAAAATTGCTTCCTACATAACATTATGTACAAAGGAAAATAAGCCATAGACTGTAGGATCTTCTTGGAAAAGTTTTAAAATAATGATCAGTTAACTGCCACTTACCCTTTCATCTCTAATAAATTTAGTGCTTTTGTTATTTAATGTTTTCAACAATGATTTGTGCTAACTTGATTTTTTTATTATTTTTATTGTATTGATGCGTTTTGTTTGATGTTAAATTCAATACATCTCTTTGTTTCCAATTAAGGGTTTCTAAATCATTGATTATTATTTCCTCCACTGAACTTTGTCCAGTATAGTGAGGACATATGGCATTACTTGAGAATAATTTGTTGAAACCCACTGCTTAAGAAAATAGATATTTCTCTGGTCAAGGTCATTGCACATCAAATTTCTGTTACATGAATCCTTGCCCCATTATTATATTTCTATGTATAAAATTAAAAATATATTTAGTTGGAAGAAAATAAGATTTTGAGAATAATAAAATTATACTTACATATTTAGTTAAGCTTATGAATCATATAAAATACAGAAATAATGTTTTTCTCATAAAATACATAACTAGCAATTCTCAAAATATTCATAATGGTAATATTTTACAAATGTCAAAAAATAAATACATTAAGTCCTAAAATATAGTCTAGTTTGGAAAGATTATTTTTAAAAGTTCTGACTCACATGTGACAGCAGTCATTTAACAATTTATCATTTTATTTGTTTAACTTCTGTATCATATCTAAGCTCAAGATTATTATTGTAAATATTTCTTATTTCTCATAACTTTGGCCTATATAGCTCTTTCCAGTCATGGTTGCTATTTAAGACAATGATAATGCTGTCTTTTAGCACTAAATGTTGTGTCACATAAGGCTGACAGCCATTTTAGACTGAGGGTTTGGGGCATTGATGCCTTAGTGGGACCAACACTGATACAGGGCCTGGTTCTCAAAAATGCATACTTAGAAACTTTAAAAAATCAAATTACCCCAAGTGGCTAATTTTATTAAAAATATTCTAGTTATATTCAGGAAAATGATTTATTAAATATGTCAAATTATTAATTCCTAATGACAGGTATGTTTGGCAGGGCTAATAAGATATATTCAGGAATCCAAAACAGAGAAAGTTTCTTAGTGAATACAGAATCTGGACAAGGAAATTGAGTGTCACCAAGCAGATGGTAACTTCATCTAATATGTTCTAGATGGGAGCCTTTCTCATGCTTACAAAAATTTTGTAACAGTAAGTGGTGATTAGTGGAGAAAGGGGAACACTTCTGCACTGCTGGTGGGATGCAAACTGGTGCAGTCACTCTGGAAAACAATATGGAGGTTCCTCAAAAAAATTAAAAATAGAGCTACCCTACAACCCAGAAATTTCACTGCTAGGTATTTATCCAAGGGATACAAGTGTGCTGTTTCAAATGGGCACATGCACCCCAATGTTTATAGTAGCGCTATTGACAATAGCCAAAG
This sequence comes from Hyaena hyaena, assembly GCF_003009895.1. Classification (NCBI taxonomy): domain Eukaryota; kingdom Metazoa; phylum Chordata; class Mammalia; order Carnivora; family Hyaenidae; genus Hyaena; species Hyaena hyaena. Next base: position 178,816 of record NW_024081792.1, on the reverse strand, counting down.
TATGGAAAGAGCCCAAATGTCCATTGAAAGATGAATGGATAAAGAAGATGTGGTATATATATGTGGTATATACATATATATGTATGTATATATATATATACACAATGGAATATTACTGGCAATCAAAAAGAATGAAATCTTGCAATTTGCGACTACATGGATGGTACTAGAGGGTATTATGATAAGCAAAATTAGTCAGAGAAAGACAAATATCATATGACTTCACTCGTATGTGGAATTTAAGATACAAAACAAATGAACATAAGGGAAGGGAAGCAAAAATAGTGTATAAACAAGGAGGGGAACAAAACACAAGAGACTTAAATACAGAGAACAAACTGAGGGCTGCTGGAGGGGCTTTGGGGTGGGGGATGGGCTAAATGGGTAAGGGGCTCTAAGGAAGACACTTGTTGGGATGAGCACTGGGTGTTATACATAGGGGATGAATCCCTGGAATCTACTCCTGAAATCATTATTGCACTATATGCTAACTAACTTGGATGTAAATTAAAAAATAAATAAGTAAATTTAAAAAAAAGGTGGTGATTAAAATCAGAGTACAGTAGAGATACATCCTATTTGTTCACTCTTCCCTTTCCATACTTTTCAGTCACATACACACAAATCCTGCTATATTACATAATAAACTTTTCCATGACAAACATTTTCTAGGATCCATCAGAAAGGAATACTTTCTTTTTCAAGGAATGCTGTCAGTGTTTTGCTGAGGTTTGGGAAACACTCTAGTCTAGATGTGTCTCCTCCCTCCTCTCCCCCCATTACACGTTCCATAGATGTCTAACTTTATCTAGGTTATTAGCCACTTAGGGTTAAGTGCTGTGATCCTTAACAGGCCTTAAAATCTCTGAGGCCTAAAACAACAAAGGTTACTTCTCAATTAGCTCATATGTGCCTGTCTGGTTCTTGAGGCTCTGCTCCCAGTTCTGTTCAGCCAGAGAAGTAGGCTAATAGATCACTCCTCATGTGGAACACTATTGTCATGGTAGGGAAAGGAAATGCATTTAATTGCACAGTTCTTCTTAAAGGCTTTTATTTGGAAGTGATATGCATCAATTCTAACAACATTTCATTGGCTAAAGCAAGTCATATGGTCATGCTTATCCTCAAAGGAATAGGAAAACATACTCTACCATGTGCTTGATAGAGAACTGGAAATATCCTTGATCAGCAATAATAAATACCACATCTAGTGATTTTGATTAATATTTTAACTTTTCAAGAGTGATATTTTCTAACCTACTGCTCAAATTCAAGGCTCAATCACTCAACAAATATTCATTTAAGTGTCAATTTTTCAATGTGTTTTTCTAAGCTCTGTAGGTGATACAAAGATGAAACAAGTATAGATCTAAAGACTCTTTTAATAGAGTATAATAGCCCTCTTATAGCAATTGGTATTTCTTTTTTAAAAAGCTTTTTAAAAATTTATTTACTTTAGAGAGAGAGAGAGAGAGAGAAGGGCAGAGAGAGAGGAAGAGAGAGAATTCCAGGCAGGCTCCATGTTGTCAGCGTAGAGCCCGATGCCAGGCTTGAACTCACAAACCTGAGCCAAAATCAAGAGTTGGACACTTAACCAACTGAGCCACTCAGGCGCTCCTAGCGCTTGATATTTCTGCTTCATAGCTCTTAGGAAATGGTTATTAATTATTTCTGTAAGTATTTATCTAATACTATCTCCTCTACTAGTTTATAAATTCTATACAAGATACAAGCTGTATCTGTTTTCATGTCAATATTCTCAAGAGCAACCACCATGCCTGATGCCTTATAGGCAATGTTCAATGATTATGTGTTGAATAAATTATAGAAGAAGAAAAGTATAGTGGAAGTCAAAGATGAAGACATTCCTTCCAAACAGATTTATATCTTATTTAGATCTGTATCTCCCTCTGCACTGACAGTATGTACGCAGTCACAGTTTTAGTTTGCAATAATGTCCTTATACAGGAGAGACTATGCTTACTTTATTTAACTTTATATCCCCAAGCACGAGCCCAGTGCCAGACACACAGTAGGAGCTCAGTAAATACATGACTCAGTGAAGCAAAAGAGATAAGCTCCAAGGACTACCAAACAAACAAACAAACAAACAAAAACTGTTAAAAGACCACTGTTTTGTAAGTCAGTAACGTGTGCTTCCATCAACAGGTACATTGATAACATGTGATTTAATCTTCTAAAACATGAGTGTTCTACACAGTTGTTTTTGATAGACTAGCGGATGAGTGTTTTTATAATTGGACAAAATTCTGATTGCATCTGACACGAACTGGGCAATGGAGGATTAGCAGATGACTTACAGTGGCTGGAAACAGACCCTATGCTGGAGGCCCAAGCAGAGAATAAAAAGAGGGAAGTTTGTCTCACATTCTGTACATTTGGGACTAGGCTTGTAGAGTGGATTTGTAACTCAATTCATATATACTCTTTATATATGAGTATATAATATTCTGACATTTGCAGACAGTTAACCATTCTGTAATGAGTGCTCCTTTCTGAAGATGAGTGTAGCACACAGATTACAGGCTTTTGGTGTTATAGTAAACCAAATACCTATATAGTATTCTGTATGCAAGGGACAAGGTGTGACTTGGTTTACCCTCATCTAAGGAAATGAAAACCACCTTCCAATGGGCTTTAATTGTATTCTAAATATATATATTTTGATGGTTCTCTAAGGAACATTAAGCCCCCGAGACTTGCTTAAATTTCCAAAATTATATTTCAAGGCCCTAGACACCAATACGCCAATTATATGTCTGTAAATTGCCATGCCATATACAACTATATGTATAAATGATTTAACAGGGGATTTTCAATATAAACATTGCTAAAACATAATTGTTATGAGCTTAGTTGTTAAAATGCCAAGTATTTGAAAAAAAGTAACTAACTTTACTAAAGAGTCTTTCATTATTTTTGAAAATTTATTGGAGGTTTTTGTTTGAAGTTAACCAAAATATTTCTTTAACCTTGCCTTTAAATAGTAGGAATTTATGGGGATAGTAGATTTTTTTAAATTAAGAAACAAGTGAAAATAAATGCTTAAAAAATAAATGCTTAAAAAAATGACAATTAAGCAATAATCACTAATGTGAACAGTAATGTGATTGTGGTTATTTAGAGATAGCCCAATATAAAAAAATGCAAACTATACCACTTATTTATCAAGAGACCAAAATAAAAATTAAAAAAAAAAGCCCAGATGAAGAGGAAATTCTTGAAGTTCTGCCCAATTACTTGGCATGAACATTGGAAAATTCTAAATCTGGGAAGTTTATTATAAGAATTTTTTTGTTTCTATATAAAATCATGTATGTATAAGTTAGAAGTCAAGCCAGTACATTTGTTGTTTTTGGTAATGATTAAAATTTTTACAATCTTGGGGGCGCCTGGGTGGCTCTCATTTGAGCATCCAACTCTTGATTTCGGCTCAAGTCATGATCCTAGGGTTGTGGGATCAAGCCCTATGTCGGGCTTTGTGCTGAGCATGAAGCATGCTTAAAATTCTCTCTCCCTCTCTTTCTTTCTCTCTCCCTCTCTCTCTCTCTTTCCCTGCCGCTATCCCTCGACCCTGCTCACACTGTCTCTCTAAAATAAAATTTAAAAAATTTTTAAAAATGTTACAACCTATTGCATATCTTTTTTTTTTTTTATTTGGAAAATGCTGATTGCACATATGACAATATTCTCCCCCAACTCTGGTTTAGGATTTTATTAATGTTATTAAAATTTTGCAGATACAGGCATTTTATTGTGCTTTGCTTTATTGTGCTTTGCAGATATTATGCTTTTTCTTTTAATTGAAGGTCTGTGACACCTCTGCATTAAGCAAGTCTATCAACACCATTTTTCTGATAGCTTTTGCTGATTTTGTGTCTCTGTATCACATCTTAGTAATTCTTGCAATATTTCAAATGTTTTAATTATTATTATATTTGTTATGGTGATCTGTGATCAGTGATTATGACTTGCTGAAAGCTGAGGTAATGGTTAGCATTTTTTAGCAATAAAGTTTTCAAATTATGTTGTTCTTTTTTGAGATGATGTTCCTTTTTATTAAAAAGGTTTTTTTTTAATGTTTATTTATTTTTGAGACAGAGAGAGACTGAGTGCAAGCCAGGAGGGGCAGAGAGAGAGGGAGACCCAGAATCTGAAACAGGCTCCAGGCTCTGAGCTGTCAGCACAGAACCCGATGTGGGGCTCAAACCCACGAACTGTGAAATCATGACCTGAACTGAAGTCGGACACCCAGCCGACTGAGCCACCCAGGCACCACTAGAAATAATGTTCTTGCACACTTAATGGAGTTCAGTATAGTGTAAATGTAGCTTTTGTATGCACTGGGAAATCAAAAAAATAATTTGACTTGCTTAATTGCAATAATTGCTTTATTGTGGTGGTCTGCATCTGAACCTGCAATATCTTGAAGCTGTGTCTTTGCTACAATAATTTTGCTGCTGGATAGATGAGAACTTAGATTAATGAAGTATCAGGCAAGGACAAACCACCTGGGTAAACCATGGATACCTATCTCCATTTTAGAAAAGGCTTATCAGCTGCTCCTAGGAGATTGTGTATTTAAGAATATTCAGTTCTTTTGGAAAGCAAGTTCTTTATCTAATCCCCTTTGCAGATCTCTTTAGAATATTTTTTCCCATATCTTATTGAAATCTAGATATACAATACCCATTTCATGTCTTTTATAGTGCCAAAGAATAAAACAAAGAGCTTTAAAGAGGTTTTATTTTTCCTTTTCCAAAGCTGAGTTAATTTTCTTGCAAGCAAGGGAACTCCTACCAGTAAAGAAATTCACCTGAGTTGTTCATTGAAGGGGAAAGTCATGGTTTCTGAACTGTGAGAAATAGGGTTTCCTGGTTATGCTCTTTAAAATGGAAAACACCGGGCGCCTGGGTGGTTTAGTCGGTTAAGCGTCCGACTTTTGCTTAGGTCATGATCTCGCGGTTCGTGGGTTCGAGCCCCGCGTCAGGCTCTGTGCTGACTGCCAGCTCAGAGCCTGGAGCCTGTTTCAGAGTCTGTGTCTCCCTCTCTCTCTGACCCTCCCCTGCTCACGCTGTCTCTCTCTCTCCTAGAAATAAATAAAACATTAAAAAAAAAATAAAATGGAAAACACACCTTCTAGAAAGAACAGAATGAGCCCAGTGTTCAGTGCTGGCTGATGCTTAAGGTAGTCCATTGTCACTGGTCAGGAAAGATGCCTCAGTTATGTACGGCGTGCTGCACTGCTTACAGTTCAGGGCCTTCAACAGTTTTAGCTGGTGACCACCACTTGCAATAAAATTAAATACAGCATTTGCTTTGATATCTCCTAAATGCTGCTGCAAGTGAAAATTTTTCCTTATAATAGTAGTTCTATACGAGAAAAGAAATTAAGGTTTTGGCATTCTCTTTTTTTTTTTTTAGTCCATTTTGGCTTCTAATAATAATCACCCCTTTACTCTTAGATTTCAAGGCAAATAGGTATGGTACTCTGTCTCTAATCTGAACATTCTACTCTTTGGCTGAGAAAACTGGGATAAATTTACAATTAAGTTGTCACCATGTGCTTTAGATATTAACGCTATACCTTCCTCCTCCTCCTCCTCTTCATTTTCTTCATATATAAAGTGAGTTCTCCACAACCTATTTCATATTCTTTAGTTTATTCTAACAGATTCTTGTTTTACCCTGTGTCAGATTAGTGTCTGGTCCCACTGAAGATGACTAAATGGGAGGCTGATGAAGACTAAGATCAAACATATCAAAGATCCCAGGGTACCAGGCTATATTTGAGCCAAAGGAAGAGCCTGAGTGTTGCCAAGAAGATCTTATTTCCAAATGAGGTCATATTGTGACCTATTGGGAAGTAAGACTTCATTATACCTCTTTGAAGAGACACAATTCAACCAATAGCACACTCTAAAAGAGAAGCTGGGTTCAGTGGTTAGGGGTAACCTCTTTGAGGCTATATTATCTAGGCTAAGAACTAAAAGGTAGATTTGCATGAAGGGTCTGAACAAGAATGTTCCTGGCTGGGAGAATGGTGAGTAAAAGGTCACTGGGCAGAAAAAGGCCTTGGCTGTTGCCTCAGTGAACAGAAATATGGCCACTCTGGCTGGACCACAAAGAGCCAAGGAAGGAGAAAGGGGAGATGATGTTGGAAGGTGTAGGCAGGAGACAGGCCGGCAGACCATTGTCCTAAAGATAATAGAGTTTGGAGTTTATTTCCAGTGAATAGGAAGTTATTGAAAAACACAAAGCTGACATATATATATATATATATATATATATATATTTATATATATATTTAAGTTTATTTATTATACATATATATTTAAGTTTATTTATTTATGTAAGTAATCTCTGCACCCAATATGGAACTCAAACTCACAACCCTGAGGTCAAGGGTTGCATGCTCTCTGGCTGAACTAGCCAGGCACCCCTGAGTTATCCTTTTAAAGATGATTTTGGCTGTCATTTGGAGAGTAGATTGTGGCAGAGCAACAGTGGAAGTCGGGAGGTCCTCTGCTCATAGCATGGCTTTCTAGATTGAAATGCTAAGAAAAGTGAGACACACACTTATCTTCAAGGTCAGAACATGTGCTTGGGGGAAACAACAAAATTACACATATTAAATGACTTAAGATATTACAATCTGTGTTTTAGATGAATGATGTTCGCTCTCAGCATGCATTATTGAGTACCTATTAGATGTTAGGCACTGTGTTGGTATTGGAAACAACTGAAGGCAACAACAAGTGTGTTAGAATCTATGGGTGAGACAGATATGAGCTAAATGTAGAAATGGTTATCCCATCTGGTGGGGGACATGAATGAGGAAGTAGTCAATTCTGTTTAAAAAAACTGGTCAGGAAAGAATTAAGGAGGGAGACACTTTCTCTGACTCTTATACAACTACCTATATTTATCTGGCAAATAAGTTGGAAGACAGTAGGGCACAAAAAAAGGAGAGGAACTAGGGGAAGGCATACCAGGCAAAAAAGGAGGATTGGACAAAGGCTAACCTGTGTGATGAAGCAAGGCACATTTGGGGACTTTAAGACCTATATGAGCCCACAGCAAGAGTTTGGAAGAAAACTATATGGGGTTAAGATTTTAATTTTAATTTTTCATGGCTTTCTAGGATGTCTCTCTTCTATGTGTGGAGAATCTTCCACCATATGAGTTGGGGAGGCAAAGTCCCAACTTCCTTTTTTTAAATTTTATTTTTTTACATTTATTTATTTTTGAGAGACAGAGTGAGACAGAGTATGAGTGGGGGAGGGGCATAGAGAGAAGGAGACACAGAAACCAAAGCAGGCTCCAAGCTCTGAACAAGCGTTCAACACAGAACCCGACATGGGGCTCGAACTCACGAACCGGAGATCATGACCTGAGTCGAAGTTGGACACTTAACCAACTGAGCCATCCAGGCGCCTCCCCATCTACCATTTTGAAAGGTCTCTCTGAACCTTAACAACCAGAGTTGGGGTGAGACCCCTTGGAGGGGACAGTGTCATCTAGTATCCAGGGGTGGTGGAGCTGACAGTGTGAAGCCAGTGGCAGTGCCCAGTATCCTTAATGGCAGTAGTCCCTCACTGACCTGATGTCCTTGTGGCCAGACTCTGGGCATAGCCACACAGCTTTATTTCTCTGGCTTTCACAAGTCTTGTCCTTCAACTTTACTATGGACTCAGAACCACTTGAATTATTTCAGTAGGTCCTTTTTCAGCATAACTTACCTAGAGTTGGTTTGCTAAGAACTCCGAGTTATATAGAGTGGAATAGAATGAGTTAGGCAAGAGTGAGGCAATGTTGGGCCCTCCATTTCTTGAAAAATATAGCCTTTATCCTCAAGGCATGAGTAGCCTTTTTAAAAATTAAGTATTTTTTAAATTAAGCTTTTATTTATTTTTATTTTTTATAGTTTACTTATTTATTTTGAGGGGGACAGAAACAGCATGAATGGGGAATGGACAGAGAGACGGTGAGAGAGAGAATACCAAGCAGGCTCTGGAGCCTGTTGCAAGGCTTGAACCTACGAAACCATGAGATCATAACCTGAGCCAAAACCAAGAGTTGGACGCTTAATAGACTGAGCCACCCAGGTACCCCTAAATTAAGCTTTAGTTTTGACATAATTGTAGATTTGTGTTTGATAGAAATAATAGAGATCTTGTGGGTCCTTTACCTTCCTTCCCTCAGTGATGACATCTTACAAAACCACAGTGCTGTATCCCAACTCCAATATTAGCATAGATACAACCAAGACACAGAACATTTCCATCATCATGAGAATCCTCCTGTTGTCCTTTATAGTCCTATCCACCCCCTTCTCACTTCCATCTGCTCCTTCACCTCTGCCAACCACTAATGGAATCTCCATTTTTATAATTTTGTCATTTCAAGATGTCTTATGTTGTTACATAAATGGACTCATACAATTGGTAGCCTTTTGAGATCAGCTTTTTTCACTTAACATAACTTCCTGCACATGATCCAGGTTGCCATGGATATCGGTAGTTTGCCCATTTAATTGCTGAATAGTATTCCACAGTATGTATGTAGTCCTATTTGTTTAACCATTCACCCACTGAATGACAGCTGGATGTTTCCAGTCTGGAGCTGTTAAGAATAAAGCTGCTAAAAGCATTTGTGTACAAGTTTTTGTATGAACATGAATTTTCATTTCTCAGGGATAAATGTCTAGTTGTATAACAGCTATTTCATACCATAGTTATATGTTTAGTTTTATAAGACACTAACAAGCTGTTATCCAGAGTGACTGTACCATTTTACATTTCTACCAGCAGAGTGTGAGTGATCTAGTTTCTCTTCATCCTTACCATCCTCATTTGGTGTTGTCTTATTTTTTATTTTAGCCATTCTGATAGGTGTTTAGTGATAATCTCATTATGTTTTTAATTTGCCTTTTCTGATGGCTGATGTTGAACATCTTTTTGTGTGCTTATTTTCCAGCTGTATATTTTCTTTGGTTAAATGTCTGTTCATATCTTGCACCCATTTTCAAATTGGATTGTTTGTTTTATTACTGTTAAATTTGAGGAGTTCTTTGTATATTCTAGATATTAGTTTTCTGTCAGATACGTGATTTGCAAATATTTTATATACCTTTTCTCAGTCTCTAGCTTATATTTTCCTCCTCTTAACAGGGTCCTTTGAGAACAAAAATTTTTCTTTTGGTAAAGTCCAATGTGTGACTTTGCCTTTTATGGATTGTACTTTCGGTTAAGTCTAAGAAGATTTATATATCCCTAGATCCTGAAGATTTTCTCTTATATGTTTTTTCTAAAAGTTTTACAGTTGTACAATTTATATTCAAGTTCATGCTATATTTTGAGTTAATTTTTGTATAAGATATAAGACTTAGATCGAAGTTGATTTGTTTTTGTTTGTGCATGTCCAATTGGTCCAGCACCATCTTGAAAAAACTACCTTTCCTCAATTGAATTGCTTGTCCATCTTTGTCCAAAATCAGTTGGGCATATTTGTGTGGGTCTCTTTCTGAGTTCTCTGTTCTGTTTCACTGATCTGTGTGTCTGTTCTTCTGACGATTCTCCATAGTCCTGATTACTGTAGCTCTGTAATATGTTGGATACCAGGTAGACTGATTACTCCTACTTTATTCTTCTCTTCATCAAAGCATTTTTAAAAGGGTGCAACACTCTTCCTACAGATTGGAGGATGGTTGAGGAAGCTCGGAACTGGAAAGAAGAAGATTATTAGAGAGTCAGAAAGAGCCAAACGTGTTGAGTTAAGGCAGTATCAGCGGGGTAGAGAAGAAGTAGATAATGAGAGCAGATGCTAAACAGTTTGAATTCTTAGGATTTGTTCATTGATCAGCTATGGGGGTAAGGAGAAAAGAGGGGTTTAGGGTGCTTCTTAAGGTTCTAATTTGCCGTGAATTTGATTGAGACGAGAATATATAAACATAGAAGGTTATGAGAGAATCATAAAGAATGTTATTATTTTGGATCTGTTTAATTTGAAATTGAATGCCTTTGCACTCTGTATTGACCATAATTATATAGTTTGGTATCTCAACAGATCAGGTTGGGATGGAGGTGGAGGTTTGAGAGTTATCAGCAATTGGAGCCATAGATGCAAAGGGCAAGGCCATGCAGTGGTGTGTATTCCCAGTGAAGATGTCTAGCCAAGGTCCCCAGTTAACATTCATTCTGAGAGACAGGTGGAGGAAGACCAAACAGCAAGTTACTGAAAAGAATGATCAGATTAAAAAGAAAATCAAGAAGACAGCATTGTAAGAGGCTTAAAACAACAATCCCTGTCAGTGAAGAGTGGTCAAATGGAATGAGGATGGAAAAGGAATGATTTGATTTGGCAAATGGCAAGATATCGGTGACATCAAGTGGACCAAGTTGAGTGATGTGGCATGAAGTGAAGCCATATTGCAGTCTGAGTGAGAAAGGAAGAGAAACATGGGAAAGAGGGAACATTCTCTGAGAAACGTGGCTGGAGAAAGAACGAGAGAGGCAGGGTGGTACCTACAGTGGGAGAAAGGATTGAACAGTTGTTTTCTTCTTTCTCCTTTCTTTTTTTTCTTTTGTTCTTTTCTTTTTAATGCTTTAGAGGCTTAAGCTTGATTATAGGCTCTGAGGAAGGCAACTACCAAGAAAGTCAAGGGGAGAGCTAATTGATGGATCAGATCATAAAAAGGAATAATATCAAGAGCACAGGACATGAGATTTAACCATCTTTTCTGTTACTGAAAGCATATTGGTTAGAATAAGTCTTAGGTACATATAATAAAAAGTCAAAATAATTATCTCTTACATAGATAACATAATTTGTCTCCCATATTGCAAACAGATCTGAAGGTAGGTACTCCTAAGATACAAGTTTGGTTTATTGTTTTGCTCTTTGCATTTTTAAGGTCACCTTATGGTCCAAGATGTCTCCTGGAGGCTCAGCCATCTCATCTCAGTTCCAGCAAACAGAAACCAAAGAGAGGAAAGGGGAGAGGAATTGACATTCCAGCTAAGTCTGACTTCTTTAAGGCACTTTCCTGAAACCCCACTTGGGGACTTCAGCTTACTTTTTTACTGGCCACTCCTTTTTGGGAGGAGGGCTGAGAAATGTAGTCTCCAGATTTTGCTTCTATAAGACTCTGTTAGCAAGGAAAAAGAAACTGGATATTGAGTGAGGAAGTAGAAGCTTTTGCCCGAGGAGGAAAGAAAGTACGAGGATTTACAGATGTAGATACATTTTTTTATGCAAGAAAAGGAAATTGAATTGGTTAATGCTGAATAGCTTGGGGATTTCTGTGAATGTCTGCAGCAAGGTCATCACAGAGAAAGAGGGTTTCCACAGAGACCCCGAGAAGAACGGTGGACAATTTGCAGTCGTTTTAGGAGAAAATGAAGGGAACAGCAGCTGACCAGACTAGCATATAAAAGAATGTTGAGTAGTGCTAAGGGCTTAGCAGGAGTTGGAGATCATTAATTTCTCCTGGTATAAAACTGAAGAGCTGTGGGATTTTTCTGTTGCAGTGTTCAGCAAATAAGATACAGGAGCATGGTTAAATTCATTTCACGTTGTATGGGTGCTGGGTGTGGGGGTTGCATAAGCTAGAAAAACTTGAGGGAGGAAAACTTATTTTGGCAGAAAGCGCCAAAGAAGGGCTAGAGGAGGTGTGGGATTTTTATTAAGATCTCAAAATACAGGTAGGAGTCTGTTGGGAGAGGAAGGAATATTAAGCAGATGAATGACACAGGTGGTGGGAAGAGGTGGGAATGGACAATGCATGTTAGGAGACAGAGAGTCAAGCAATCTGGCTGAGTAGGAGGGCTACAGGAAGGCCATCATGGAAGGAGGGTGTGGACAGGGCACATAATAAAATTATGAAAGAAATAAGGCAAAATACAAATTCTTTAGCCTAAAATTCCAAGTCATATCCTCCAGGCAGTGGAGATCTGATGGAGGTTACTGTGCAGGAGACTCACATGGTGGCATTTTGTTCCAAGGATGGGAGGGAGATTGCCTGAAGGAAAGAAAACTGGTCTAGGAGGCTGGCTAAGGAGCCTGACATGCAGGAAACTATAAGAGAGGAAAGAAGAATAGAGTTAAAGGACAGAAAGTCACACTCTCCTCTGGGTTCCCAGCCCTGCTCACACTAAGAAATTCTTGCTCTCAATTGTGAATACTTGAATGGTGGTGTTCTCACTGCGGTGAGGTTTCTTTCTTCCTTTCTCTCTTTTTTCTTTTCTTTCTTTCTCTTCCTTCTTTCCTCCCACCCTCCCTTCTTTTCTTCCTTCCTTTTGTTTTCTTCTTTCTTTCCCTCCCTCCTTCCTTCCCTTTCTCCTTTCTTTCTTTCTTCTTTCTTTCTTTCTTCCTTCGTTTCTTTCTTTCTTTCTTTCTTTCTTTCTTTCTTTCTTTCTTTCTTTCTTTCTTTCTTTCTCTCTTTCTTTCTCTCTTTCTCTCTCTCTCTCTCTTTTGCTTCCTTTCTCAAATACTTGTGGAGTATTTACTGTGTACATACTGGATGGTGTACAAGGCACTGAAGATTCAGAGAAGGAAATCTGATTCTCATGGGGAAAGCACAAAAGAGAACCAAGTGGAATTTAACAGTTGACCAAATAGAAGTGTGTGTCAGGTTTTAGGGGTACACAGAGTAGGGGACACTATTCTATTGTGGCTGAGAAGGTATCAATGGAATCCAGTCTGGGAAAATCACAAGGAAATCATGCTGGGGGTGAGGGAGCAGGGAAAGGGGGGAAATAAAGGTGCAGGAAAGAGGGCTTCAGGAGCTAGTTGCTTGGGGAACCTGCATCACAGGGTTTGAGTGCAACAGCGAAGGGCCACGAAGTTGGAGAAGTTAACAAGGCCATATGAGTCCTGCTAAAGAATTTAGACTTTATTCCAAACACATTGGAGGGTCCTGAAAGATTTTACACAGAAGAATGACATTAGCTTCTTTTTAGAGTCATCAAAACTGAAAAGTTACAATCTCAGGGTTTGGAGACAAATTGAGACCAGGATGTTACTAATGGTGCAGTCACTTGATGGCTATGTGAGCTTGGGAAAGTTACTTAACCTCTCTAAGCCTCAGTTTCTTCTTTGAAATTGAGAAACAACCATCACCACTCCCACAGCAACAACAAAACTACCTTCCTCATAGGTATTATTATTTTTATTTTCTGAGAATTAAATGAATACCGTTTGTAAGATTCTCAGCACAGTGCCTGGCACATAGAGAGTCCTCTAAACCTGAGAGCTGCTCTTTCCTAGCACACATAGCACCTCCAGCATTATTACTGTTGTAAAAATTGCTCTGGGAGTTGTAAGCAAGGTGAGTCAGAGGTAGAGGACAAGCTGGAGGAAGGGACACTGCTTAGGATACCTTTGGAATAATCTAGTGAGGAATATTTTATTACTATTATTTTTATTTTTTGGTCCACTACTCAGCTGTCATTCAGGAGGAATAAAAAACAAAGTCTGTGGACTAAATGAAAAGGAAGACTGAGCAGAATTTGGCGATTGATTAGCTTAGAGAAACCAGGGGAAAGTAGAAGATGACTTCAGGGCTTTACGCTTGGGGAACTGCAGAGTTCTGGTTTTGTCTACACAAGGAAACCATTTCTCTCCCCACCCCGAGAGGCTCAGCTTTCTCAGACCATCGTTCACCTGACAGCTTTGGATGGTCAGCCGTTCTTTCCGTTTCATTCATTAGCTCAGCGACTGTGTGCGCAAGTCTGCCACTTTGTCTTCAAGAATGTCTTTTTCCCTGTCATAACCATAACGGAGGAATATTCTAATTTAAAAACTTCACATTTTCGAAGTCTCGAATGCCACTTACAAATTGGTTTTAAATACCTCTCTCTACTAGTTTCCAAATCTCATTTTATTTGTAGATCATGTGGGTGTGTCTGGAAAGGCTGTAGAATCCTATGCTTCTTTTTAAGGGCATTAATAGAATCCTGCACTTTTACAATTAATGTTGTGTTTGAAACCAAATATTCTTAGGGCTTCTCAATATTATGTAATTTCCATTTTATCTTCTTTTTTTTATATGTGGAGTAATATTTTAGGTCTCATATCACAGGTAAACAGACAACTAAAACTGGTTCAACTTTTGGCTCTTCTTTTCCTGCTAAAACAGTACTTCTACTTTGACTCTGAAGACAGAGAAACCTGGGAATGTGACATGAGATCTTGTTCTAAACAAGTGATCTGCCCACCATGAATGCTTGATTTTAGTACAAGGTTAGAGCAGATGGGGCTGAATGCATGGTTCCCTGTTGTTTTCCTTTTTCTTGAGTTTGATTATTCCCATTACTAAAAATGCCTTGCTATTTGGCAAATAACAGGAATTTTGAGATTGCTCCGGGGCTAGGTTAGCCAGGTTCAAGTCTCTGCCAACATTTAGAAAGATTGTTTTTTAGAATGAAACTTAAAAATAAATGTTTACTTATTTATTTTTGACAGAGAGAGAGAGAGAGAGAGAGAGAGAGAAACACAGAATCCAAAGCAGGCTCCAGGCTCTGAGCTGTCAGTCAGCACAAGCCTGCTGTGGGGCTCGAACCCACAAGTTGTGAGATCATGACCTGAACGCACGTCAGACGCTTATCCCATTAGGCCACCCAGGCACCCCTAGAGTGGACGTTTTTTAAATAAATGTCTTATATGAAAACAAGTGACACATCATAAATGAGTTGAGAGTGCTCTCTCCTAGTGAAAATGGCATGGTGTTGATCCACCCAAACTCTTTGTCCAGTTGTACTTGGGATCAAAGGCACACATGTGTAAGACAGTTTTCCCAGATAAGGAGAAGTAGAGCGAACCCCACTGCCTGTCAGGATGACTGTCCTGATCTCAATTTCACTAGCTCCTGAGGTCCTGCCAAAAAAATTAGTAAGAACTCGTGTAGGCCTGGAGGCCAACGTTGAACAGAAAGAGGCCCTGCAGCAGCACACATATGGCCCTTCTTCTCCTTCTGTCTCCTGGTCCCCTAGTGTGTGTGTGTGTGTGTGTGTGTGTGTGTGTGTGTGTGTATTTCAGAAATAGTACTTGAGAGATGGGAAATCAAATGTCTCTGTGGGAAAAAGCAGTGTTTCAGGTTCTCAGCATTTTAGTCAGCTGCTCTCATATTTTTCCAGACTGTAAATGTATTTTGAAGCTATTAAAATCTATTCATAGTGATGAAAAAAGGTAGGGACTCCATGGTTCTTTCCCAATTGCCATTTGTCCAGTAACAAATCTCTAAGCACTTTCATTAGCCTTTTTTATTTCCCCTATGGTGGCAAAATAATCCTCCTCATCTTTGTGGGGGAAACAAATCTGTGCTGGGAACATAACAAGAAAAAAATCTCCCTGTACTAGTCTGTTTGTCCAGGAGTATGGATTTTGGCAGCTGCTTTGAGTCTGGCTCCCTCGTGAGGTCGCTGGTCTCTCTTGGGTGTGGGAAGGGAGAGGTAGAGAGGCCAGGAATCTCTTTTAAATCACAGACAAAAGGAAACCAGGAAGTAAGGAGAGATTATTTCAGTCTGCTCATAGCTCAGGATGTTAAAGGCAGTAACCTCAGCTGGTTGGTTAACCATTAGCAAAAAGGAAAGAGCCTTGGAAGTCAGGACTGGCCAAACCACAGAGACGTACTTAAAGCAGGGAGAGAGCTCCTGGAAGAGGCAAGATGTGATCTTACCTGGTCTTAACCTCTTTCTCGTATTAACTTTTCCTTGGGACATAAAGCAAGATGACTCTTTTCTGTTCCCAGACGTTTGTCTAAATAAAGCCCTTTTAATTTTATTTTTGCTGTGGGATTCCTAAGCAGTCCAGAAGAAAAGGCATCTTGCCTGAGCAGCTGCCCAGCTCCTGCTCAGTTTTGCTCTAGGGCAGCCACTCAGGCCACAAAAGCAAGCAGGTGAGTGTCCCCAAGCGGGGCTCGCCGCAGGCACATCTGCCCCATTGTTGTGAAACAGGGCTTTGCACACTGTCCGAAGCCGGGGGAATTGGTGCTGACTTCCAAGCTGCCTGGTGGAAGAAGAGAAATTGGATCTGCAGAGACTGAAAGGAGAGGGAGAAGCCCCTCTCCCCTCCTCCCTACCAGGGCACCATGGGCAACGTTTGTCTGAGGTTCATGGCATACTTGAAACCCTGTCTCCCATGCCTGTTCAAGGAGGCCGACAAGGACAAGCCGGTGGTGATTGAGAACCCAGTGGCCCGCTGCTCCCCTGAGGCTTGCAGGTCACAGAACCAGGAGCTCGAGAGAAGCCGCGGTCACTACTTTGTGGCTCTGTTTGATTACCAGGCTCGGACCGCAGAGGACCTGAGCTTCCGCGCTGGCGACAAGCTCCAAGTCCTGGACACTTCCCAGGAGGGCTGGTGGTTCGCCAGGCACTTGGAGAAAAGGGGAGATAGCTCTGGCCAACTGCTGCAGGGCTATATTCCGTCTAACTATGTGGCCGAGGACAGGAGCCTGCAGGCAGAGCCGTGAGTAGTACAAACCCACACTTTATTTCTCAACTCTCTAAGGGCGGGTAATGAATTTTCCTTCTTATCTGCAACCTCCTAATCTCCAAAGAGCTGCCCTGAAAGTATGAGGAAGTACTGGCAAAAACCTTTTAATTGAAACACACCTCAGCTGTTAAGAGTGAAACCGGCAGGTAATTGTTGAAATGACTTCTATTTCCATACGTAACCCATGGGCCCTGGGTGTTCATCCACATAAACAAATTGTGCATCTAATACTCTACCTTTCCCTTGGCTGTAAAATATGCCTCACTTTAATAAGAGGACTGCATTTCATTTGCAGGTATATCATAGATATAAATCACACCTTCAAATCTAAAGTCCAGCTCTCTCTCTTTTAAAACTTTTGAAGCATCAACCCCCAACCCTAACTCTAATTTTAGTTCCTTTTCATTCTGTTAGATGCACACAGAGCCAACCAACATACAGGGTAACATTTAGAAGATGCAAATTTTTCATTACATTTTCCCAGTGAATCATGACTAGACAGTTTTCTTTGAGTTGTGTGTGTGTGTGTGTGTGTGTGTTTATATATATATATGTATATATATATATATACACAATGGCAGTATTTCCCCAGAGGAGGAGATAAAGACTCCCCTGATACCTGGAAAAAATCCTATGAATTACGGGGACCCACAGAGGAAAATTTTATATACACCCATCCATCCATCCATCTATGCCAGTGCCAGGCACAGTAGAGGCCTGGTAAGTGGAGGAGAGGGTAGGTTATGCTAGTGGTGGTTTAACATAAAGTAGATAAAGCACAGTCTTGACAATGGATACTTGAAATTTGGTGGTTTGAGAAGCAAGTGGGGACTGTTACTGGCCCTAACTTAGTTACTGCCTGGTTCCAGTGAAACCCAGGACTGGGAATGTCTCCCAGGACTTCTTTTATGGAATTTATCTTAGTAGAGGAACCACTGAGGATTTACTTATTTTCTTATATGTTTTTATTTTTTATGAGAACTGCAACATCTTTTATTGGCCTAAGGAATAAAGTGGCAAGGAAGTGCCATTGAGGCAGTATTGCTGCATTCCAAACTCAAATACAAATACAGAAGGAGGTTTGGTAATTTTTGAGATTCTTTCCAACACTAGGAACCTATATGTGTTAAAAAGGGGTCTTATTTTATGCCTGAATAGAAATGAACTGAAATCTACACTTTCAATGAGTGAAATTGATCAATTCTCAAATGAGAAAATCATCTGTTTGAACTCTTATTTTCTGTGCTAATCTATAGGAAGTGTATTTATTCACCAAATGCTTACTTATGTGCATTTATGTTTCCACTACTGTATGATTTATGGATATGGTATGGTAACATATGACATTTAAATGTATGTATGTTTTAAATTCAGCACAACATATGCATACTAGACAAATAAATACTAGAATATTAATACTAGAGTCTTGAACTCATAATCTAATGCTTTTATCATTCTATTTATTAATTTTTTCTTCATGATAAGTGTACTCTTTAATCCCAATCTCCTATTGCCCCTGTCTCCCATCCACCTCCCCTCTGGTGACCACCGGTTTGTTCTCTATAGTTACATGTTTGCTTCTTGGTTTCTCTCTCTCTCTTTTTTCTTTGCTTGTCTCTTTTGTTTCTTAAATCTCACATATGAATGAGATCATATGGTATTTGTCTTTCTCTGACTGATTGCACTTACATTATGCTCTCTAGCTCTATCCATGCAGAAATGGCAAAATTTCATTCTTTTTTATGGGTAAATAACATTTCATTATATAGATGTGTGTGTGTGTATATAGATAGATACATATATATATATATAGATATATAACATCTTTATCCATTTGTTTATTGATGGATACTTGGGCTGCTTCCATAGTTTGACTGTTATAAATAATGCTGCTATAAATAAAGGGGTGCATGTATCCCTTTGAATTAGTATTTTTGTACTTTTTGGGTAGTACATAGTAGTATGATTACTAGATTGTAGGATAGTATTATTTTTAGTTATTTGAGGAAGCTCCATACTGTTTTCCACAGTGGTTTCACCTGTTTGCATTTCCACCAACACTGCAAGAGGGTTCCTTTTTCTCTATAACCAGGCCAACACTTGTTTCTCGTGTTTTTGGTTTTAACCATTCTAATAGGTGCGAGGTGATATTTAATTGTAGCTTTGATTTGCAGTTCCCTGATGATGAATGATGTTGAGCATCTTATCATGTGTCTGTGAGCCATCTGTATGTCTTCTTTGGAGAAATGTCTATTCATGTTTTCTGCCCATTTTTAATTGAATGATTTTTTGGGGGGGATACTGGGCTATATCAATATTAGACTAGTTTAATGTGATACATATTAGTATTCATCTGTTTGTGTCTTTATTCTTGACTTGTCATAGTAAGAAAACCATGCTAATGCTTCTGGAGTTATTAGTGTCAAGGCAAACCAGTTCAAGGTTTTAGCATTTGATTTTTTTTTAAATACTAAGAAGTAAAGAGGTTAAAAAAAGAACTATAGTATTGTTAAAAGAGAAATCAATTTAATACTTGATTGTTATTCAACCTTGAAATGCTTTACCTTTCCTGAATATCTTGCATTAAATGATATAATAAGCCTGTTCTTAATGACTTATTTTGTCTCTAGGAAGAATCATTGTATTTATCTCACTTCAATTTGAATTCCTAGATTCTTTCATAGATGAGTGTTTTTCTTCAACATTTCAACATGAAATTTCTCAAAACTCTTGCTCTGAGAGTCTAATTACTCAGGACTCCCTTTATGTTTTTGATTCACAGTGTTTTTGGAGATATAAAGTTTACCCAGAAAATAATGGTATGAATATTATACGTAAATCTTCGAGCCAAGAACAATGGCTTTAAGTTCCATGATTTTATTGTAAAAAAGTTTAACTAATGCAATATAGTGATGAAAAGCAAAATAATCAGCAATTATATAATTTAGACATAGCATCATTTATCTACAGGGGGTTTAAAAAGTTGTTTGTCTAATTGTTAAGTGTGTATAAAAGTGTGTGAAAGTATTGAGTGAAAAGCTTCTTCTTTTCTTATTGCCATGTAAAGGCAGATTATTTCCAGTCCCTCTCCTATTCATCATATTATGAGCTGCTTTGAAAAAAAATTGTAATTTGTGATTTTGTTGGTAGTTTATGCTATGAAATAAAAGTGTTAGAATTTTCTGAAGTATAAAGGTAAGAGAACTTCTCTCCATCCATTTAGGACATATTTTCTTTAAAACATTTTTTTAATGTTTTTTATTATTTCTGAGAGAGAGAGAGAGACAGCATGAACAGGGGTGGGTCAGAGAGACAGAGGGAGACACAGAATCCGAAACAGGCTCCAGGCTCTGAGCTGGCTGTCAGCACAGAGCCCGACGCAGGGCTTGAACCCACGAACCATGAGATTATGACTTGAGCCCAAGTTGGACACTTAACCGACTGAGCCACCCAAGTGCCCCTAGGACATATTTTCTTAATTGTGCTCCTCTTTAATATGTCAAACTAGAATTTTGTCAAAATTTTATCTAACTTAAGGTCATTGCCATTCTTTGACTTGAAGAAAGTACTGAGAAAATGGTATATTCTTAGAAAGAGAGTTCTTTTACCTCACCATTTAAAAATAGAATTGGAGCTTCACTGTTTGGTTATTTGAATACTGCTGAATTTAATAACTATCCAATACAAGTTGTACATAGTGTTCCTAGTTATTTTCAAACTAGATGCCAGTAGACTTCTTTCTCAGCTGAGAAATGAAGCCACCTTTTGATCTTCTTAGTTAAAGGTAGAGTAACAATGTGATTTAAAAATTAAAATTATTATCAATCAGTCAATAAAGGCATCAGAATATATAGATTTTGAGTATAATTGGCATACAATGTAATGTTAGTTATATGACAAGTGATCGGATAAGTTGATATATTACTTCTGTTGACCACAAGTGTAGCTACCATCTATCCCCATATATCCTTATTATAATATCATTGACTATATTTTTTATGGTGTGTCTTTTATCCCTGTGATTTATTCATTCTATAACCAGAAGCCTATATCTTCCACTCCCCTGCACCCAGTTTTCCCATCACTCTCCTCCTCCCCTCTGACAGCCATCAGTGTGTTTTCTGTATTTATAGCTCTGATTCTGTTTCTTGTTTATTCATTTGTTTTTTATTTTATTTTGTTTAGATTTCACTTATGAGTGAAATCATGGAGTATATTTCTGTCTTAGTTTGACTTATTTCATTTAGCATAATACCCCCTAGATCCATCCATGTTGTCTCAGAGAGCACAATGTCATCTTTTTTATGACTACATAATATTTCATTGTATATATACAGCACATCATCCTTCTCTATTCATCTATTGATGGACACTTAGGTTGCTTCCCTATCTTGGTTATTATAAATAATACTGCAATGAACACAGGTGTGCATATCTTTTCAAATTAGTGTTTTCATTTTCTTTGTGTAAATACCCATTAGTGGAATTTTTTGATCATACAATATTTCTATTTTAATTTTTTGAGGAACTTCCATACTATTTTCCACAGTGGCTGTACCAAAGGCATTATAATATTCACAAACCAATCCGACATACCTGTTTTGGTAGTTTAAATCACTAGAAAAATCACCGATGGGCAATTCATTCTATAATTGTTCTTTTTACAGATCTTTTCTTTCTTTCCCTTTGGAATAGTTTTTAGGGAAGACTAAATGGATGTATGTAGAAAATGAAAATTATTCATTTTCAGTTTCTCCCTGCTAAGACAAAATATACTTAGATACCATCCTTTTATAAGCTAAGTAAAAAAGAGGTTTCCATATAAAAGTAAAATGTATTATAGGGATACATATAGCTGTTTATCAAAGTAAATGTTTTAGATAAATCCAACATAAGAATTTTAGGACAAATAATTTAAGTTAATTAGAAAAATGTATTACTAAGTGACTGTATTACCTATAGAATTATGATGTTTTCTCTCCTAATCCTTTGATGTGAAATAACAATATGATGCTAAAATAATTAATTTATAAAACATTACATCTCAGATATAATATCATTGTTCATGTTAATATAACTATTATGTTTATGTTAACATAACTGTCTTTCTCATAATTTATTATATAATGAATTTTTATGTACATTGTCACCATTTTTGGGAGGAATGATAGTTAACTGCTAAATTAAAATACATTTTATAAGAATAATGACAAAGGTATAGAAGTGAGGAAAAGAGGAACCACTTAAACTGCATTAAAATCACAAAATTTAAGTGTAATTAATAGTTTAAAGTAGTTGATAAATAGTAATATTTGATTACAGTATCTCATGTTATCTTTGAGAAGCAATGAAGTGACATGGTATGGAATCATTAAAATTAATCAGGAATAATTCTTAATCTTTTAGTTTCTTTGAATTTATTTTATTATTTATTATTATTATTATTATTATTATTTTTAAGTAGGTTTTATACCCAGCCTGGAGCCCAGTGTGGGGTTTAGACTCATGACCCTGAGATCAAAACCTGAGCTGAGGTTAAGAGTTGGAGGCTTAACCAACTGAGCCACCTAGGTGCCCACTTCTTAATATTATATATATATATATTAATGTTTATTCTTTTTTGAGAGACAGAGACAGAGTGTGAGCAGGGGAGGAGCACAGAGAGATTATTATACTTCTATATAATAAATGGGGCTAACTTTTGTTAAGCTGCTATTATGTCTTGTCCTCTAGGTCTTGGGGCTTCCAAGAGTAAAAAATAAAAAACACAACAAAACACAAGGTTTAACTTCAACTAACTCTTCCTGATTATCAGCTCAGAAAATTCCCTTTGGGTTTTCCAACTCTCAATACCACAATGAGATACCACTGTGTCACAAATAAAAATCAGCAATCTGGATTCTTCTGCTGGATATTTTAATTTAGGTCCAAATGTTAGTGGCATAGAATTTCAGGTGAAATATAATGTTAATTGCCGTTTTTATGTGCTTAAGAACATAAGCTGTGCAACCAGTTGATCTAGATTAGAGTCTGGCTCTGTCATGACTTGAGCAAATTATTTGACCCCTCTGCCTCAGTTTCCCATCTGTAAAATAGGAATGAAAATGACATCTATCTCATAAGGTCATTATATAGCATAAATGAGATTATTTGTGCAAAAAGCATACACCACAGAGAACCTGACATATAGGAAGTGCTTCATAAATGTTACCTATTATTAAGTTGCATGGCTCCCTATTTATTTCTGTCTATATAGATCATACTTTGTGCATCTCCACTCTAGCCTCAGCTCACAATATCCTTTCCCTAGAATGGGTTTTACATGCTGAACATCTTTTAGTCTTTTCCATACTCTCCCTCACCTGCGGTCTTGGGCTTCATTCACATGGTCAGACTTGTCCTGCCTGCAAACATCTCTCTCCTCTTGTCTTGACCAACTTTCACTCATTTTCAGTATCACTCTGTTTCTTCCTCTCTCCCTGAAGCTTTTCTTGACATTTTGGACTAGGTTTGGTGTTCCTGCTTAGAGCCTTTAACATTTATCATCCTTGCTTACCCATTTTCTGCAAGACTGTGCGCTCTGGGTGTGGGAGGTAGAGAGAGGAGCCATTCCTTGGGCCCCAGAGCTTAGTGTGGTGCCTGTGTGCAATAAGCACTCATGAATATTGGTTGTGTAAATGAATGTTTACTTATCTACATTTCTCAGATCTTTTATTTATTTTATTTTTACTAAAATTTTTTTTAATGTTTTTTATTTATTTTCTGAGAGAGACAGTGCAAGCAGGGGAGGCACAGAGAGAGAGGGAGAGACAGAATCTGAAGACAGGCTCCAGGCTCTGAGCTAGCTATCAGCACAGAGCCTGACACGGGGCTTGAACCCATGAACTGTAAGATCATGATCTGAGCTGAAGTCAGATGCTCAACCAACAGAGCCACCCAAGTGCCCTATAAATCTCACATCTTTTGATGAGTAGCTGAGAAATCCAAATTTTCTTGACAGTTGCTCTCTGAATTGCTTTTTTACCTACCAGAAATATCTAATGAGTTTCCTCAATGAAGGCATAGAACATTTTGGATTCTTTTCTCAATGAATTGTTCATCTCTTAATTTTTGGCTAGACTCATAGTCATAATAGTATAATTTCCAGGTCCCAGAAACTAGTGGCTTAATCTACTCCTGTGGGAAAAATACTTAGGGGTCACATATTGATTTGAATATTGTCCATAATGTAAAATGAAATATCAAGCCAGAAACAGATTGTGACTCTCATTGAAATGATACTTTAAAATCACATCCATGCATATTAAACTATATAGTGGTTATATTTAGAGTAAAGGAATTATTGGCTTGAGCTTTTAAATGGACAGAAAACCAAAACCAAATTTACAAAGTTAATGTTGTAGGACCAGACTTGTAATTTCAGTTTTTATGCTTAACATACATAATTTCAAATTATTATGTACATGAAATATTTGCCAGTTTGTGCATTCTGAAAGTTTGATGTTTTTACTGAATATTAATAGATTTTTGCCATCACATTCTAAAACATTACCAAACACAATAATTATATGTTCTTTTTACTAGTTTTCTTACTAATTAACAGCTAATTTCTCTGCAGCATTTTGTGACTCCCATTTTTAATAGGGGTTCTTAACACTTGTTAGTACTAGAAAGATTGGAACAGTTTTTCTGGGGGAAGGTAGTTATGCAGATTGATAATAGCCTGAATGGCATTTTAAACTTTCTTATGGGGCTATTTTCCTGAAGCCTGCAACTTTAGTATTAGTTTATGTGGAATTTTTTGAAGATCAACATAACAAGAATTTTGTTAAGCTGTATAGATGCAACTGTAGATCATTTGATCTGTATTCTCTTTCTTGCTTATTTGACTAATTTCAAATTCCACATAGACTATCCCTTGCATATGATTTTTTGTCATGATTTCATTTTTTCTACAAAGTTTTTCAATTAGATTTTTCTATTTAAAAATTGAAATAAACTTTACTCTTAGATTATTTAATGTTTTTAAAAAAATATTTATTTATTTTGAGAAACAGTGCAAGCGAGGGAGAGGCAGAGAAAAAGGTGGAGAGAAAATCCCAAGCAGGCTCTGTGTTGTCAGCACAAAGCCAGATGCAGGGCTCGAACTCAGGAACTGAGATCTTAACCAGAGCTTAAATCGAGTCTGACGTTTAACTGACTGAACCACCCAGGCATCCCAAATTCTTTAATGTTTTTATTTATGTCTCCTTTTTATTTTGTAGTACCTTTAAAGTCAAACTAAATTTCTCAGTTAGAGATTTTTTTTATGAATTATGTGCTTTTTGAAGGGTAAAATGAGAAAGCAATTCAAGAAGTGCCATAAGTAAGAACTTTTGTAATTCAAGAAATGCTATTACTAAGAACTTTTAAACTTATATTAGGTATCTATTTCAAAAGGAATTTAAAATATTATGTCAAAATAAATATTTCCATTAACACAAATGTGGCATACTACATCGGCAGCGTGATTTGGGCAATTCAGAAGAATCCCATGTGGTCCCTACAAAAGGCCAGTATTGTTGGTAGATATAAAGTCACTCTAATGCTCTTCCAATCTCACATATATCTTTTTTCTATTTCTGAATATTAATCGATTATGACATACCAAGATCTCAGTGCAGGAGGGACATCATCCTGCAAGCTCAGAATTGTGCTGCTTGCAAAGCCACTTGCAGGAAGTCATCTGTGGGGAGTGCCTGTGTCATTTCTGTGAAGTAGGACTCAGGACACTTTCTCCAAAACCTTCTCAGCATTTCTAGTAATTGGGAAAGTTAGAGTCCATGGGATTTGTGTATCTATTCGCAAAATATAAACATTTTATGTATATTTATTTTATTAAAGGCATTGTTTTTATACAGTGGGAGATACCAAAATGAATAAGACAGTGCTGCTTCTCCACAGCATTTTCACAATCTCTGGAGGTAAGACAAATACACTGAGAATATATAGTGCCCATCAGCCAAAGACCACCAGGAACACACCTCTACTGGTTTATTACTCATTTCAGGGAAGGGGAACACAGCACCAACAACAGTGGAGCATCACAGTAAGAGCATGTTAGCAAGGATGGATTATAGAATTGGGGTGTAATGTTAGGGAGGATTTAAAGAAGCAGGGCTGGGGCACTTGGATGGCTCAGTCGGTTAAGTGTCTGACTTCATCTCAAGTCACGATCTCACAGTTTGTGAGTTCAAGCCCCGCGTCGGGCTCTGTGCTGACAGCTCAGAGCCTGGAGCCTGCTTCAGATTCTGTGTCTCCCTCTCTGTCTGCCCCTCCCCTGCTCATGCTCTCTCTCTTTCTCTCTCAAAAATAAAGAAACATAAAAAAAAAAAGAAGCAAGGATTTGCTCTGGATTGACTATTGTCAGGAAGTGGAGATAATTGTATGATTGGGTATTTTAATAAATTTTGTTGAGAAGGAGGGAAGACTAGTTCAAGGTTAAGGCTGTAATCAGTAAAGAAACAACAGTCACTTGTGTTAGCCAAGAAGGTAGCTGTTTGATCATTTTTGTGGTTGGGCAATGTCCATGCTTTTGTGGGTATTCAGATGTGATGAAAAGCAATCTGATCTTTTTTTTTGACTTGATCCATCATTGTCACTGAGTGGCCGCATCTGATGTTGATGTTCTGTGAAACTGTTTATGCTGAACAGGAGAACACCAAGGCCTAGTCATAAGTGCCAGGCCAGCTAGCTCTTGGATGTCAGGGGGTGTTTTTCTCTTTCTCAGCTAGCAGGAGACAGACGCTGATACATGCCAGAAGAGCAGCACACACTGTCATATAGCATACACTTAAAAAAATAATTATTTAATGGAATGAAGAAGCAAATATATGGATCAGTACTGGTTTGGGAAAATTCACATCTTTCTTTCAGGGTTTAGCTATCCTTTTCTAATTTTTCTACTTTCATAGGAACAATTCATAATTTGTTCTTCCTATGACTTTGTATTTCTTGTTAGTGGAAAATGGATGTAAAGATGGAATTTTAAAGGCATTATATAGAGATGTTATAGGTGTGGCACGGATAAGAATCACAGAGTATTATAGACTTCACAAGGGTTATAAGAATCATCCAGTGAGAGTCTAAGAAACAGGAGAAGGGACCAAAGATCAATTCTTTAGAAATGCTCATGGTTTTTGTGAGTAAGTGCAATGAGTGTGTAAATCACGGTAATGGTTCTATTTGTTCATACCTCCTTGCATCCACACACACTCTTGGGAAGTCTCTTCCTGCAAAAACTCTCAGTTTGGCCAACTAACTTGTTCTGGTGAATAGAACAACAAAAAATGTGACAAAAAACAAGTGCCTGCATGTTGGGACTTGTTTTCTTATTGCCTTTGGACTTCTGCAACCAACATGAGAAAATCCCAGGCAAACACCCTGGAAGATGAGAGAGCAGGTGAAGAGAGGCCTTATTTGTCCCACCTGACTTTCTAGTTGACCAGAGACTCATGGTCAAGTCCAGCTGAGTTCAGCAGAGCCCGTTCCAAATCACTCACCTTTAGATTTGTGAGTTATCTAATCCAAGGAAGAAGAGCCCCTGAAAGAAACAATGAAGAATTCATGAAAGTAGAAAAAAACAAAGAACGTGTTTTTCAAAATAAGAAGATAGAATGTCAAGAAGGGGATTTGAGGTCAAATGCTAAAGAAAGATCAGAGTAACGAGACAGAGGCAAAAACTAGCAGAATTGCTTGGAGATTACTGATGACACTAAAAAGCAGTTTCATAAAGTAATTATGGATGATGTCATGAAATAAAGAGAGTGTAATGATGAACTTCGTGCTCCGTCTAGGACTCTGCACTGGGAGGGTGAGGCTGGGCTGAGCCATAGGAAAGGGTACTGTATTAGAGGGCTCTATACATGCAACTGGGGTCCATCCAGACTCAGCTAAGGGAAAGCAAAAGTAAACTTTTAAAGAAGTTTGTGAAGGAAAGGAGAGATACAGAATAGTGTGTTAAGGAGGCTTAGTGAGGGGAACCTACTTGGAGATACTGAGTCAATTTAATAGCTCCTTAAAAATTCTTCAATACTTAATCATATACCTTAGATCTACATTTTTATTTTATTTTATTTTTGCATCTACATTTTAATACTTTCTATGGCACAGTAGTAGTAGTATTTTACAAAATAAAAAGAATGCACTCAGATCCATTTATTCCAGTAGTGTTTTATATACAAACAATACATGGTCCTCTTTGCATTTTCCTAGAAGTCAGTTGGGGAGTATGTTCCTGACTGTCTTCTACTACATATTACAGTTATGGGATAGTCTTCTGTTTAGCTTCAGGCTATTATAATACAGTGAATACAGTGATGTTTCAGATAAAATCAATACAAAAGTGACTTTGTATCTTGTATCTATATTATGCAATAGTTTATAGGAAAACAGGGAGATACTGGTTTTGCTGCTGAATCACTTTGATCTCTGT
Source organism: Hyaena hyaena (assembly GCF_003009895.1). Classification (NCBI taxonomy): domain Eukaryota; kingdom Metazoa; phylum Chordata; class Mammalia; order Carnivora; family Hyaenidae; genus Hyaena; species Hyaena hyaena. The sequence goes on along the minus strand of NW_024081792.1, from coordinate 150,828 downwards.
GCTATCTCTCATCAAAAGCCTAACTCGAGGAAGTAGTAGTTTCACATAATGGAAAGTCATGCTATTGATTTATTATGTCTTGGTAAAGTGGTAAAAAGCAAAATAGTTTAGTGATAACTAGTGAAGATTAAAGAATCCCAACATGATTTTTCACTTATGATAATTAAAAAAAATTTTTTAATGTTTATTTATTCTTTGAGAGAGAGAGAGAGAGAGAGAGAGAGCGCGCATGAGCAGGGAAAGGGCTGAGAGAGGGAGACACAGAATCAGAAGTAGGCTCCAGGCTTTGAGCTGTCAGCACAGAGCCTGACATGGGGCTTGAACTCATGGATCACGAAATCACGACCTGAACCGAAGTCGGATGCTTAACTGACTGAGCCACCCAGGCACCCTCATTTATGATAATTTTGATGCTTAATGAAACACCTGATATCTTTTAGAGCAGAATTGTTCACTTTCCAAATATTTTAATATAAAATATTCTAGTTTATCAATGGCTTTAAAAAACTTTATTCTTTTAAGAATATGCTTCATAAATACAAAATAATATGTGCAAGTTTAAAATAAATTTTAAAGCATAATGATTAACGAACATCCATATAACCAGCTAGGTCATGACCTAGACTACTACTATTAATGGGTCTATGAGTTCCTTCCCTGCCCCATCCTTAAAGTAAAACCTTTTTCCTAGAAAATGTTGATTGCAACTCAGTTTCTAATAGCAAAAGACTAGAATCAATCCAAATGCCCACTAAAAATTTTTTTTAAAGTTTTTATTTATTTAATTTGACAGAGGCAGAGAGAGAGAGAACAGGGGGAGAGGCAGAGAGAGAAGGAGAGAATCTTAAGCAGGCTCTGCACTGCCAGCACAGAGACCAATGTGGGGCTCAAACCCACAAACTGTGAGACCATGACCCAAGCTGAAATCAAGAGTCAGACACTTAACCGACTGAGCCACCCAGGTCCCCCTAAAAAAATTTTTTTTAACATTTATTTAATTTATTTATTTATATTTGAGAGAGAGAGAGACAGACAGACAGACAGACAGAGCACAAGAAGGGGAGGGGCAGAGACAGAGGGAGACACAGAATCCAAAGCAGGTTCCAGTCTCTGAGCTGTCAGCACAGAGCCTGATGAGGGGCTTGAACTCACCAACTGTCAGATCATGACCTGAGCCAGAGTCGGACACTTAACCTACTGAGCCACACAGGCACCCCCAAATGCCCATTAAGAAGAGGGGGTAATCTGTGGTTTATTTATTCAGTGGAATATTATATAATAGTGAAAATAATGAATTATCTAACATGTAACAGCATGGATGAATTTTGGAAGCATAATGTTGAATGAAAAGAAAATCCAAGGGGCACCTGGGTGGCTCAGTCGGTTAGGCATCCGACTTCACCTCAGGTAATGACCTCATGGTTTGTGGGTTCTGGCTCTGCGCTGGACTTGTGCTGACAGCTAGCTCAGAGCCTGAAGCCTGTTTCAGATTCTGTGTCTCCCTCTCTTTGCCCCTCCCCCACTCATGTTCTGTCTCTCTGTCTCAAAAATAAATAAACTATAAAAAAATTTTAAAAAAAGAAAATTCAAGAGATTGCATGTAATATGATTCTATTTTATAAAGTTTACAAATAAGGAAAACCAAAAAATATATTGTTTGGGTAGGTATACAGGCTAGTAAAGTATAAAAAAAGTAAGGGAATAATAAACAGTAGCTGTTGGATTTTCTTATCTGAGTATTATAAATTCTTTCCTTTTGCAGAACACTTAAATGATTAGAAGTCAGTTAGGTCCTGAGACATAAAGGGTAGCAAATATGCCAGCCAAAAGACCACATATAAATATTACGATTGAACATATATAGTTCATGATTTACTTTCCTCATAAAGCTACTTTAACTGAATTATCCTTTAATATTACCCTCCTAACATAAATAAGAAAGCTATAAAAACATACAGCTTTTGCAACTTCTGTTGTCATTATATACTATGATTTTTAAGACACTCTTTCCCCAAATTTCAATGACAAGAATCCTTAACCTGTAGACCATGGACTCCTAGAGACAGGCTTAAGATAGTCCAGGAATCCTCTGAAACTGTGTGTAATATTTGTGTGATGTAGGGGCACCTGAATGGCTCAGTCTGTTAAGTATCCAACTCTTGATTTTGGCTCAGGTCATGATCTCATGGGATTCAGCCTTCATTGGGCTCTATACTGGGCATGGAGACTGCTTTAAGATTCTTTCTTTCCCTCTCCCTTTGACCCTCCCCCTGTTCACGATCTCTCTTAAAAAAAACTTGTGTAATGTATATTTGTACATTTTTTAGGATAAGGGGTTATAGGTTTTATAACATTCTAAAAGGAACTGTGTTTAAAAAGCATAGGAACTTCTCTTATAAAATTAGCACAGGCAGAGTTTGTTTGTTTCTCTTGAAAAATTGATTTACTTCCTTATAGCAGATAAGAATTTTATTACACATCACTTTTTAAAAAAAATTCTTAAGTACCAGGAAGTTTAGAGTCCAGTTAAATGCTTATTCACGATAACCATATTTGACCTTAAGTCTGGCTTATTTTCTTCTTTTTTCCTCTCTCTCTCTCTCTCTCTTTTTTTTTTAGAATCCTTTTTGTTCTTATTCTATAGAACAAATACTGAGTTTTGTAGGGGTCTGTTATTATAACCTACTTTAATACATGAAAACTAATATTTTTATACATGAAAACTAATTATCATTCTAGACATGTTTTATGTTTTAAAACCTTAAGTTATAAAAAAAAAGTAATTTTATATCTTTACGTACTAATTAAGGAATACATTTTTTTAAAATTGTCTTTCTGAGTTTAGTTGAGAGACTAATTCTAAGGCAAACATGACAAGTTGTTGGATAGATTACAACAACTATTGGCCAAAACTCTGCCTAGCCACTCCTTTATCTTGCTCCCCATTTTTCCCCCTCTTTCTAACACTGGTTCCTGGTGTGTTTCCTGTCTCTTACCTTGTTTGTTTCCTTCTCTGTTTCAACCATCTTTGTTTGTTGGAGAATTTCACACAACTGTCCCACCCTTCCTACTTGTTTCCAGGATTGCAGTAAGTGTGTGTTTGTGCACGTGTAGAATTCATTCTGGTTATCTCTTGATCTGCAGAGTGAGGCAGGAATGGGTCCTCAGTAGGGGCTTCAATCCTGTGGGAGACCTAGTGCATCTGAGGAGGAACACACAAGGACCAAAGAGAAGAATTGAAGCAAAGGGAAGGAGGGACTCAGTGCTTTAAAATGTGAGCAGAAAGAGCAGATGAATTTTTAATAAACATCACAGAAGAAGATGTAAGGAACAAACAAGATTCCATGAGCAAAAATGAGCAAAAGTGAACACCAGCTTTTGCTGGTGTTTAAGGAAATTAAATGAAGTGAGACTGTGTGAGAAAGTAGGAGAAAGGAGATTGATGAGCAGGTAGATAATAGCATGGCCTGGTTTGTGGCTGAGAGAAGACTAGATAAAGATATCTTGCTGCGAATGGAAATAAGTTGGACAAATGTAGGCATGTAGCGAAGTTCATGATTCTAGGCTTATGTTATTTTAACTGTGTTTAAAAAAATTATCCCTGGGCTTTTACATTTGTGTTACATAAACATTTATACCAAGGAGACTATATAACAAGTTGCGGTTTTTCAATTCAGGCTTTATTTTTGGGTCCACCACAAGGAAAATAAAATGCCAATTATTGTCAACGGAAGTGACTGAAACCCTTTTCTTCTTCATTCTATCCTCTTTTAGCCATCCAGTGATATAGTACACTTTAGTGTTGATTACCTTTCACAAGGTAGAAAGAAAACAGCTGACAAAAATACACACATTTATTGTACAAAAAAATAAAACCAGTAAGTGACTTCTGGGACTTAAAAATGAATTGACCTCCTGTAATGTGGGCAAATTGGGTGAAAGCAACTTCACAGTGATATAAGAAGCCTTTAACATTCGCTAATGGAAAATGGACTGTATAGGCAAGGTGGTAAAACAAAAGACTTTTGCAGGGAAGTAGAGGAAGCTAATAGCCTTGCTTGGTCCCTAGTGATTCAGAAAATCTCACAAAGAAAAGTACTGACACATTTGGGTGTGTCTGACATTCTCCCTTAGGGAAACCTGAAGGCTTTGTTACTCGTGATTTAATAGTTTAAAAAAAAATGCTGTGTTCATAATCATAAAAACAACTTTTTTTTTCCTGATGACATGTTCACAGGCAGAATATGAAATCACTTTTTGAGGAGTTAAAGAAATAGATGAACATGTACTGAAGACGGCTTACATAAACTCCTGGAGAGTTGCAGTGAGGACTTTTCCTAGGACAGAGCTCACTTTATTTCGATCACCTTATCTAGACATTTACATTTACAGTTAAGTAGACTGATACTTGTCTTGTGAAACTATTTCATTTATTTAACGGACAAAGTACAATTAAAAAAACCTTTTTCAAAGGAATGTTTTCAGTTTATTTGACTTAAAAAATTTTTTTAATGTTTTTATTTATTTCTGAGACAGAGAGACAGCGTGAGCAGGGGAGGGTCAGAGAGAGAGAGGGAGACACAGAATCTGAAACAGGCTCCAGTTCTGAGCTAGCTGTCAGCACAGAGCCCAATGTGGGGCTCGAACCCACAAACCGTGAGATCGTGACCTGAGCGGAATTCGGATGCTTAACCGACTGAGCCACTCAGGCGCCCCCAGTTTATTCCACCCAGGCGCCCCCAGTTTATTTGATTTTTGAAAGTAATTTGACAAAAATTAATCTTCAGATGCAAAGAAGGAATATCTCCCAGGAATCTTTGCTCAACGGTTCTGGGAATATAACATATTACAAGAAGCATTTTGGTTTAACATTCTAACTGCATTGTCATACAGGACAGAGATCACTCAGCACACTTAGTGATTCAGTTTGGCGCAGCGGGTTATTATGAGAAAAATGATCCCAACCTGTTTTTGAAACCTATGTTTTTATCCATTTGACACATTTTAGCAACTTTTGGTTGCCATAATTTTGTGCTATTGTGAAGAAATACGAGTATAAGTAATGAATGGTTTAGTTTGATCCAGCAGAAAGTAAGTATATTTGCCGAGGGCAACCCAAGGAATTGGCAAGGTTCACTGCATTCCTGGAATTTACCTTATCTAGTGGGATCTCAGCCACTACTGAAAGAGGGGAGAAAACTATCCCTATCACTCAAGGATTTGTCATGGAAAGAGGCTTTGTCCCAGGGAAAACGGAAACTTTGTTATTTCATCTTAAATTGCTGCTCTATTTTCAGAAACGAAGTATATGTTCAGACAAACTTATTTTACAAAGAGCAGATAATTCTGCATGTTCCTTTTCTTTCCAGACACTTTTCCTAGGATGGAAAATTGAAATGGAATCATGCTTAATGAAGCTTAGAGGTAATGATCCTTGAGAAAGAGAGCCAGAAAAAAGGGAAAAAATAATTGGAATGAGGACAAGATGGAGGAGACCAAGGATATGAATAAGGAGGGAGAAGACAATATTTAAATTTCTATTACAAAGCAAAGTAACAGTGTCAAAGATCAAAGTGAATGTTCTTCTCTACTGTAAATAGAAACCATAGAAACAGATATTCACCTGCTCACTATTTATTCACTAGTTGTTGCAACACAAAAACTCAGTACCTGCTGGTGGAGAATTAAGGAGGACATTTAATAATAATTCTATTTAAAGGTCAATGAGTCAGAAAGTGTGATTTTAAGGAGTAGCTAACTGAATAGTACGACAGTTTTTTTTGTTTCTTCCTTTTTTTTTGATGCAGACATTTGTTACATTTAATTCAAATTTATTAACTGTCATACACAATAGTTTGCTAATAAAATATGTTATCAGATTATAACTTTGAAACACAATTTTCAATCAATATTATTAGGTAGAAGTTTTCTGAAAGTGTTTTTGATGGGTGTGTAGGACTGAGTAATGACTGTGGTCATATTGGAAAAGGATGAAAACATTAGCAAGTTTAGAATGTGTCTGATTCTTAAGCATGTTGTGGGTTCAACCGAAATTGAATAATGGGTATTGATTTCTTATACAACTTATTGACCTGTCTTAAATTCACCAATATAGTTTAAATTCTAGTTCATAAAGAATTAAATGACATTTCAGATCTAATTTCTTCTTGGAAAGCTATGTGACAGCAAACAAATAAAATTAACATTCTTTACTCTTAAAAACAACTCTTGAAAAAAATTTTAAGTAAAAAAAAAATTTTAAGGTTTATTTTTGAGAGAGAGAGTGTATTGTGAGCAGGGGAGAGGCAGAGAGAGAGCGAGACACAGAATCCAAAGCAGGCTCCAAGCTCTGAGCAGTTAGCACAAAGCCCCATGCAGGGCTTGAGCTCAAAAACTGTGAGATCATGACCTGAGACTAAGTGAGATGCTTAACCACTTAACTGACTAAACCACCCAGATCCTGCAAAACAAGGCTTAACTCCTCTTCCATTCTGGCTATTGTACTTTAATCTCCTCTACAGTGCAGCAGACTTTTGAAAAAGTCACCTATAGTTAGGTCTCTTTTTTTCTTTTCTCTCTCTCTCTCTCCCAATTTTATTTTTTTACTATGAAAATTTTCAAACATTTACAGAAGTATAAAAACCAGTATCCCCCTCCCATCTCCCCACCTATGTCTCACCGCTCAGCTTCAGCAATTACCGACACATGGCAATTTTATCTCATCCTTATATTCCTGTTTCCTATCCTTATTCCCACTCCACCACTGGGCTATTTTAAAGCAAATTCTAAACATCATATAGTTCTTTCCATAAATTCTTTTTGCAGGTATCAGTAAATGATATGAAATACTCTTAACAAATAAACATAATTACAATATAATGACCACTCCTAAAAAAAATCCTAATATCATCAAATATTCAGTTGCTATGAAACTTCCCATAGTCTTATAAACCTTTTTAGATCCTTTGTCTGAAACTAAATTTTTGTGGATTTATTTTATAGTTTGTTTGTGAATCCAAACAACATCCATACGTTACAGTTGGTTAATTTGTCTCATTTAATCTCTTTTGACATGGATCCCTCCTCTGTGTTTGCTTCCTTGAAATTTATTTCCTTTGCTTGTAGAGTTCCCACATTCTGAATTTTGCTGACCGTCTCTTGAATAGACTGCAATTAGACTTTTACTGTTTCCACTCAGGAAGGCTGTTCTTATCAAAGAACACCAACTGAAACATTTTTGCTAGTTTCTTCTTTTCTCCTTGACCACTAAGAGTGTTCAGTCCTCTACCTTACTCCTCTTCCCTGTCTGCCCTCACTTTCTTGGTCATTTCATTCAATTTGAGATACATGCATTCAATGATCTACTTGATTCACTACATCCAGATGTAACTCTGAATTCTAGCCATTTCCAATACTTCCAAGACTGAGCTCCTGCATTCCATTGATGAACCTGTCCCATAAAGCCTTCCCCTGCTGTCAATTGCCCTCATTTGCTCAGGTCAAATATCTTGGACTCACCCTGACTCTCATTTTCCCTTCATACTTTACTTCAAGTGAATCAGCACATCGTTTTGTCTCTACTTTTAATATAGATCCATGAGTCAACCGTCTCTCACCAGCTCTTGCCACCATTTAGTCCAACCCACCCAATCTTTCAGTCTGGCTTAGTGTGATAGTCTTCTAATTGGCCTCTCTGATTTGACTATTGCCCTAAATATAGTCTATGCTCAACCCAGCAGTCAGAGTGACTGTTTAAATGCCAAAATATTAAAATTACTTCTCTGCTCAAAATTCTTCAGCAGCTTCCTATATCACTGAGAAGGATCCCATATTTCCACTATTACTTTTCTGACTTCATTCCTCAATTGTCTCTTTTTGGCTTCTACTTCTGCCACAGGACTTTTTCTTTTTTTTAATATTTTCAGTTAGACTTTGGAATTGAAAAGTAGCCTTTTAATTAGCTTGTGCTGATGTTTCATCTGTGTTTGACATTTCAAACTCATTCTCATTAGTAGGTGGTAGCCTGTATTCCATTGCATGGCCTTGAGAACATAGTTTTTCTTGCTCAAGGATGTTTAGTGCAATGAAGGAAAAATCTGGGAATGCAACAAAATAGTCTCTTGTACTTCTAATAACATCAACAAAAGTCTGTATTATTAATAGACAGGTATCTAGATTTCAGTTCTAAACATTTCAAAATCCTTAATATTGCATTTATGTTTCTCTTATTTTTATCTTTAAAGAATACTTTTTCTTAATTCAATGCCGTATATGCATATCTAAAAGCAGCTCTAAACACAGAAAAATTGAGTCAATTCTGTATTGTCATCATGTAAAATTACCCTCTGCACCTCAAATGTTTCCCCCTCCCATAAGAAACACAGGCATGAAATATAAATGAATATGTGTTTGCTGTAATGCTACTTGACATTTTAGTTGTAATTAACAGGATTTCTAATATTAACCAACATTAATTAACAATGTAAAGTGCTTAAACATGGGATGTAATAACAGTGCTGAGTAGATTAGGCATATCCGTCAATACAACACATGCCTATTAAAGATTTCTTTTTGGATGCCACATTATTAAACAAGCTTATTATACCTACAATCATGAATTTTGAGGGTTTTTTTGTTTTGTTTTGTTTTGTTTTGCTATGCTTGTTCTATAGGTATTACTTCTTCCTTAGAATATGGTGGTATTGAGGATAGGCTCCATGGTCTGAGTCAGCAGGATTGAGACAGTACCACCACCACCTCAAGGAGAGATGTTGATTGGAGATGTGGTTCTGGGAGAAGTAAAGCTGCCTTCTGGGTTTTTTCTGTTTGTTGTTGTTTGGGTTGGGTTTTTTGTTTTTTTGTTTTGTGTTGTTTTGTTTTGTTTTTTTGCCTTCTGGTTTTGGTTTGGTTATGTTAGCTTTTTTTTTTTTTTTTCAAAATGGACACAGGTTTCCTTTTTTTCTGATTGTGGGACTTTTCTCTCATTATAGGAACCAGTAAATGCTCACTGCAAAATATTTCAGACAATAATGAAAGATGTGAAGGAAAATTTCTTCTCACCTAAACATCCAGAATAGTAACTGTCTACATTTTTGATGTGGATCTTTTTTAGAAATTCTTCTTGTTCCGTATCAGTCTTTTAAGAATTCTCTTTCCCTTCTTTCTCTCCCTCTCTAGCTATATATCTATATCTGTATAAATCTATACAAATCACTTGCTACATTACATTTCCCCTTAACCAGTACTGTGATTTTTCTCTTCTTGGAAGTTCTCTTAAGGATTTAGAGAATGTTGTCTTATGCTGGTAATCTTGAAAATTATAAAAAACATTTGCCAAGTGATACACATACATAACAAATATCAAAATATCTTCTAAGTTTTCCTATGCATACGTCTTTGGTTTTTAAAGCTTGTCAGTGTATATATTCTGTTTTTGAATTCTATTCATTTTAAGATACTATTCAGTCTTCATATTAATTTTTCAAATTTCTGTAATATTCTTGTCAGTGAATGCACCATAATTTATTTAACTCTTCTTTTAATAGCACTTGGGTTTTGTTCCATTTTAAATATTTATAGTGTTTTGAATAGCATAGCAATAAGCATTTTTCTATATAAAGATTTTTCCAGATTCTTTGTCATTTCTTTTGGACAGATTCCCAGAATCAAATTATGGAGCCAAAGGTAATGAACTGTTTTAAGGCTCTTCATGCTTACTACCAAATTTTTTTAAAAGGATTCAAAAGATTCCACTGACAGAGTATAGAACGCTTATAGTCTCAAAACTGTAGTCACTACTCAGTATCATTATTTTTTCTAGTAACCAGAAATCACAATTAAAAAATTTTTTTTCTACAGTAACAAATTTTTATTTTACTAATTTTACTTTAGCTTTTGCTAATTTCCTCATGCATTTTTAGCCCTTTGACCATTTAAAAATTGGATCTCTTTTGTTTTCTTTGACATAGTGTATGGGCTCTGTCAGAAGAAAACATTGATTCAGTGTATTTGTTTGCTAGGCCTGCTTTGACAAAGTACGTCCAAGTGGTTGGCTTAAACAGCAGAAATGTAGTATTGTCTCACAGTTCTCAAGATTGAGATGAAGATCTTGGCAGGGTGGTTCCTTCTGACAGTTATGAGGGAGAATATGTTTTATGCTCTTCTCCTAGCTTTTGGTGGCTTGCTGGTGATCTTTGGTTTGACTTCTATAATCATCATCCCAATCTCTAACTTCATGTTCGCATGGTATTCTCCCTGTGTATGTATCTGAGTCTCCAAATTTTCACTTTTTATAAAAACAGTAGTCATATTGGATTAGGATTAACAGGATTTCTAATATTAACCAACATTATCTTGTTCCATATTGACCTCATCTTAATTATATCAGAAATGACCCTGTTTGCAAATGTCACATTCTGAGGTACAGGCAGGTAGGATTTCAATATATGAAATTTAGGGGGATAGAATTCAACTCATAACATTCAGTAATTTACTTATCAATATATTTATTGATGGTATTTATTGATAATTTAGACAAGTGCATTTATGTAGCGATTCCTGCTATGTTAAGCCTCATGCTAATCACTATGAGTAGAGATGAAAGATACAGTTCCGGCTGTCATGGGGCTGAAAGTTTAGATGTGGATCCTACTAATCTGTTTCACCAACTCTGCAATGGTCTCCTCCATGTTTTGGGGCACACTGGGCACATTCCTTCCTCAGGGATGTTGCACTTACTTTTTCCTCCGCCTGGAATTTTCTTCCACTGGATGTCTGTGGAACTTGCTCCTTCCCTTCCTTCAATTCTCTGCTCAAATGTCACCAGCTCTGTGGGGCCTTTTCTGACTATCCTATTTAAAGTGGTGGCACCACACATTTCTCATGACTTACTTCTCTTTCCTGCATTTAGCTTCTCAAAATTTCTTTCTTTTTTTTTAAAATGTTTTTATTTCTGAGAAAGAGAGAGAGAGACAGCGTGAGCAGGGGAGGGTCAGAGAAAGAAGGAGGTACAGAATCTGAAACAGTCTCCAGGCTCTGAGCTAGCTGTCAGCACGGAGCCTGATGCCGGGCTTGAACCCACGAACCATGAGATCATGACCTGAGCCAAAGGCGGACGCTTAACTGACTGAACCACCCAGGTGCCCAGCTTCTCAAAATTTCTTACTACCTCTAGAATACAGTCTACAATTTACTTATTTATTTTGCTTATTGTTTGCCTTTCCACTAGAATACAAATGACTTAAAGACAGGGATTTTTGTCTGTTTTGTTCACTACTGTATTTCAAGGGCTAAAAACCATGCTCAATCAATATGCAATGAATGAAGAGAGAATTATGATATGATGAATTAGGTGCTATGAGATACTATAGTGTTAAGGTTCTATTATTTCATTGTATTATTATTTTTTTTAGAGCAGTTTTAGATTCAAGCAAAATTAAGGGGTAGGTACAGAAATTCAAATAGACTCTTTGTGTTTACACATGCATAGCCTCCTCTCTTACCAACATTCCCCACCAAAGTGGTGCATTTGTTTCAGTTGATAAACCTACATCAACACATCATAATTATGGAAAGTCCATGGTTCACATTAATGTTACTTGTTGTGTTACCCACTTTATGGGTTTGGATAAATGTATAATGACATATACTCATTATTACCGTATCATAAAAAGTATTTTCATTGCCTTAACAATCCTCTCTTCTCCACCTATTTATCCCTCTCCCTCCCCAACCCCTGTCAACCATGATCTTTTTATTGTTTCCATATCTTTGCCTTTTACAGAATGTCATAGAAATGGAATCATACAGATTTTCAGATTGACTTGTTTCACTTCGTAGTCTTCATTTAAGGCTCCTCTAGATCTTTTTGTGGCTTGCCAGCACTTTTTTTTTAGTGCTGAATATTCAATTGTCTGAATATATACCACTATTTATTTATTCAGCTGTTGAAGGATATCTTGGTTGCTTACAAGTTTTGACAACTATAAACAAAGCTATAAACATTCACGTGTAGGTTTTTGTGGTGGACCTAAGTTTTCAACCCCAAATAGCATGCTTTCTGGAATGTATGATAAGAGTGTGTTTAGTTTTGTAAGGAACTGCCAAACTGTCTCCCAAAGTGTCTCCCAGACTGTACCATTGTGTATTCCCACCAACAGTGGATAAGAGTTCTTGCTGCTCCACATCTTTGTCAGCATTTTAGTGTTGTTAGTATTTCAGATTTTGGCCATTCTACTAGATGTATAGTGGTATCTCATTACTTTAATTTGTATTTCCCTGATTACATTTGGTGTGAAGAATTCTTTTCATATGCTTATTTGCCATCTGTACATAATCTTTGGTGAGGTGTCCATTAAGATCTTGGGACCACTTTTTAATTGTTTGCTTTCTTATTTTGAGTTTTAAAAATATATTTTAGGTAACAATTCTTTAGTGGATGTACCTTGTGCATTTTTTTCCTCCCAGTCTGTGGTTTATCTTCTCATTCTCTCGACATTGTCTTTCATGGAGAAATTTGTAATTTTAATGAAGTTCAGTTTATCAATTACTTTTTCATGGATCGTGTGTTTGGTATTGTATCTAAAAAAATCATCACCATACCCAAGGTCATATAGGTTTTTTTTCTTCCCGGTGTTGTACAGTGGTATGTTTTACATTAAAGTCTAATCCATTTTGAGTTAATTTTTGTGACGAGTATAAGGTCTATGTGTATATTCATTTTTACAAATGTTCCAGCACCATTTGTTGAAGAAACTGTCTTTGCTCCATTGTATTCATTTTGCTCTTTTACCAAAGATCAGTTGACTATACTTGTGAGGGTTTTTTTCTGGGCCTCTAGTCTGTTCCACAGACCTATTTGTTTATTCTTTTTCCAGTACGACACTATAGTTTTGTAGTGAGCCATGAAGTTTGATAGCACCAGTCCTACAACTTTGATTGTTAGTATTGTGTCAGCTCCTCTGGGTCCTTTGCCTTTCCACAGAAACCTAGAATCTTTTTGTTGCTATCCAAAGAAACACTTTCTGTGATTTTGACTGGGGTTGCATTGCATCTGTAGATTAAGATGGGAAGAACTGACATCTTGACAATGTTAGGTCTTTTCTTTGAACATGGAATATTTCTCCATTTATTTAGTTCTTTTTTTATTTTATTCACCAGAGTTTTCTTCATGTAGATCTTGCACATATTTTGTTAGATTTATACCAAGATATTTCATGTTTTGGAGTGCTAATGAAAATGATATTGTCATTGTTAAAGTTTTAAGTTTAGTATTTCTTTATTTTATAAATATCTATTGAGCACTTATTTAGATAGTGCATGCATAGTCATGACCAATACCTAGTTCAATTGTTTTGGGTTTTATTGTTGCTGTTGTTGATTTCTGATTGTTTTTTATTGTCTTTCTCTTAGGAGTAAAAGTCTCCTAAGTCATGAGTTTACCTCTGAGTATTGCTTTTAGGCATCTGGGAAAGGACCCAATGTTTTATTGCATTAGGGAAGAACTAGGCATTGTATGAGTTATTTACATTAATTATTCCTTTATCCTGCAGAACAACCATATGAGGGAAGCACTCTTATTTTCAATTTGTGGGCAAGGAAGCTGAGAAGCAGCAAGTCTCAGGGCTGGAATGCAATCAGATATGTTAAGTCATTTCTTTTGCTCTCTGAGGGTTCTTCTGTTTGGCATGATTCTCCTAGAAAGAAAAATACTCTGCTATTATATTCTTAATGTCACCTTTAACCTGACTTTCTTTGGAAACCTTCAGTTTCCATTTATTTTTCATTTTTGTTGTTTGTTTTAACTTATTTTTTAAGTTTATTTATTTACCTTCACCATGTGAAGTAGTTAGTAATTCTCTTCAACATATTTAACAGTTTATCTTTTTTAAAACTTTCTTTTTTTAAAGTTTATTTATTTATTTTGAGAGAGAGAGAGAGAGAAAGAGAGATAGAGAGAGAGAGAGGGAGGGAGAGAGGGAGAGAGGGAGAGAGAGAGAGAGGGAGAGAGGGAAAGAGAGAGAGCAAGGGAGAGAGAGAGAGAATCTCTAGCAGGCTCCACACTGACAATGGAGGACTTGAACCCACGAATCGGGATGCTCAACCCACTGAGCCACCTAGGTGCCCCAAACATTTAACAGTTTAATGGCCCATGGTTAACTCCTCAAAGACTGATTCTATTCCTGTGGGAGCACATCTTTCTGCATAAAGCAAACATCATGGCCAGTGTTCAATACTTTCTGCCATTTATTATGAACTCCTTATCATTTCTTCCCTACTCCATAACCCTCCATACCCTCCATACCCATCTCTTGCCCCACTTGACACATTTTTCTCTGTCCACCTCCCAAGTCATGGCATCAGCATTCACTTGTATCCTGCATTCCTTCCTTCTGGTAAATCATTTGTGACAATTACTTCTCTAATAACTCATCTTTTGGCTTCTCAAAACCTTTGTTTCCTGATTACTCTTGTGGGAAGAGCAGCTAGCTTTTTCTAACCTGAATCCCAAAGAACTTAGCTTCTTGAAGGACACCTCATTCACATTCCTGACACTTTTTCATCAATAAAAACAAATCTAATAGTCTTTCTGTCTTTTCTATCTATCCATCTCCCTGTCTCTCTCTCTCTCTATCTATCCATCAATCACATTCTTATCATTATTAATGTTTGTTCTACTTTGTCCCTTCTAATTGTTCCTATTATACTCTGGCCATGGATGTGAGGACTATTTAAAAACAACAACAACAAATTTATGGGCACTATAATTTATGAATTACTTTAGGCTCATTTCTTCTTCAGTCACTTAAACTTTCCTTATAATGAGTATGTCTTGTTCATCATCTCACAGAATTCAAACCTTTTGCTGGAAAACTAGGACACAGGGATTGGTGCTCTGTGACTTTTCCGTCTGCCATCTTTCTGCAAGTGGACTTTTATCTCGTCTCTCATCTTCTTTTTCTTTTTTTACTTTGCCAATATATGTTATTTTTGCTTGCTATTCAGATTATATTCCTTGAGATTAGTAGGAACTCAGTTACAACTAATAATTTGATGACTTTTAAATAAGCCACAATTGACATTTTGTCATCTAGCGCCATACTAATTTGTAATTGCTACAACCATTAATGCTTGCAGCATAGATCAAATAAACCTAATTTCTTCTTTCTTACTCTTATTTCTCAAACAAAAAGGCACATTGAAATATGATCAAATGGGATAACTGATTCCACTCTGAGTTTTAAGAGAGTGAGCAATTGGTAGACATTAGTGCCTTTTTTTAAAAATTAAACTTTTAATTATGAGATAATGGTAGATTTACATGCAGTTGACAGAAGTAATACAGAAACTTTTGGTATAGCCTTTACCCCTTTTGCCTAATGATAACATCTTTTAAAACTATACTGCAGTATCAGAACCAGTATATTGTTATCTTAATAGTCAAGATACAGGCAGCCTATTACCACAAGGATTTCTCTTTTACCTTTTTTTCCCTTTTGCTCTTTTACAGTTAACCACCACCCTGCTTCTCACCACCCCATTACCTGGACCCCTCCAGTCCTGGCCCTGACCCCCAACAATTACTAATCACTACCTAAAATAATTTTTTTTCAAGAACCTTATATAGAACGTTCTTGAAAAATGGTCTATATAGAAATGTTCTAAATAGAATCAGATGATTTGGGATTCCCCCCCCCCACACACACTCACTGTAATTAATTCCCTGGCAATTCATTCAAGTTGTGCATGTATCAATATGTTCCTTTTTATTGTTATGGCTGTTTATTTATTGCATGGAGTAGTAGTCCATGATATGGAGTACACAATTTGTTTAACCATTTACCCCTTGAAGAGCCTCTGAGTTATTTTCATATTTTTGGCTATTACAAGTAAAGCTTCTGTGAACATTCTTATACAGATTTTTGTGTCAGTGTAAGTTTTCATTTCTCTGAGATGAATGCCCAAGAGTGCAGCTGCTGAGCATATGGTAGCTTGCACGTTTAGTTTTATAAATCTGCCAAACTGTTCTCCAGAGTGGCAACACCATTTTATATTCCTACTAGCAGTGTTATGAGCGATCCAGTTTCTCTGAGTCCTCACCAACATTTGGTTTTGACATTCTTTTTTATTTTAGCCATTCTGATAAGTGGTAATAATATTTCATGATTGTCACTTGCATTTCCCTAATGGCTCATGATGTTGAACATCTTTTTCACGTATTTGATTATCCTCTGTATATCCTCTGCCCTGAAATTTCTTTATGCATTTTGCCCATTTTTTTTCTTTCTTTTTTAAGTTGATTTATTTTGAGAGAAAGTGTGAGCAGGAGAGGGACAGAGAGAGAGGGAGAGAGAGAGAATTCCAAGCAGTTTCTAAGCTGTCAACACAGAGCTGGACGTGGGGCGCAATCTCAGGGTTTGTGAGATTATGACCTGAGCTAAAATCAAGAATCAGATGCTTAATCGTTTTTTTGCTGCTAACTTGGAGCCTGCTTTAGATTCTGTGTCTCCCTCTTTCTCTGCTCTACCCCACTCACACTCTGTCTCTCTCAAAAATAATTAAAAACATTAAAAAATTAAAAAAAAATCCAACACTTAACCAACTGAGACACCCAGACACCCCTGTCCATTTCCTTAATAGATTTGTCTTTCTGCTGTTGACTTTTGAAAATTATTTATTTATTTGACACCAGCCCTACATATGTGGTTTCCAGATACTTGACATATTTTTCTCTCAGTCGTAGATTGCTTTTGGGTCCTCTTATTGTGTCTTAGTAGGATTTTTCACAGAGCACAAGCGTTGAATTTTGGTGATGTTCGGTTTTTCATGTTTTCTTGTTATGAATCATACTTTTAGTAAAAAAGTTTAGATCTCTTTGCCTAGCTCTAGATCCTGAATATTTTCTCCTTGTTTTTTTACAATAGTGCATTTTACTTAGAGAATTGCTGGCTGCACACTTCTCAACTGAAATCCGTAGCCTTGATTCCAAAGGTAGAAATTATGTAAATGAATATATGGACAAATTAACCACAGTCTTGATAGCTGGGATCTTTAAACACTATTTTTGATGGCTCTAGCATTATTAAAAAAACACAAACTGTCTCTTCTGTAGGTACTGTCATGAAGAGAGCCAGAATATGGAAAGATAGGACTCCTGTTCTCTGTGACTTGGAGAGTTATTGGTAGATTACTAGAATGAGAGGCATCCAACAGAAATGTCAAGGAGGAAACTGAGGCCAGAGGTCATGTGACATGTGAAACATACTCATGTACAATGAATAAATGGCATACTTTGGAGTCAAGTATAAACAGAACTGTAGCTTGTCCTCGTAAGAGTTTCAACCATCCTGGATGAAACCAATGGTAGATGACTCATATTAACAAAGGATTATAAGACACAAAAGGTTGGTAATCGGTGAGGACACTTTTCAGAAATAGACAATAATAGGGAAAGACGTAACCACATACTTTGGGTATTGGGGTCTTCTAATGACTCTGGTCTTTTTAAAGGTCAAACTTATAAGGATGTGGCTTCAACCTTTATTATTTCTAGAAAGGGTCACTTACTTTGAAAATTTATGGGGGCACCTGGGTGGCTCAGTCAGTTGAGTGTCCAACTTCAGCTCACCTCATGATCTCAGGGCTTGTGAGTTCGAGCCCCATGTCCCGCTCTTTGCTGAGCCTGCTTCAGATTCTGTCTCTCTCTCTCTCTCTCTGCCCCTCCCCTTCTCATGCTCAGTCTCTGTCTCTCAAAAATAAAATAAACATTTAAAAAAATGTAAAAAGAAAGCTTATGATCCATGTGTAAGTTCATGGTGACTTCGCTAAGTAGTGGTAGGAGTTTCCTTTTAGAACTGAAATTTAAAATAAATAACTTTTTACAGTTAAAGAAAGCATAGATTCTATATATAGATTTTTAAAAAAACTTTATTTATTTATTTTGAGAGAAAATGTGGGCAGGGGAGGGGCAGAGGGAGAGGGAGAGTGAGAGAGAGAGAGAGAAAATCCCAAGCAGGCTCCACACTGTCAGCACAGAGCCAGATGAGGGGCTCAAACTTACAAACCACGAGACGATGACCTGAGCTGAAAACACGAGTTCGATGCTTAGCCAACTGAGTCTTCCAGGCGCCTCTATATATGGATTTTAATATGAAGTTTATAGTCATTTTGTCTAATAAAAGTAAAAAAGAAACCCACTTTTGTTTATTGTTTACTTCTCAGTAAACATTTGTATTTCCTTTCTACAAAACTAGCTAATCAGAAGCTTAAATTTACATAATATATTGCAGATTAGATATTCACATTCCCCACTCCAGGCTTTGAGCCTTAGCTAATCCTCTGAAGACTGTGTCGATTTATATCTTTTTAAAAAAAGAAGCAGTGGCAGTCTGTGTGGTATTTGACAGATGTTCCGGGGCTTCACTAACTTCAATTTTTCCTGTAAAATTTTTGCTGTCCTTCCAGTTAAAGTTCTCTCTCCAGAAGATCTTTCTAAAGAGGCAAATATCTTACCAGGGAAGCAGATATTCATATCTCCAGGTGACTCACTCTTCCACACCCACTCCTTAAGTGAGAATAGTACCTTAAGGAAGCAAGAGCCAAGGCATTTATATTCAAATGGAGCAGTCTAATAAGGGGGGAAGAAATGGGGGACATTTTCAGGTGCCCCCTGACAGCACAGACACAAACTTTATGAAAGGAAGATTTCTGAGGTTATATCTTCCAATTGAATCTTATTTGCAAATGCCAACCTAGTTATTTTCAAGTCTAATTAAGGAAATAGTCAGGTTATAAAAGCCACATAATATAGTTTTTAAAAAATTAATTTTATGAAGTATGGTTACATACTGTAAAATGCACAGATCTTAAGCTTACATTTTTAAGTTAGGTAAATATCTATGCACGGCAATTAAGGTGTAGAACATTCCATCACCTCAGAAAGTTCCTTCATAGTCCCTTTCTAGGTACTCCCCATCTCCCTGCCTCTGGACTGTAGTTTTGCCTATTCTGACACTTCACATAAATGCGATTTTACAACATTTACTTTTCTGTGTCTTGCTACTTTTGCTCAACGTAATGGGTTTGGGATTCAGCCATGTTGTTGAGTGTATCATTAGTTTGACCTTTAGTGTTGAGCACTAGTTTATTGTATGACCATACCAAAATTTGTTTTTTCATCTTCTTGATAGGCAATTGGGTTGTTTGGTGTTTTTGCCCATTGTGAGTAAAACTGCCGTCAACATTTCTGTGTGAGTCTATTTGTGGACATATGTGTTCATTTTTCTTAAGCAATTACCTGAGAATGGAATTGTGTCATAGGGTTAATGTGTGTTTAACTGTATAAAATATGGCCATATAGTTCTCCAAAGGGTTTGGGCTATTTTACACTCCTACAACAACATACAGGAGAAGCTTCATAGCTTGTCAATTCTTAGTATTCTCAGTCTTTTTTATTTTAGCCATTCTCCTAGGTATGCTATATCTCAGTTTAATTTAAATTTGCATTTCCTTAATGATTGATGATGTTCAACCCTTTTTCCTGTGCATATTAGCCAAACCTAAGTCTCCTTTTATGAAGTGTTTGCTCAAGTTTTTTGCCCATTTAAAAAATCCAACATCTGGGTCTACTTGGAGTTACTATTGACTGCACTTTTTTCTTGGGTATGGATCGTACCTCTCTGTTTCTTTGCAATACTGCCGATTTTTGGTTGTGTGGAGGACATTGTTGTCCTCAATTTTATTACATTCTTCTGAGAATTACTGGCTTTCTGCTTTTGTAGATAGTTTAGTAGATAGTAGCATGAAATCTAAAAGCAAACTTTGTCTCCTTTAAGATATATGACTGCTAGCATCTTTGTTCTGTTTTTATTTTGCCTCTGAGTGGGACCTTGGGTGAAGGTTTTTCATTGTTGTGCTCTTTCAGGTTGAGGTTTTCTTCTATTACAAATTTGCTAAGTGTTTTTTTCTTTTAATAACAAATGTTGAATTTTTCAAGAGCATTTTTTGCATCTATTAATTTGATTATGTAGTTTTTATTTTTAGTCTATTTACATGGTCAATTACATTGATTTTTAAATATAAATCAACTTTCTTCCTAGGATAAACTCCATTTGGTTGGGATATATTTTTTATTTTATGGATTCTTAGATTTGATTTTCTAATCTATTTTAAGGACTTTTGTATCTGTGTTCATGAGAGATATTTATCTGTAGTTTTCTTGAAACGTCTTTGCTTTTGATACCAGGGTAAGTCTGGCCTAATAACGTAAATTGAAATACATTCTTTTTCTTGAACTTTCTGAAAGAGCTTGGGTATAAGATTGATATTATTTTTTCCTTAAAATTTGGTAGAATTCATCTGTGAAGCACTAGAGATATCGAGTTTTCTTTGTGGGAAAGTTTTAAGTTGTGGATACAATTTCTTCAACAAACCTTCTTTAATGTTATTAAGATTTTCTGTTTCTCCTTGGGTTAGCTTGTGTAAGATGTATTTATCAAGGGACATGTCTATTTCATCCAAGCTGTCAAAATTATTGGCGTATAGTTTTTAACAACATTCCTTTCTTGTTACTTTAATGTCTGTGAGAATCTGTGATGGTCCCCTCTTTAATTGAAGATATTGATCATTTTTTCCTCGAATAATGTTGCTAGAGGCTTATACCTCTTATTAATCTTTTCAAAAAATCAATTTTTGTCCTTTTGTAATTTTTCTATTTTTTGTTTTTATTATTTGTTTTCTTCATGTCTTTTAGGTTTAGCTTGTTTTTTTTTTTTTTTCCTATCCTTTTAAAGGGAATATCTGGTGTGGTTTTGAAAAGCAATAGAAAGATTTGTATTATTGCATACAGATTTTGCAATCATAGTTTTAGTACCAAGGGAGTTTTTAAAGACTTAAATGCCATTGTTGTATATTTAGTCTCAATTAATTACATATAAGGGGCATGAAGATTGAGTCAGCATAGAGAAATCATGAGGCCGAAGAAAGCCTTTAGCACTTAAATGTGGAGGTAGAAGTATAGTTATGTATTTCAAACAATTACACTGCATAGGCCCTTTTTTTTTTTATAGTTTCTGTCTTATCAGACATTATATGTGAATGTCTGTCTGCACCATTGACATATTGATCCTAATGTAAATTATGAAACATTCCTTCACATTTCTTTTAAAATACATTTCTTCAGTTGTCTGACATCAAAATGACATATAGTAGTGATAGGTAGCTTCTATTGTTTGACTTGTGGTTTTTTCTTTTTATACTGTGTATTTTCCCAATTTTAATATAAATTTTAATCAAGCACAGTCTATTTTCATGAAAACAGCACTTTTACACTAGTAAACTTGTTACACTAGTGCAAACCAATGGTTTACTCTGTTTAGCCTTCTGTCTGAGAGATATTATAAAAGAGGGTTTATCTACTCACAGTGAAAGAGGTATGCCCTCCGAATCTTATTTTTTTTATTAAATACACATTGTGGGGCATTTAGGTGAAACTATTTTGATACCTATTCATAATGTCTTCACCCTGGTGTTCCTCTTTTTGCAATGGTGCCTTTATATTCCTGACCCACTCTGTGGAGTGGAATTATGATGTGAGGACAAGCCCATACTTCCCACTGCATAGTCTGTGCCATTTTAGAGAGGTCACAGGTAACTGCTTTGCACATTTGCACGCTGGCACTGCTGATTCTGTTCTCTCAGCTCTAGTTTCTAATGCCACAGAATGGAGAGATTGAAGCGCCTGCTCTGATTGCCTTAAGATTTGCCACGGGCATGAGTACTGTAATGTAGACGATGAGGCTGTGAATTATAAAGTGGAATCCAAATGTCATTCTCAATGCGGTTGTTATTATTGTCACCTTCCTTATGGGACTGTGATCATTTAACTGGCTCTGAGTATATTCATGACATATAAAATCTGACTTATTCATTTTCTCTCTGTTTCAATCCTTACATTCTTGTCCTATTGTTTGAAGCTTTTTGGTCAGCCTAAATGATTAAGACTCACATCCCCAAGCTATCATTTTTTCATTTATTCATGTATTCATTTAAAGGTATTTGTTGAGAACATATTTAATACCAGATACTGTGCTAGACTCTGAGAATTGTGGTAATGAGAAAAAAAAAAAAAGGTTTTGCTTTCTTGGAGCTTACAAGTATAGTGGGAAGGTAAGAATTAATCAAATAATACCCAAAATAGGAAACCAAGGAAACGGATGTGAAGGAAAGGAACAGGGTGCTTGTCTCAACTGTTTTGCAGACAAAGATTTCCTGGCACAAGACTTTTGGTTTAATGTTTATGTTTATTCTTGAGAGAGAGAGAGAGAAAGAGAGAGAGAGAATGCTAGAGAGGGAGGGGCTGAGAGAGGGAGACACAGAATCGGAAGCAGGCTCCAGGCTCTGAGCTGTCAGCACAGAACTCAACGTGGGACTCAAATTTTGTAATGAATCTGACATCACTCATTCTTAGGAAAACCTGCTTCTCAGGCCTACTTGGGGGTCCTAATTCCAAGGCTTTAGGGTGTTCTTGTCCTGTGCTCTCATTCCAAAAGTAGACTTTTCAGATCTAAAAGGTTTAGAAAAATCTCTTCTCTGGGTCACAACTTGACAAGTCAGAATTTACTGTACCCTGTGTATTTCACTGAGTTCTTTCTTTAAGAGACATTTCTTCAATCCCAAGCAAAGAAATTAGCATGGTGCTTTGTGCTTTCGTACCTGGATAATTTTTTATATCTCCAAAATTATGGAACAAAACCTTACTTAATTGCAATTTGCTAATTAGTAAGGTGGCCATCTGGGCAGGACTTTCTTCAGTTTCTCTGAACGCAAACTTGCATACAAATTGTGTATGTGCTATTTACAAATGATATTTACCTTGTATATCATTAGAGTTTATTCTCTTGCAAAGGCACTTTGAGAGAGCAAATAGTTCAACCTAGTTCAAGAAATTCATAATTTTAATAAAACTGCATTCCTTAAAACATAAATATAACTGAAAAGAAAACCCAACCGTTTGCCCCTTCATTCTTATTCTCAGATGTGTACTTGTTCTTGACAGCAAGAATATGCATAATTCTCTTGCTACCTCTGCTGTGGGGAATGGTGTGAGAGGTGCTCTGCCTAGGAATTTAACTTGTTAAAGAAAATTTTCTTTTCTTGTTTTTTTAATAGTTTATTGTAAGTTGGTTTCCATATAACACCCAGTGCTCATCCCCACAAGTGCCCTCCTCCATGCCCATCACCCCCCTTTCCCTCTCCCCCACTCCCATCAGCCCTCAGTTTGGTTCAGCATTCAAGAGTCTCTCATGATTTGCCTCCCTCCCTCTCCCCAACTATTTTTCCCCTTCTTCTCCCCCATGGTCCTCCATTAAGTTCCTCCTAAACCACCTATATGTGCAAACATATGGTATCTGTCCTTTTCTGCCTGACTTATTTCGCTCAGCATAACACCCTCAAGTCCCATCCATGTAGCTACACATGGCCAGATTTCATTCTTTCTCATTGCCATGTAGTATTCCATTGTATAGATAAAGCACATCTTCTTGATCCATCGTTAGTTGATGGACACTTAGGCTCTTTCCATGTTTTGGCTATTGTGGAGAGTGCTGCTATGAACATTGGGGTACATGTGCTCCTATGCCTCAGCATTTCTGTATCCCTTGGGTAAATTCCTAGCAGTGCTATTGCTGGGTCATAGGGGAGTTCTATTGTTAGTTTTCTGAGGAACCTCCACACTGTTTTCCAGAGGGGCTGTACCAGTTTACATTCCCACCAACAGTGTAGGAGGGTGCCCATTAGAAAATTTTATTTTCAAAACTCTGGTTGTTTGTGCTGTTGAGAATCAGGGCCTGGAGTGGATGGACCTGGAGTGGATGGGCCTTCATGGAGCAGAATAATTTAATGTCTCTTAGAATATATACACAGAAGGAGGCCCAGAATGCTAGTTTGGAGTCGATGTGGAATAAGAAACTCAGTTGCTTTGCATATAAAACTAGGGGTATTTTGTTGTAAAAGCCTGGTGCAGAGGAGAGAGGAAGGCAAGATGAGCCTTGGCAACCTGGCAGGAACTCTGGACCTGAGGAAAAAGAAGGTTTTGGGAAGTTCCCTCTTCAGGGAAAGTGATCTTAAATTTCTAGCAACAGAGATTTCTGATGTATTTGAACTTGCTTTCCACTCTAGGTTGTAGTTAAATCTTTGTTCTTCACAAATTTTACACAGTTTGGACTGAACGTGTAATATTTTGGTTGGGTTGAAAACTAGACAGGGGGTCCAGTATGGGGCAGAATGGACCAGAGAGAACAAAGGTTTTGAGTGCGTGATGGCAGACATGAGAGAAAGTCTTTCAAAAAACAGCTGTGCTTTTCAAAATGCAGTACTGGATTCCCAGAGAATTCTGAGGCACTTGGGAACCTGCAGTAGCCAGAGCTCCACCTCAGACCTGGGAGCATGTGCCTCATACAAGCTCTTCCTGCACTTTCTTAGCAAAGTAGAGTTTGAGAAACAGGCCCTAGAGGAGGTTGAGAAGTGATGGGGTTAGTGGAAGGGAGGGACTCCTTCCTTCCTCTCAGGCAGCCTTTCTCTGGCGCATTTCTGAGGAGTGGGGCTGTAATGTACTTGGGCAACTGCCCTTTCCTCTAATTTTAAGCAAAAACAAGCTGGAAACTAATTTTTAGGTTTCAGAAAAATCCACCAGGGCTGGAAGAGCTTTCCTTTTGTTTCCTGACAAATAGCTTGTTGACACTGAAAACAAAAGGTGTATTTTCTGGCACCAGTCTGGCTTTCCTTTTGTTAAGAACAAGCCGCTTTGCGGATATGTTTAACTTCTACCATTTCTAAGTCCAGTGGGCGACATTTATGTGGCTTATAAACAGCCTTCAGTTATTAATGCGGGCGTTATTATTGGTAATTATTAATGATAGCAATATTTAGTTGGTAGCTGGGTGCACAGGATCAAATTATTAACAAGAAAAGGAAAGGAAAAGAGAATGTGCCTGCCCATTCTGATCTTTGTGGACTCTGTCTCACCTCTTGCCTGTCTTGGTACGCCAGCTTCATTTAAACCCTTACAAAGTCAGTGCAACTAGTGCCAATCTATGATGGTAGCTGTGCGTGCGCGTGCGCGCATGGGCGCGCGCACACTCCCACCCACCCACCCATACATCCTCATTCACGTATGTGTGTGTGTGTCTCTTGCCTTGTATGGGTTAAGAAAACAGAGATTTTGTTTTTCATTGTATATTTGCCAAATGTGAAAGACAATTTCATTTAAACATTTTGGGTTTTTATATGGATTAAGAGATATCTGTAGAGAAATCCTACCTCAACTCTTCCTTTATAGTCAAAATATTATTTCTGTTCTATATATAGTTATTTTTCAGAAAAGGATGCTCTTCCTGTTAAGCAGATTGCTCACTTTTCTTTGGCTAAGGAGCCATCATGCCCAAGGAGACCCTTGGAGGATACTTGTAGCTTCTGGTGTTTTGCATTTCCACGCACATCAGTGATAATCAGTGAAATTGATGGATATTGTTTATCTCTTACCTAGAAAAAAAATGCTAATAGATATTGGCCAGGCTGCAGTTGAGAAATCTGAATATTGTCTCAATCCTAGAGTGGATTACGATCCTCACTTGTCTACTCCTTTCAGAGATTCTATCCAATTTTTCTCCACAGCTGAATTTATTCTGATTACCTTGACTTTAGGAACACACATAAAACCCTCTGGAATTCCCTCCACCACATATTGCTGCTGACTAAGAGTGATTTTAAAAATATAGTCTCTTTTCTTCTTACTTTGCTTCATTTTTTTTCTCTTTTGCACTTATCACCTTCAAACACACTGTATATTTATTCATGTTTTTAATTCATTGTCTATCTTTCCCCATTAGTATCTGAGCTGCATAAAAAGAGGACTTACTGTTGGTTCCATTTACTGCTATATTTCTACTAACTGGCACTGTGCCTGGCACATAGTAAGTGCTCAATAAATAATTGTTGAATGAAAAATGAATAACTGAAGGAGTTTTATGGTGGTAGGTTGTGGTTACAGCTTTGTTACCAGCTCTTTTGTGAACCAGCAAAAAAACCACTTAGCCTTATTGAAGGAGATGGGTAGTTTCTGTCACAGGCATCATTGAGAATTTAATGAAACACTGGACTCTTCCCCAGAGAATGCATATGCTCAGTAAAACACATTTACAATAAGTTTCAGAGGCTTACCCAGGAACCCTCATAAGTGTTTCTTTCTAGCTCTAAAATTCTGGTCACTTCTCTTGTGTTCCTCCTGTAGAATAATTCTTTCTTGCTCTCGCCTTCCTCACCTTCCACATTTTTACCTCTTAAATTTGTTCATTAAACAGTTTTTAAAGAAGAAGTCGGATTTTCCTGTCAGTTTTGCAGGTGTGACCAGAACTCAAAATTCTTCACTGTGTTAAATCTTCAGTGGAATATCTTATTCTCCTAATGCACTTTTTGAATATTTGCCGAAGATCTAATTCTCACATAGAATTGGTAGTTTCTGTGTGGAATTACTTACAAACATTAAAGAACTGGTTCTGTTTTTTCTTCATTTAATGGACCCTCTTCCCCCCTCACTGCCCTTCAAACCAGTCTGCTGATCAACATGTTGCTGGTTCTTCACCTGTGATACGCCCTTGTCCTTCATTTCTTTGGATTTCTCATCTCTTCCGAATCCTTCTTTTCTTTAAGATGCTTTCTATTGTTGACACACTGCTGGTTGTTTATTTCTTGGATGGCAGTTCCCTTAGCAATTAAATACTTCTGTTTTTGTCACTTTCTTTTTTATTTATTACTCAGTTGAAATGATCTTTTATCCCTCCCTTGATACTGTAAAATTTTCAGAGGAAAAGAAATTTGCCCTTTTTTGGTTCTTATGGTCCTTCCTCTCTTCTCTATATAGTTAGTATGAAATGAGTGTTAATGATATATTAGCATATGAAGTATTTAGAAAATGATATTAATATGAATTTGTAGGGAAATAAGAAAGTTAAGATAACTTCAACATGCTTACTATCTTATTTGGATAAAAGATTTAATAAAAGTACATGATGACATAAAGTGTGTCATTATTAACCCATCTTGAACAGTGTACACAAATAGACCATTAACTCATTAGACTCAACCGTGGGTCTTGTTTATTCTATGAAAAATCCCAAAAAACAAGTTATTTTATAGATCTTTATTTTTTATTTTTTAAAATAAGCTCTATGCCCAATGCGGGGCTTGAAATCACAACCCTGAGACCAAGAGTCACATGCTGTACATCTGAGCCAGCCAGGTGCCCCATATTGTGTAGATCTTTCAAGAATACTCAGTGCTTTAAACGAAGTGGGATGAGATAATATCATTCATGACACTGGGAATTAAATTATTTAAAGTTAAGTGAATTAAGAAGTTCTTTTCATTTTTTCATCTTGGAAGCGAGAAAGGAAGTGTTTTATGAGAGGAGATAACTAGTGGGGTTTTTTTGAGTAGGAAACTAAGTGGAGCAGTCACCTCTGAAATTAGTCCTCCCTGTAACAACAACTGTTCAAAAGTCATGCTACTACCCAAACACTTATTCAAATAAAGAGTTGGAGCAAACATTTGTGGTGTTTTGTGAAGTAAGGCATTTTCCCAGGCATTATAAATTCAATTGCATTTACTTTCTTTGGCTGTGACAAAGATGGAAACTTCTTAATGATTAATGCATTTTATAAAGGTTTATTTATTTGTTTTGAGAGAGAGAGACACAGAGAGAGAGAGAGGCAGAGAGAGAGAGAGAGAGAGAGAGAGAGAGAGAGAGAGAGAAATCCCAAGCAGGCTCTGTGCTGTCAGCATGGAGCCTGACACGGGGCTCGGACTCACAACCAGGAGATCATGACCAGAACCAAAATCGAGAGTCAAGAGCTTAACCAACTGAGCCACCCAGGCACCCCATGATTCATGTCTTTTAACTCTAATCCATATTTCTCTAGTTTCTGAGACAAACTATCACAAATGTTGTACAAAAACAAAGCAGACAGGTTAAAATTTACACTTATATTTTAGGCTTGATGGGATTGGAAATGTCATTATATATGCCCACACTTTGTTTTTTATTTTAAAGGAGAAATCAATGTCAGCTTCCATTTCCTTTCACGCAGATAGAAGATGGTTGTGAAACCAAAGCAGTACCTTGAGATTGAATCTCTATTTGAACTTTGTTATGTTCTTCATAAAACTTCAAGTGAGATATTGAAAGCTTTTGATTACTTGATATGGGAAGTGGATTCAGGTTATAATCATATCTATACAAACAATAGCACTACACCTTCCCCAGGGGTGAAAGTACCAACTAGTTCATCTTACTTCTTCTCTAAAGAGTTCCTTCAAAATTCCCCTTTCATGATGATGTATACAGGTGACCAAACAACAGCAACAGCAATGAAGCTTTATCATCTGATCCAAGCAAGGAGATTCCTGGTTTCCACGTGACTGCAAGCCCTACCTCAGATACTGGAGGCGACATTATCACTTTGTCACGCGTTCTTTACGTGAGTTTAGCCCTGATATGCTGGTGTTCTGGAGGACAGAAAAATCAGCTTGGTTTTTGATCTTTAGGTTCATAGGCAAGTGTTTTCTTCTGGCAAAGACTGTGATCAGATTGGAATCTGTGGTCTGTGGCCAATTAACATTTGAATCTGGCCCAGAGCAGCTAAGGCTTCTCCCCTAAGCACTTAACACTCCAAACTATGTGGTAAGCACAAATAAAAGATTACATGAAAACACAGGCTTTATCTAGTTCGATATTCAGTATAAACCGAAAGACCCATAAAATTCCCACATCGAGGGACAATGTATTAATTGTTTCATCAACAAGCATTTATTTAACTGTTCTAAAAGGCATGTGTGGTGCTCTCGGTTAGGCTTTGTACCCGGGAGGTCTGCAGCCTCAAGGGAACACAGAATAATTAAAAAAAAAAGCAGCTCTAGCTTTTGTATATTACGTGCAAAACCACCAGAAGGGCAGTTCATGAATCCTATGGAGATGTTGGGCAGGCAAATGTAACTGATGCCAGTACAAATAACCATAAGCATAGAAGTTTAGCTAGAGGTAAAGAGTTGATGGTGGGAAGGAACTGTTCAGGAAATGGCTGGTGTCCAGATGACACACTGAAATTCCAAACCAGTAAGGATTTTATTCCAGAAGCAAAAGGAACACTAATTTATTTTTTAAATTTATTTATTTTGAGAGAGATTGAGAGAGAGAAAAAGAGAGAGAGAGAGAGAGAGAGAGAGAGAGCACACGAGCATGTGCAAGTTGGGGAGGGGCATAAAGAGAGAAGGAGGGAGAGGGAATCCCAAGCAGGCTCTGCACCGTGAGTGTGGAGCCCGATACAGGGCTCAGACCCACAAACTGTGAGATCATGACCTGAGCCAAAGTCAGACACTCAACCAACTAAGCCACCTAGCCCTCCCTCCCCCCACAACTTATTAATGTGTGTGCATTGGTGAGATGTACCAGGTCCTATTACCAAATGATTAATCTAGTGGTGGGGACATGAGCAAGGGGGAAGAGTGTGAGATAATGCATGCAACACTGGAGCAGCAGTTCTTGGCTCCTTGTACATGATCAATAAGCGAAAGCTGTTAATATTAAAGAGAACAAATAGTAAAATATTGCCGTAATCTAAGTGGTGATGACAAATTGGACAAAGGTCGTGATGAGGGGAATGAAAAGGAAGGAAGGAATAACAAAACGCATATAAGCATTTTTTTTTCTTTCCCTTAACATGCTCTGCGAGTGGGAAGGGAGTGTCAGGGCTCACTGCTGTGAGCCACCGTGGGGGTGGGGATGCTGAGCCCAAGGACACTTTGTAGAAAGGGAGGGACATAACTACCTGGGGAGGAAGGAACTGCACAGAGGCTGTCCTGGCTGTGCTTCTGAAACCCAGGTAGATGCAGGTGAATCCTATAGAACTGTCATAGCTCAAGGGACCGTGAGTCCAAGCCTTACCTTTAGACACGATAAATGACTAAATGTGATTATGAGCGTACCCTGCAAACTGTAGGTGTTTTGCAGAACTGTTAGTGTCCCTGATGTCCCCAAAGCCACACTGAAGAAGATCGGTGGTTCTATCCATTGTCCCATGTGGAACTGTGATGACAACGGTAAAGACAGACCTCACCCTGAGTTCCCACCTGGGCACTCATCCCAGGTTACTTTCTTCCCTCATGGGGGATGAGCAAGTTGATCTACCCATTTTCCTTTCTGCGGTTGCGAGAAGGATCCAGTATTATTCTGGGGCTGGTTTTAGAAACTTGCTTTTTTCAGGGCCTGTTTACTGTGGGGTAAGGCCAGCTGTCTTGGCTGTAAGGAGACACTGGGAAAAGAAATTCTATGTTAAGTTTTGTAAATGTTAGCCAGCAGTTATTGGGAATAGGTTTTCTCTTTTTAAAAATATAGGAAGAGTGGTGCCTGACTGGCTGAGTCCGCAGAGCATGTGACTGTGGACCTCGGGGTTCATGATTTCAAGCCCCACACTGGACGTAGAGCTTACTTAAAAAAATGTAGGAGGAACCTATCACCCCTTTGATTGGAATTATGAGTGCGCTTGGCACCTACTTGGTGCCAGTCCCTGAGGCAGCAGAGTGGGCAGAATAAGACCAATAGAGGAAATGAAGAAATATTAATGGAGGCATCACACCTGTTTACATGTTGCTTTCCTTACATTTTGATTGATATTTGTATTATT
This sequence comes from Hyaena hyaena, assembly GCF_003009895.1. Lineage (NCBI taxonomy): Eukaryota > Metazoa > Chordata > Mammalia > Carnivora > Hyaenidae > Hyaena > Hyaena hyaena. The sequence goes on along the minus strand of NW_024081792.1, from coordinate 120,097 downwards.
TAAATGTTGATATTAGGTAACAATGCATAAATTCTGTTTTTTAAGCCTAATTTTGTCGTTTCTTTTTTTGTAAAATAAAGAACCTCCAGTTATCACACTATAGCTTTAGCCTTTTTGAATTCGTAAATTGGCCTACTGCCACCTGGTGGCAGCATGTTGTGGTCTAGAAAGGACAGGCTGGACAGAAAAATCACTTGGGAGGAAACTTCCAATTCAAACACATCTAGAGAAGTGAAATCACGTTCCCATATTTACTCATGTTTATCATGACCTCAAACCTAACACGTCTAAAACCAAATAATAATTTCTCCCTTAAATTAGTTTTCTTAAAGTAGGTGCTGTTTGAGCAAGAATGCATCCAGGCATCAAGCACTCTATGAAAATCATTTTTCTTACTTTCAAAACAAACCTACAAGGCAGTTATTATTCTCACTAACGAATGACGAAATCCAGGCATAGAGAAGTTAACTTTCCCAATGAGATGCTGAAGCTCTTAATCATTAATGTCCTGTGCCTTTAATGTGTTGCTGAGCACATTGTTCTTTGAAATTTGAAACCCTGGGGTCATGTTTGCTCTTCAGTTTGTCTCTCTGTTCATCCATAAGCACCTGTCCCATACTCCTTTGAGAGTTTTCTTCTATCAATTCTAACTGCCAAAGTTTCTGTTTCAGATATTTTATAGTATATAGATTTTTATAGCAAGTTCCTGATTGACTTCCTTACATTTTTAAGTGAATTACAAAATAATATAAAACTACATTTTATTGTAAATATCCAAATTATGGGGAAGTATGCAGAGTAAAAAGTAAAGTTTTTTTTTTTTTTGCCATCATTTTTGGTTATCTTTCACTAATCTCCAGAGCAGTAAGCACAAGTTTTTTTGGCTTGTTGGTTTTAAAGATATAAATAAAATTAATATTTAGATTACTCTTCAATTTACCCTTTTTCACCCAGTAATATGTCTTCCAGATCTTTCTGTGTCTGTGCTACAGAATTCACACACAGTAGACATTGGATAAATGTTTACAACATAAACCTTCGACATCAATCACATACTCCTTTCATTCAACATAGACATTATGCTTTTTGCTCCATTTTCATCTCATTGAAGCATTTCCTTCCCCTTTTTGGTTATTCTTAATCAACATCTCTTTCATGGCAAGTACGGCATAGCGATAAAGATTAGTTTCATTAAAGATCAATAAAATGTGTGTGCGTGTGTGTAGTGTCATTTTATTGGGTAATTTTTCGCATGTAAACACCAAACTCTAACTTATTATTCTCATCTGTCTCATATAAATTTTAATTTTTTTTTGCTATTCCTATAACTCAGTAGTTCTCAAATTTTACTGTGCATCAGATGCACGTGGGGACTTATTAGAATCCAGATTGCTGGGCAACACCCCACAGTCTCTGAATCAGTAGCTATGGGATATGCCTGCAAATTTCCTTTTCTGACAAGTTTGCATGCTGATGATCCGAATCTAGGGGCCACACTTGCAGGATCACTGATTTGTAAGACTCTCCCTAGAGCCGTCCTAGGATATCCTGATCCCTTCTCCGCCCTCGCTGTTTGCTGCACACAAGAACTATAGCTGAGAGACAGCACTGAAAGCGGCTGTGGCGGAGCCCCAGGCCTGGGGTGTGTATGACCTTCCAGAATGGAGCCAACAGGGGGTCTAACGGGCAGAGCGGAGGAGAATGACAGTCTGCCATGCGCTCAAACCACAAATTGAGGAACAATTTTCCCATGTTCGGAGAGTGGAAAGAACTACCGTTTTCCCGTTAGTCTCTACCACAGCACATGCTCTTACGATTCAGTTTATAGTGGTTGCGTCACGACTGAGTATGAAAGATGGCATTGTAATGCCACTACATCCAGAAAACAATTTTTTCATTTATAGCCACTTCCTGATGGTAGCGCAGCCAAGTAAAATTCCAGGTATTACGTGAGCTGATGCATCCGATCAAATATTTACATCCATTTCGTTGTTACTATGGATTCAATACTCGTGTGATTTGCCTTGTAAAATGAGTGTAGCCAACTATTATTCACGAATCTAAAATTGGTGACACAGAAAAGGATTTTTCAAAAAAAATTATTGCAGAGCTCCTTTCTACAAATGTGAAATTACTATATTTGTAACCATTTGATTTACAAAAACTGCTTGCTTATACATATATTGGGCAGAGAAAATACATCATTTACAGAATTGATTATCCAAAATACAAATGTATGTATATAAAAATATAATGGAATATTTATTCTGAAGAATAATGAGATATAATCATACTTCTAAGAATTTAATCTGATAATCTATAATTCTTTTAAAGGTTTAAATATTTACATTTAAAGCAAGCATTTTAATGTTTTTGTTTTTAATTTTTTTAAATGTTTTATTTATTTCTGAGAGAGAGAGAGAGAGAGAGACAGTGTGAGCAGGGGAGGGTCAGAAAGAGAGGGAGATACAGAATCTGAAGCAGGCTCCAGGCTCTGAGCTAGCTGTCAGCACAGAGCCGGAGGCGGGGCTCAAACCCACGAACCCTGAGATCATGACCTGAGCCAAAGTCAGATGCTTAACTGACTGAGCCACCCAGGCCCCCTTAAACATGTTACTGTTGATGCCACAATCAATGTTCTCAGAATCAGGAAAACGCATGGGGCTGATCAGTATATTTGACCCATGTTGCTAATGTGCTTAAAATATTTCTGTGAAGAAACTTTGCCATTTCTGGAAATGGAGTAAAAAATGCTATTACTTATTAACTATTAGTTTTCATGAAGCATTCAACTATCCATAAAAATATGTAGTGTTTTTTATGTGTTCACTTAAACTTTATATAAATGGCATTATCAGAGTATGTATCATTCTTCAACTCCCTTTTGTTCCTAACAATTTACTTGTTTTAATTGCTGTATGGTATTCTATCTTATACCTATAACCAAGTTTGTTTATACCCTTACAATGGACATTTAGATTGTTTCCAGTTTTTCAGTGCTAGAATTCTTCAGTGAAAGCTCTTACGACTCATTTCCTTGAGCACATATGGTGTATAATCTAGAAGTGAAATTGAACAGTATACAAATAAGTAGCTTTATTAGATATTGTCAAATTGCTCTCTGGAGTAGTTGTACCAGATGATAATGCATCCAGTATTGTATGAATGTTCTTGTTTCACATTTTTTCCAATACCTGAATGTGAAAGTTTTAAATTTCATCTACCTTGAAAAGCATGACATTTCATTGTTTTAATATTTAATATTCCTAATATCCCTAATTACTGGCACAGATAGAGAATGTGCTTCTTTTCTTATTCTTATTAATTATTGGATTTTCCTTTTCTGTGAACAGTAAATTATACGCTATGCTAATTTTTCTACTGTGTTGTCTCTTTTTTAAATATTGATTATAGGTCTCTATGTTATCTGACCACTATGTCCATTACTGGTTATATACTTTGCAAATATTTTCTCCAGGTCTGTGGCTTGTATTTTAATTTTATTTCATGGTAATCTTGCTGTTGTTGAAGTTTTTGTAGTGTAAGATATATTATCAATCTTTTCCTTAGGGTTTTGTGTCTTTTTATCTTAGCTAAGAAACCTTCCCTAGTCTGGTGTCCTGAGAAAGTTTTAAAGATTGCTTTTTACATTAGGTCTTTATGTAGGACTATGCTGTATGCTGTTGATAGCATCAATTAATTTTTTCCATATGGATTATCTGTGGTACTGGCATTTGTTATTGAATACTCCATTCTTTTACCTCTAAATTTGTGTGTTTGGGCCTGTTGGAGTTTTTTGTTGCTCTTGTTGCTTTTTCTTTGTTGTTGTTGTTGCTGTTCCGTTATTCTATTGACTTATTTCTGCAGTCAGAGAAAGCATGCGGTTTTTATTTTTCTATGAATTCATCACATATCCCCTTGGAATGTTTCCATGCCTTCCATAATTTCAGCTAGATAAACAATTGTCTATGGACATCAATTTGGTCCCTGCTGTTGAATCAGTGTGGCAGTCATTAGTGTAGTCTACCAAACAATTCCAGCTCTCTCTCCTTCTGGGAAACCATTTCCCACTCTCCTGGCATTTGGGCATGAACATATGACTTATTTGCAATGGCTTCATTCTTGCATAGAAGCTTTAAATAGAAGCTCCAGAACCAGTGTGTGATTTGCCACATGTTTTACTCCCGCCTCAGCAATCATGGAAGCATAGAGATGGAAATACCCTGGCAGACATAGAGATAGACACAGAGCAGAGCCCCAGGTGACCTTTGGTAGACAGGCAGATGTGTGAAAAACAGATCTTTGTTGTCTTAAACCGTGGAGATTTTTAGCATTGTTCTCACTCGTATATAATTAATTACCAGGAGTTCATTACTCTTGATATAAGTAATATTGTGTAATTAGCAACTTGATGATTGGCAAAATGGTAAACAAATACCTTGGCTTTGTCAGAAGGTAATGATTATATTTTAAAGTCTCTGTTTTAACTTCCTTTCCCCTCTTCCCTCCAATTGTGTCACCCTCGGTGCACTCATACTCCCCAATATCCATGACTTGTCAAACCAATTGGAGTCAATTTTATTTGGCCTGTATATCCTGTCTCAGCCTGCAGTTCCTCACAAGGCCTGTATTTCTTCCCTCAAGCCTACATTTTCTCTGACTGTCTACATTTTTAAAGATGATGCTTGAAGGGGCACCTGGGTGGCTTAGTCCGTTGGGTGTCTGACTTCGGCTCAGGTTATAATCTCATGGTTCATGAATTTAAGCCCTTCATCCGGCCCTGTGCCGACAGCTCAGAGCCTGGAGCTTGCTTTGGATTCTGTGTGGATGTGTCTCTCTCTCTCTGCTCCTCCCCAATCGTGCTCTTCTCTCTCTCTCAAAAATAAACATTTAAAAATTAAAAAAAAAAAAAAAGATGATACCTGAAAAGATAAATGTTTTACCTAAAATGTTAAATGACAAAGATCAACTTTTTAACCCTAGAGTGAGTGGTCATCAGTGAAAAGCATATTTTTTCAGCTTCCTCTTATTATCACCTTGGTGTCTTCTGACTTGATATATATCTTAGACTGGCTCTGATGTTAAAATCCATAATTCTTTGCCAGGGTTGATTACATTCACACACTTGTGTGTTCAGTATCTGACTCTCGTATTTCTGGAATGATCAGGATAAGAGGGTAAAGATAAGAAGTGGGGGTGGCACTAAGAAGGTACTTCACAGGTGGAAGTCTCTTTTTCACATAATCTCTCCAACAATGAAAATTTCCTTTATATTTGATAACTTCCTCCAAAACATGGAAAATCATTGCATATTATTGTGGGGTTAGGTAGTAATGGATGGGGGGAGGGAATTAATGTTCAGAAAACTACATTTTTAATTGTTCACACTTTAACGTGACTTGTATGAATCCTTTGATTGAAATGTTTGTTTCCTAACACATAGAAGGTGTTAGGTGAGGCAGCAAACAGTTTGATGGTGATGATGAGTAATTGTAGAGCATGGAACCCAGCAGACTAATATGGCGGGCCCACCCGGGTGGCTTTGGATTTGGCAGAAGGAAGACACATGATCTCTCAGACAGAATCAGATGTGAGAAGGGATGTGGTAGCAGGCATCAGCCAAATTCTTATTTTATAATTTTTAAAAGACTCTTGGTAAGGGTTACAGATATTCAGAAAAATCATCTCAAGTATCAAAGGCTACCATTTATACCCATGATACTGTCACTAAGTAATAGTAAACATTTCTGATGTTAGATTACTTTTTTGCCAAACTTCCTGTTCCTTAAATAATGATGGTTGATTGGTTAATTAAAGTTTACATTTGTCTTTTTAGGTGGTTCTTTGGATCAATCAAGAGAACAGATGCAGAAAAACAACTATTATATCCAAAAAACCAGACTGGTGCCTTTCTAATCAGAGAAAGTGAAAGCCAAAAAGGAGATTTCGCCCTTTCAGGTATGGGCATTGTTTTGTGTGATTTAAATATGGGTTTGAGAGTCTGTAGTCATGAACCTGATGTGTGCACATGGACAAGTTAATTTGAAATTTGCCTTATTTCTTATTTTCATATTAAGTGCCAAAATTAAATCTGAACGACCCAAGAGTAATATAGAAATTAACAATTTCTATCTATGGATAGAAGTCTCTCTATGAAATGAAAATTAAACAGGTCTGGCTGCATTTTTTCACTTTGTATTATCTAAGGGTCTATCCTTGTAGGGAAATAATAAGCAAAGAGTGGAAACCATACTGTTGTCAAATTTGGTCTTTCCACAGAACAGTTTCATTTTTTGCATTTCATTTGTCTGCCTGGTAGACAGCAAATGAATTGAAATGCTGGATGCAGATGCATTTAGTTAACCCCATGACATGTAAAATTTGGTCAACTGTAGTTTTCCAGCTAAGAGTCAAATACATGTTGACTTTACATTGTCTTAGAAGGAGGTAAGACCTGAGAATTATCTAAATAGTTACAGGAGCTAATATGCATGCTTCTGTTTTCATGAATCAGTCTCTCAGTGTATGTTGCAAAGCTATAGAATATCCTTTCTTAAAGACCATTTAGACGTCTCATTTGTCACATGAGAGTTTTTCTCTCCTTGCTTGCTCTGATCTCTGTATTGTCCAGGTCCATTGTATGTTACTATCCCCTTTAAAGCAGGTACTCTGTTTCGCCAACTAGATATTAACCTTTTGGGGGAAGAGATTTTGCCTTCTTTTATCCCTCTTACCCTGCGGTAAATGCTTATTGTATCTTATTGTGGCTGCCTGGCTCACTGAGCTGGAAGTCAGCATGGCCTTCATGGTGCAGTGGTGAAGCAGGCCCTGAGCCCATGTGTCCTAGGAATTTTGATTGGACTTGCACACCTATATATACCCAGGTGACGTAAGTGAATATTTTATTAGATAGAATAACTTTTTTCCGATTATGGAAGCAATGTAAACATTTTTATAAAACAATCTAAATAATCTAAAGATTATCTAAAATAATCTAAGATATCATAATCTAAAATATCACCTTCTGAAGAAATATTTTTAATATTGAAATAGCTTTCCTGGCAAGGTTTTTTCTGTGCTTAACCTTTATTTCTTTAAGTAAACACACACACACTCATATTCAGGAAAGAAATTGGGATCATCTTGTATAGAAAAAATATGTATAAATATAGGGGTGTGTGTATACACACATACACATAATGGTTCTAGGCTCAATTTTTTTAATTCTTTCAGTATCCTTGAATATTTTTTGCACGTCCTTTAATATTTGTCTAATTCGTATTTTTAGAAACCATGTAATCATCCATTGAATGGGTATTTTATCATGTAATCTATTTCATATTTTGTATATTTCATTAGTTTAATTATTTTGCTGTCATGAAATACGATGCAGTGGACATCCTTATAGATAAATATTTGAAGAGTTCCATGAGAATATTTATTCAGAGGAAGAAAAATGAGTCTTTTGGAAATCTCTATTCTTAATGATAAGTGATGTAAGAGAATTCCTTATTTAAATGCCTCTGTGTTTGTTTATTTGGCTTTCCCAATATTTATATGTAAAAGTAGGTAACCATTATTTAGCTAAAACCTATATTAAATGTTTTAGATTAGCATTAAACATAGAGAAAAAGAATATTTCTATGAGGAAAACAAACTAAAAGTAGAATTGCCTGAGTCATATCTTTGAATAATGCCCAGGCTACAGTGACTATTCTGAACACTTTCTAAGTAGAATATTATGGAACAAAACAGCTTTACAGGCTTAGAACAAAATTACAAGGATATTGGCTGTTATGTGCTGAGAATACTCTAGCGCTTGCGTATGGATTTAGGAAGCTTTGTAGGCCTTGCCTGGAAACCAGCATATCATTATGGATTCTTTTTGAATGAAGTCAAACAATTTAGTCTTTCAAATGAATTATCTGATTGCTGTGTATTCACTGGAGGACAAAGTAAATGCAGACCATTATATTCTACGGAAAGGAAAATTTTCTTATTAGCCGGAAGGAGGGCTATCCAAGAGAAAAATGGAAAGAAAAAGGTCTTCAATACGTCTACATTAAAACAAACAAACAAACAAACAAACAACCCAACTGCTGACTGTTGATTACCACTAAGGATCGTCAGATATACCTGTCATGGATTTATTTTCTAGTACAGTTGTCCCCTTATTCAGCTTGAATTGATGGTCTTCAATTTTGCTGACTGTGTTGCTGCCAAAGGAAGGCAAGTAATACCCCTTTTCTATCTCTATCTTTCATACAGGAGTTTTCCTTAGAAGTATTGTCTTTATTCCTTGGGTGGCAATGGCTTGCAGCTGTCAGAAAAGAGCTTCCTGAAGAAGCATGATTTATTGATGCTTGGGTGGGCTCGAAGCAGTGGCCCAAGGTTGGGGTAGGCGCTAATTGGTTTGTTGTGATCCTTGCATGGCTGTCAGCTCTGATGAGGTCTGAGTAGATATGAAAGAGAGGTAGGGCCATGACACTTCTCCTAACAGCAAGGCACTAATTAGCTATAAATTACAGCCACACTTTTGGATATTACATATTATATGTGGTAGACAGAGAATCTGTCTTCATTAAATGCATGACAGGTAGTTTTAGTAGCCCTACTGTTATCTGTCATTGGTGGTGAATTGTTTTTCTGATGAAAAATATGAAATTTTGATTGCGTGTCAACTTGTTGGGCTATCTGTTGCCTTCAATCAAGTACTTCAGAAGGAATTATTATTGTTACTACCATTAATATTAATTTGCTGTTTGGAGTTCTGTAAGCATTTATATTACTGTTTAAAGTATGGTTTAAGGAAAATACACTTTGAAGGCTAAAATTGAGCTCCAGGTGATGTTTTTAGAAGAGATTCTGCATTGCATATTGTAGTTTTACCTTAGGCAACTTGGCATATTAAAAATTTCCAAAGTTGTAGAGGGAATTCCAGATTCATTGTCAATGAAACCCTTTTAAGAGCAAACAATAACAGACTGAAGATAGTTGAAAAATGACTACATTGAGGACACGAGGCAAAAAAGCTCATCACCAATATTCAGGGAGATGCATTTAGAAGTTGATATCATTTATTTATATATTTGCTGATTTCTTCATCAAACATTCAAGTGCCTACCACGTGCCAGGCCTATGCTAGGTGAAGGGCAGCAAAGGCGGCAAGACACAGTCCCTGGACCCCGTCTTCAGGAAGGTTATACTACACCTCTCTAGTGAGAGGAGTGGAGGCAGGGACCCAGTCTCTTAGGTGGAATGAGAAGGTTTCACAGAGGAGGAAGCATTTGTGTTCTGGACCACTGTTTGTTACGAGGTAGCAGTGTGGGAATGATTATCCCTGTCAAGGCAAGTGAATGGAGTTGTATGTCTGCTGTGTGTGTGTGTGTGTGTGTGTGTGTGTGTGTGTGTGTGTGTAGCAGGGATGGAGAAGAGGAGAGAAGGAATGGCAGAAAATGTACCTGGAAAGGAAAGTTGGAGCTAGACTGTTTAGGGCCTTGTAGACCACGTGAGGGACCTGGACCTTGTTCTACAGAGGGAAATTTGAGACAGAAAGTGACCTGTCTGACCTTCGGGAGAATATGGAGAAGGGATGAGTTTTGCAGGTGGTAGTCTGGGGAGGAGGGATAGGGCAAACACGGTGGCACCCCTTGCAGCTGTTTGCAATCACAGGTGCAAAGCAGCAGAGTTGATCAACATCCCCTGCTGAGGGGCGACGGGAGCCAAGCTCAGCTGGTTACACCGAGGCTCTGCCCTGGCACAGAATATCCCTAGAAACCACGGGGCCCTCTGTTGCTCTCCTTTTCTTATGAGGCAAGGGTGGGAATGGTTGAAGGCTCGCAACAGCAGTCTTTGCTTTGGTACTAAGCAGTCTGAGTCTGGGTATCAACTACTTGCAGGGTTATTTGGAAACCCCAGCACATATGGGCTTTGGGCACTGTGGGAAAATGCAGCTCCTTTTCGGTGTGAGGAAACCATGGGACCTGTCGGAAGTTGTGTTCAGGTGCAGTCCCTGTCGCTGGGCGTAGGGGGTGATAGCGAAACTGGCTCGGTGGGCCCTTGCCACACACTCAGGAAACGACTCCTGGGTTCTTTATTAGACAGTCCTGCTATCTCCACAGATGACAGCCTGAAGCAGGGCAGAGGCATGGCACATGAGGAGTAGGAAATGGAGGTAAGAAATATTGATAAGATGGAACCGACAGGAGTTGGTGCTTGATCAGAAGTGGGGGACAATCAGGATGCAGAAAAATTAGAATGACTCTCATATCTCTGACTTGAGTGTTGGGGGTCAATGTGACTTTAGTCAAGATGTCAAGATGAGGCATATAGGAGGAGATGGCTTACAGGGAGAAAGAAGAGAAGACCAAGGGAAGAAATCTTAGAGATGTTTTAGGCAATGGACATGTGGTGGACATAGAAGTAGCCATTGTCTCTTTTTTGACTTGTTTTTGAATTTGAGCAGAGTGCTTCTATGATAAAATCCCATTACAGTGAACTTGTGGGCCCCATAGAACATGCATGAGTTTTATGACACTTTGTGATTACTATGAAGTCTCTTCTTAAGAATATAAGATGGGTCTCTATAGGGACATGTTTTAACTTTCTTTATTTATTTAAAGTGCTATTTATTTATTTTAAGAGAAAGAGAGAGAGAGAGAGAATACACCAAGCAGGCTCTGCACTGTCAGTGTGGAGCCCGATATAGGGCTGGAACTCAGGAACCAGGAGATCATGACCTGAGCTGAAAATACCCAGGCACCCTGGGATGTATTTTCATTTTAAAGTAAATATACTGAAATATGTAGAACCAAATAAATGTTTTGCCCTTTGAAGTAATACATGTTTAAAATTTATTTATTTTTATTTTTTATTTATTTCTAGGAGAGAGAGAGAAAGACAGCGTGAGCAGGGGAGGGTCAGAGAGAGAGGGAGTCACAGACTCTGAAACAGTCTCCAGGATCTGAGCTGGCAGTCAGCACAGAGCCCAGCGCGGGGCTCGAACCCACGAACCGCGAGATCATGACCCAAGCGAAAGTCGGACGCTTAACCAACTAAGCCACCCAGGCACCCCTTGAGAGAGAGAGAAAGAGAGAGAGGGCCAAAGAGAGAGAGAGAGAGAGAGAGAGGGAGAGAATCTTAAGCAGGCTATGCATTGTCAGCACAGAGCCCAATGTGGGGCTTGGACTCACGAACCATAAGATCATAACCCTGAGTGGAGATCAAGAGTCAGAGGCTTAAGCAACTAAGCCACCCAGGCGCCCCGCCCTTCAGGGTAATAAAATGGCATTGCTTAAAGTATTGTATAGATGGTAAACGTGTCTTATAGAAAGAATATCACCTTTGTTAAAGGCCCTTAGCTGGGGCAACTATGTGTTCGTTCACTGAGGGCAACTTTGATACTTGAAAGTGGCCAGAATGATCTCGAGCAACTTTCTGAATAATATGGACCATTAACCTGAGTGATATCATGGATACAAAGTGCTATAACTTTGTAAATATTTCTGTATATCTTATAAATTGAGTTTGATGGTAATTCAAAAGGTAATGAGAACAACAGCAGCTTCCTTAGGGAAGATGCAAACCCTTTCATGTTGACCTTGTGTGTATCCTTCACACTGAACTTACGTATTCAAAGATTCATTTATATTTATGAGTAACTCTTTGTAGGTAAATATGTGCTTCTCAAGCTAGATTATAAACTCATTGGGCTGAAGACAAAAACTTTTTTTTTTTTTTTTTTGCTTCCGGTACATTCTTCTCTATGTCCACAGTTGCCGTGTAGTTTGTAAAGCCAGTCGAGGCTCAAACCCTTACATCTTTACCTTATAGTCTACCAGGAGCAAAGATAAGCAAGACCATTGTCACTTTCTTAAACCTCTGAAATCTGGACCACGCAAGATCACAAATAATCCTCCTATTTGCTATGCTTCAGGCTTATTTTAGACAAACTATTTCTAGACAAACACCTTTCTTAGACAAACACCTTGACAGATTAGCTGTTTCCAGGTAATAAGACTTTTGTAGAGCAGACAAAATTGGAAAAGGACATCTCTGGTATTGTGGCCTCTGTCTCTCTGCCTGGGACAGGGTGACCAAACTCACTTCCATTGACCACTGAGACACCATTACTACACCCAAACTTTTTGAGGTCTGGTGACGCATTCTAATCTGTTGCTGGCACAGTGGCAAAAGGCTGTGTGTTTTGTTACCGGTCCCCTGAGCCATCCATTCATTCTTCACTTAAAATTAATGTGGACACACCGGCCACCAGAGTGTGTCAACAGTTGTATTACTATTAACCATGAGTGTAAATACCATTGTACCTCCCAAGTAGGGGCCAGTATTAAATAGATATAAAAGATCGCTCCTTGAATTTATTACGCAATGGATTCTGGGGGCATTTTTAAAGATGTTTTGCTTTTTAAAAAGTGCACATGCTGCAGAAAGAAATTTTTATGTTAATAACTTTTATAATCTCATATGAAATATATTAAATTTTAAACATGTTGGTGCCATCTTAGAAAATGCCTTTTAATTAAAGTCATAATTTAGTTGTATCCAGCTTAATTGCAAATATCATTGCTTGTAATAGCAAGTGGCTTTTTTTGTGAATTATGGCATTTCTTAACATTTCCCTTCCTTAACATTACTACTGATAAATTATATTTCAAATGTTTTAAATACTCTATAAAGTTAAATTAACATTTTATTATGTAGTGCATAGATCTGTGTTTATGTGTGTACGTATACATACACACATAGATGCATAGACAAAGAATCTTTTTTGTAGGGCATTGGCTCATGGGCAAATCTCTTACTGAAAATCTATGACTAGCATTTCTAGAAGCCGCAGTATTCTTTAGTATTCTTCCACTTGTCTGTGAATACTACATACTAATTCATCTTAATTCTCTTTTCTGGCTTTGCTTACCTTGTTTTATTTATGTAAGAAAACCTCTCTGTATGAATATTTTGAGCTATTTGCAGGAAAGCACAATAAAATATATGATGCATACTATTGTTTTTTTGAATGTAACTTTATAATAATAAATTCCAGATATTAAATGAATAAGTAGGAAGTTGGCAAGTCATGTGGAGGTTGGTGAAATTGCTCCCTTTTTGTAATTCATGACGTCTTCCATTCCATTTTTTTTTCATTTTATTAGTTGCCACATTAAATCTATTCTTATTTATATTTTGTCCCATTCTATACTTCTAGATGGAGGTAGTGGTTAGGTAAGAATTATTTGAGTCGGCATCCTCCTGTTTTCTATTCAAGAGCACACAGAAGCCAGAATCAGAGCAGCTCTGGAAACTGTCTATCAATTGATGATTTGTTAGACTCTGGGTAGATAGTCTCTTGGCTTCAGTGTGAATTTGGATGGTCTGACATACAAGTGGCTGGAGCAGATTTTGACTTTCACATCAGATCAGGGCCAGTCATGGAGGAAGAGGTGGGGTGCTTTGACCTGTGCTCAGTGTGTGTTTCTGTCTTCGAGAGGCAGGACATGCAGCCACCAGGAAACAGGCAGCCGCTGCCCTCCTGAGTAGAATGACTTAGGGGATTTGGGCTGTCCCTTGGCAACAGTGTGTAGGCCCCTCCTTTTCTGCATCCAAGTGGGACAGCCGCTTCCAGCACAGCAAAAGTTGTACAGATGGAAGATGACAGGCAATGATAGTGTGTTGCAGACTGGGTGAATTTAACTTCATAGAAAGAAAGAAATGAGAACTTTGTTCTCTTGTGATTGTGCTTTGCACGCACTCTTCTGGTTAAACAAACAGCTCAGCATTACTGTCTTAGTCAGTTTGGTGTGCTATCACAAAGTACCATAGACTGGGCGATTTAAAACAGCAAGCATTGATTTCTCACAGTTGTGGAGGCTGGGAGGTCCAAGATAAAGGTGCCAGCAGATTTGATGTCTGATGAAGAGTGTTCCTGGTTTGTAGCCGGCTGCCTTCTTGCTATATTTTCACATGTGTGTATGTGGGAGGGAGAGAGAGAGAGAGAGAGAGGCATTACATGTGAGCTCTGGTTTCTTCCTCTCCTTATAAGGGTGCTATCCCTTCATGAGGATTCTACCCTCATGGCCTCACCTGTACCTAATTACCTCCCAAAGGCCAGTGTCTTAATCCCACCACATTGGGGATGCGGGTGCCAGTGGATGAATTTGAGGAGACAAGCATTAGCCCATAGCAATCACAGAGGACTGAATTCTGTTTTGTCCTGTCAAATGGAATGCCAAGGGGGTAGAAGAAGATATACCTTTCTTCCAGCAAAGCCGTGGGGGCTGAACAATTGCTAAACACTGGCAATATGTTCAGAGGCTTGGTACATTAGCAGCCTTGCTGTGTGTGCTCTAAGAGGAAGAAATGTACACTCATGGAACTGGATGAAGAGGAAGACCAGTGTATAGGTTTTCTTCTGAATGCCAAGTTTTTTTTTCTTTCAATGATGAGTATAATGGGAAAAATAAATAGAAGTAATGAGATTCTGTATACGCAATAACCACCTTTCCCAACTTATGTTCCAGTTGGGAACATAAGTTCATTTATGTGAAGTCTTTGATAAGCCAAAAGTGGTCCATAGGACACAAGGTTTAGGAGTTAAATGCATTTGAAAAGCACCTCATAAAACATTCCCTCAGTCTTGACGTGACAAAGCACATAAAAGTCTTAGAAGACCTACAGCAAAGAAATTTAGCTTTTCAACCCAGAGTTTCCAAAGTCACGTGATTAGAGAACCATTTATTTTTCTATAAAACATGCTTTAGGATAAAATAATAGTATAAGAGATGATAAACAACAATCAGAAGATGTAGAGAAAACTCATACTTATGAGATATTCAATAAAAGGAACCAGAAAAAATTTTGAAGCCATCTGATTTATAGTTATAAAATTCAAGAAAATAAAAATTCCATGAAATTAGCCATAAAAAGCAGCATGAAAGGGAAATAGATCAGAAATAGCAAACAACAAAATTGTCACTGTAAGGATGTATAGAGAAACTCGAGGTGCTCTCAGACAGAGAAGAAAAATAGATGAAAATTTGTGAAGGCAGATAATGCAGAAACTGGAGACATTTCTTGAAATTTATAAGAATAATTAAATGCAAGCAACAGTTAAATATGTGGTAGAAGAAAACTTTCTTGAGTTAAAAAAAAATCTGTGCTTATAAATTAAGAGAACTCACATTGTTGCTGCAAAAGGATCCACATCTAGTGTATCTTTTCAAAATAATTTAGTATCAAGGATAAACAGAATTCTGTGAGCATCCAGGAAAAAAATAATTTCAAAAGAATGAAAATTGAGTTAGTTTAAGAATGTTTTTTCCACACTAAAACTCAATATAAAAATTTTTTTAAAATTTGAAAACTGATTAAAGACCAACAAATCGAAACAAAACAAAACTCCATCATATAGTGTATTTCTTCTTTTCCCCCTAACCTTATTGATAAAGCTGAAAAGATAACTGTGCACCTTTACCTAAATTCACGAGTTTTAATATTTTGTGACATTTATTTTCTCTCCCATCATTTATATTTCTTTTTCTTTTTAAATGCTTCTTTATTTTTGAGAGAGAAAGCAGGGGAAGGGTCAGAGAGAGGGAAATAGAGGATCTAAAGTGGGCTCTGAGCTGTCAGCACAGAGACCAGTGCGGGACTTAAACTCGTGAACCATGAGATCATGACCTGAGCTGAAGTCGGACGCTTAACCAACTGAGCCATCCAGGCGCCCCATTCACATGTCTCTTTATATAGACATATATACAGAAGTTACAGAGATCATTTCCCTTCCCTTTAAAAAACTTTAGTATTAGTATGTATGTCCTAGAAATAAGGACACTTGTCTACATTACTACAATACCATTATAAAAGTTGAGAAATTTCACAGTGATAGAATAATATCATCTATTACAGAGTATATATTCAAATCTCTCCAAATGTCCTTGCTAGCTCTTTATTTATTTGCGTTTTGATGCATTAAAGGATTATGCATTGCATTTGGTTATTGTACCTCATTAGTTTCTTTTATCTGGGAGAGTCAAAGCCTTTGATAACTCTCCTTTGCACACCCCATAAATTCTTATCTACCTTGACATTTCAGCCCTTCAGAGTATGTTCAAGGCCGTTTCCCGGCCTAATTTTTCATACTCTCTTTAGTCAAACTGTGTTTCCTGCAAGATGACCACCAGCTATTACATGACCATGCCTTGCACTTCCCCTCTTCCTAACCCTTTTATTTATTTATTTGTTTAACTTTCTGTGAGTAAGGTACTCAGACTTAGCATAATGTCTTGCATGCAGAAAAATTTTTTTTGATAAATGTTTACTAAAGGTTGAATTGTTTTAATAGTTTCCTACTAATTATTTTCTCACCTTGCCTTTTCTTTATATAGAAAAGCAATTTTAAAGAATATTGGTAAGAATATTTTGAATTTTTAAAAATCATTTATTCATTGATTCATTCATCATAAAACTTTCAGTTGTGTATGCTTTGTGGCATAATTGTACAAATAGCTAGCTCACACAATGACAAGCATTTAATTATTATGCATAGAAAGTGCTTATATGCAAAATGCTTTTAGAACTCAGAGAAGAGAACAGTTATTTCTTAGATTAATAAAGGAAGGCATGGGGCTCCTGGATGGCTCAGTAGGTTAAGTGTCCAACTTCAGCTCAGGTCATGATCTCATGGTTCGTGGGTTCGAGCCCCACGTTGGGCTCTGTGCTGACAGCCAGCTCAGAGACTGGAGCCTGGTTTGGATGTTGTGTCTTCCTCTCTCTCTGACCCTCCCCTGCCCACTCTGTCTCTCTCTCTCTCTTTAAATCTTTAAAAATTTTTAAAAAAATAAAAAAAAAAATAAAGGAAGGCAGGGGTGCCTGGATGGCTCACTTGGTTGAGTGTCCAACTCTTGATTTCAGCTCACACCATGATCTTATGGTCGTGGAATCAAACCGTGGTCAGGGCTCTGTGCAGAATGTGGATCCTGCTTAAGATTCTCTCCCTCTTCCTCTGCCCCACCTTTGCTTGTGCATGCTCATACACACACACACTCTCTCTCTCTCTTGCTCTTTCTCTCTCTCTCATAAATACATACATATGTACATACTTACATACACACATAAAATAAGGAAGGACATTACAAGGAGATGAGACAACAGTCAACACACTACCTAATAGTGAATAGAAGTAAATGGAAAATATTATGCACAAAATTAATTTTTTTTTCACATAATGCTCATTGTTAAGAACCTTTCTTACTTTGAAAAAATCAGATGATGCTCCTTAGATTAAAATAGGAATTACTTTGAACCCTTTGACAAAGAAAGTAGAGATGTGTAAATTATTCATACATTACTTCCCATATGCTTGAATAACTATCAAGGTAGTAGTAGACTGTATATAGTATACGTTTGATCATGATAAATTCAATATGAGTTTTACTTTTGAATAGCATGACAGTACCAGAACTGAGAATTGAACTTAATGATCTCAAACTGGGTAAAAAGGGAAAGATTAAAAGAGAAGTTGAGGGGCGCCTAGGTGGCTCAGTTGGTTAAGCGTCCTACTTCAGCTCCAGTCATGATCTCGTGGTCCTGGAGCCTGTTTCAGATTCTGTGTCTCCCTCTCTCTCTGCCCTTCCCCAGCTTGTGCTGTCTCTCTCTCTGTCTCAAAAATAAAGGTTAAAAATTTTTTTAAAAGAGAAGTTGAGCAGTGGAAGACAGAAGGAAGCAAAGAGAAGAACATTTGAGAAGGAGGCATAGTGTTGAGTTCTAAGTTGAATAGGAAATGAACCTTGGCTTTGGCAATGAGTCTGTGACCCACAGGCCTTCTAATTCTTTCTCTTTTCCACTGGTCTTGAGCATTTTCTTCAAGTTTATACTTCAGGGAAATAATAACTAAATAAATGTTTGTACCTCAAGGCTGCCTGATTCTTAAGTCAAATTAAGCATCTAATCAATTTCTCCTAGGTACTCTAAGTGACAAAATAATTTGAAAAAACCTGTAGAATTAAGCCTAACCAGTGTATTTCATACGGTGTTTATAAAACAGGGACATCCATCTACAATGCTGAATGCTATATGTCCGCCTTTATTTTAAAACCACAACGCTATGCTGGTGTCTATTTTCTGCTTATACTCTTTACAACAATGGGCAATTCACTGGAGGGCTTTCCATCAAAGCCCCTTGCTTTGGGGCTCTACTCCCTCTTGTGGCACCTCAGGAAATAACATGTCATTATGGAAACAATACAAGAGATTTTTGTTTTGTTTTGTTTTGTTTTTAGTTTTCAAGACCCATTAATTTATAAGATGGGGGAGAGTACCTAATTCTGGTTGAAAACAAGTTTACAACTTTAAGATATCTTTATCAATCTCTACTATAAATGAAAACACCTCTGACTGGCACTAATTTTATTTTATTAATATCAAAAAATTGACCAAGGCTTAAATTTTCTTAATGATTTAGTTATCTAGTTACTATGTGGTGATAGTTACACAAAATGTGTTCATGATGCAATAAGTGAATGAAATAAATACAATCCAATTTCATAAATTAGTAGCTTTAATTTTAAACTACATGTTTAAAATGATATATGCATTTTAGCTACTTTATAACTATTTATCAGCATTGCATCAATCATGAAGTCATTTCTAATGCATTTTAGAAACGTGCTTTGCATTAATTTATTAGAAATTCTGGCACAGGAGCTACAGTCTGAAAAAATATTCTGTTGTCTTAAAAGCCTGTGCGTGGCAGGTACTAAATTTATTTTCCTATTTGTGTTAGTGGGGCAGAGACTTTCTTTAAATCCCTTCTCTCTGCAGAGCTAGCTCCTTATCACCTGCAGATGCTTTTAAAAATGTTTTGCTGGAAGTTAAATATTGGAAGAGGCAAAAAAACCCAAAAATGATATTCCTATTATTATACAATTTTAGTAAGCATCATTTTCTGTATATCTCTAATATGGATAATCCTGAACAAAATGATGACCCAGGCCTTCAGAAACTTTTCATTCATTGATTCATTGATTCATTGATTCATTCATTCATTCAATGTCTGGTTAGTGTCCACTATGTCCAGTTAGTATTCAGAGGGCTGAGCTACAATGGCAAACAAGATCGTCTCTGCCCTCATGAAGCATACATTCTAGTTGGCCATGGAAAGAAGATGCTAAGTAAATATAAAAGACATGCTCACATAGGAAAGATATCTATGTATTTATTGTGTTACTCTGGTTTCTACAAGAGAAACCAAATAGTTGAAATCAAGGAAAACACTTTGTTTTTCTATACAGAATAATGATGGATTGGAATAGAAATGAAGATTGCTTTCTTACATTGGCAATTTGAAATAAATCTGGAAGCATTATTTTATACTAAGAATATCTAGGCTGGCAAGATGAGGTCATCAGAGCTTCAGTTCGATTCTTCCATTAAAGGTATTATGGTTTATGATTATGAGCTCTGTATCCTGGTTGTTTGGTTTGGGTTCTTCCTCTTACACAGGGTGTAAGACAAATCACTCAGCCTCTCTGCCTTTGTTCCTTCTTCAGCAAAATGGAGATTAAAAATAGCATCTATCTCTTGGTGGTGTCCTTTGGATTAGATGAGTTAATACGCTACATGAAAGGTACTTAGGACACTGCCTGGCACAAGGCAAGCAACGTATATACTTGCCATTGTCGTTAGCATTAAAACTCAAGCAATAATGAAACTTCAGACTCTTTGGCCCGTTGTGACATAACAAAGGGACCATGAAACTATGCTTATTGCTGTATGATGGACCTATGAAGGCCCCAGTTTTGTTCTTATCTCTTTGAAATTTGTGGCATAGCTTCAGCATTTTGTTTTGTTAGCTTTGGTAGTTTAGGTTCTAAAAAGCAAGGATTAGATGTGATAATGGAGCTGCTATCAGGGGCGGGAGGGATGCCTAGTGAACAAGGCAGAGCCTCAAGTGTCGAGCACATTTATCATCACGTATGACCACGTTTAACTCACCATGTTTCCCTGAATGGGCCTTTGTCATAATGACAAAACTCCAGAATTCTCAGGTTCCATCCCTGTTTAAGTTTGGGTCTTAGCTTTTCTCTTTCAGGAGGTAGATTTCATTTTTCTCCACCACATTCCAGTGTTGCGATGACTATATTTGTGTAAAGTCCCTTGCTGGAATAGTAGAGTTAGAAGTTGAACTGGAAAGGATTTTCAGATCATCTAGTTAAAATACCATTGTACAGCTGAAGGGATTAGAGGACAGATAGGGTAAGTTACTCGTCCAAGGTAACACAGGTAGTGTGAGCAGTGGCTAGCTGCAAAATTGGATCTTCTGACGTCTTTTAAATATTATTCAGAAATCATACTACTTTCCTTAAAATGTCCTCTCTTAGTCAATTTTTGTCCCTAACCTCAGTGGTTTACTCATTTGCAGGAGGGCTGTTGGTTGGTGAGGATCTGTTCGAGGTACCAGGCTTGGGTACCAGGCCAGCTCCATGTATCTTGCATTCTGGGACTCAGGCTGAGGGAGCAGTGGCACTCTGGGGTATGACACTCTCTCGGGGTGGCGGTGGTGAACAGAAGATGGGGCGGAGCAAAGAAGAGGAAGGCAAACTATTCAGACTATTTACAGCTTCTGTTAGGAAGTGCCATATGTGTGTCTGCCCCCACTCCAAAGGAATCGCAGCCACATCCTAAGTGAGTGGGATGGGGAAGGTTGTTACACCTATGGGAAGCCATGGCAAGGGCCAAGAGAGAATGATTCATTGACACGCCTTATACCAATAAATGCAGTCAAAAAGCTCAAGATCCAGTAGAAGAGGTACAGTGTAAATACTGAAGGCGTTCAGGACAGCCTCCCAACCCCCCACCGAATGTGCCACTTTGGCATGTGGATTATTTTGAGCTGAGGCACTTTAGGCCCTGTGGGCTCAGGAGAAACTTTTGTCCCTCCTTTAAGCACACAGAAGAATCTAAATTAGGTCCTTTCCAGAATAAGGGTTATTAACAAAGATACATTTTATCTGAGTGACCCATCTGCATGGCACGGCAAACATCGAATTCCCAAACACCTGCTCTTCTCATCATCCTACGAAGCACATTTCTTTCCTCTGCAGTCCCAGACCCCTACCTCCTTCTCTTTAGTTCAGAATGACATCTGTACCTCATTCTGCTTGACTGTCTTTAGCATTTCCATGTCTGTGTGGATTCCCCTCCCCATACGGACACTCATATTAAATTTGATTTTCTCCTGTTAATCTGTCTCATGTCCATTTGACTCTGAGTCCAGCCAGCAGGGCGTTTGAGGGCGCAGGAGTTCTTGGTCCCCAGTGATATACGGAGCAATAGTGTGGGATGAATTCAGTAACGGAAGTGAGATACACAGGACCAAGGGAGCTGCTCTGCTTGCGTAGGCCAGGAGGCTTGACGGAGGAGGCGTTGCCTGGACTGGGCCTTGAAAAACGAATTTATCTCTAACATATAAATAGGATGGCATTCTAGCTGGAGTTAACAGTTTGTGCAAATGCACAGAGACAGGAAACGGCATGGTTGGAGCTGGGCAGTGAGGGGAAAAAAAAGGAAACAGCATGGTGCATTCAGGAAACTCCAGATACGTATTTTAACCTTGAAGACAGAGTGCAGCAGAAAGCTCTCAAGGCATTTGAACTTAGGCAATGGGAAACACTTGACGAGCTTGAAAAAGGAGAATGATGAGTTCAGATTTAGGTTTGAGAAGGCTATTCGGGTGACTGTGGCAGACGGACAGCCATGCTGGAGACAGGGAAAGCAGTGCTGGAGCTTGCTCGGAGAGTAGTCCCGGAGAGAGAAATCGAGGGGCATTCCACGAGGAGGTGGTGGTGGTGGGGAGTACACGTTGGCAGGGCACAATGCTTAGTCAGAGATGAGAAGTCAGGAAGAGAGGGGCTACAAGGGTGACCCCCACACCTCTAGTTTGACCGTCTGGGTTTCAGGATGCCAGTACCATTCACTGGGATAAAGTGTTCAAGCTGGGGGTGGAAACTTGGGGAGTAAGTTAAAATTTTGACTTGGTACATTTGAGGTGCCTGTGGGATCTAGAAGGCAAGAGTGAGTGCAGCATTTTAGAGAGAGACCGGGGGTCACCACATATTCTTTGTGGTCATCGGAAGCTGAATGTCTACAGTAACATCAAGAACAAGTGGTGACAGATTATGTGATGTCCTGGGTCAGAGCAATGTTAAAGGAGCAGATGAAGGTGCAGAAGCCTGAGAAGCAGTAAGAATGAGAAAGAATCATGGTATTAGATGGAGGACAGTGTTTCAAGGAGGGAATGTTCAACCTATGTCTCCCTTGAAAAGCTGTGAATTGCAGAATTAGGCCTTATCTGCAGCATTATCATCATCTCATGATTAAGAAGTAGCAATAAATTTACTTGCTTCCAGAGCAAGTAAAGTGAGCAATGCCTTTTGAGAGCTGCCTGGCAATCAAGGGAGAGAGTCGGTGTAAGGATCAATTGGTGTAAGGGTTTGGGATTCAGAGTTTTATCACCTGCTTTTGAATCATAGCACTAATATTTGCCTGCTATGTATCCAGAGGCAAATTACTTAATCTCTTTGTACAC
The DNA here is from genome assembly GCF_003009895.1 of Hyaena hyaena. Taxonomy (NCBI): domain Eukaryota; kingdom Metazoa; phylum Chordata; class Mammalia; order Carnivora; family Hyaenidae; genus Hyaena; species Hyaena hyaena. The sequence goes on along the minus strand of NW_024081792.1, from coordinate 97,497 downwards.
TTTAGTTTCTCCTCAGTAATGTGATGAAAATAATATCCATATCCCACAGGGTTGTTAGGAGGATTAAATAAAATATTACATAAAAAAAGCACTGAGCACACTGCTTGCTTAGGGCAGATGCTCAATAAAAATCCAATTGCTTTTTTTTATTATTATTCATAAATAGTGCTGCCTTTTGCACAGAAAGATGGAGGCGTTGGCCCACCTTGCCCTGGAACATGTGCTTTGAACTTTTCCTGGGAGGGCAGCGATGGATCATGCTGAGTGTTCAGTTATTCACCTGCTTCACCCCTGAGCTGGTGAGTCATTAGGAAGAGGATTGGCCAGCCTTCCAAGTGCAGCCCGAGACTAGAGGATGGTTTGTCTTTATTGTGGAGTGTTTGGCTGAATGTGACCTGAAGTATGTATGCCTTGAAGGATGACAAGTGTAATGTAACTAGACAGATCTTGTGTAACTATCATCAAATACTTATCTGAAGTACACAGCAGGAACATATCCTTTATCCTGGGTCCTCATTCCATATGAAGAAATTTCCAAGTATGAGAGCTATTGCCTCTTGGAAATGTGAATGAATAATGAGCAAATTACCAATAGTTGTCATGCATACGCAAGCACAATGAAAAAAGTGGAAGGAGGCCATATTCCTCTCTGAGAATAAATCAGCCAATACATGAGAAGGTCCTTTGGATTTTCACAAGAAGATAAAAACTGATTTCAAGGTATTTTAATTATCATTCACTACATTCCTCAGTGACTTTCATGTTCACTGTTTAATACGTCTACTGGTTACTGAAAGTGGGTGGGGAGAAGAAGAGGTGTTCTCCAGCATGGGGAAAGCTTCCTGGGGGTTTTGAGAGAGTTTTCACAAGGAGGAGTAAGAAAGATATCATTCAGAAACCCTTGAGATCTGAAACATTCTCCTGAGAAATCAACAAATTACTACTTTGTTCAACAAACAAGCCAGGAAACAGGAAATAAGTGGTTGAAAGCCTTGCTGTGCTTACTGTTGTTTGCCAACACCCCAGATGACTAGACTTGGCTCTCAGCCCTGCAAACAAGTAGCAGTTTATTTCTGAATCTTGGGTTTTGCCCAATCAGTAAAAGAGGGATTTAGACTAAATCATTTTTAAAGTTTCCTGTCTTTCATATATCACATTCTCTTTTCGTTGATGGACTACTAGAATTTGCAAAGACTAGTCTAATATTGTTCTTTTGGAGGAGTCTTTTATAATCTGAAAAGGAGCTTCAAATTTCCATGAACAGAAAGCCCAGAGAACTAGCCTATTCCATTGTAGGACAGTTTATTCTATCAGAAGTTCCTTCTTATGTTTAGTAAGTGCACACTTTCATTTGATTATCATTTCATTTGTGTATGTTTGCTTCCTTCTACAAAAGGTTTTAAGTTGGCTAACACGGCTGAAACACAGTGTCGAATACAGCTAAACATAAAAAAAGACAAAATCAATGAAAAAGAACAGAGAAATAGATTTTGCCGAGCCTCTAATGGGAGATAATTATCACAGTTTAGAAGTCAGTTTAGCCACGGGTTTTCTGGAAGTTAAGGCAAAAAGGGAAACACATTGTGTTTCTCACTGGCTAAATGTAGGAAGAGATGCATTATGATTTTAAGCATTAAGTTCAAAGAGAAATGAATTCATGGGGGTCTTTATATAAAGAATATCAAGTATTGGAATAGACAGTCTTTTTTTTTTTTTATGTTTTATTTATTTCTAGGAGAGAGAGAGAGAGAGAGAGACAGCGTGAGCAGGGGAGGGTCAGAGAGAGAGGGAGTCACAGACTGAAACAGGCTCCAGGCTCTGAGCTGGCAGTCAGCGCAGAGCCCGACGCGGGGCTCGAACCCACGAACCGCGAGATCATGACCCGAGCGAAAGTCGGACGCTTAACCAACTACGCCACCCGGGCGCCCCTGGAATAGATAGTCTTGAGCTAAATGTGTGAACATTGTCTTACATAGTTAATTCTTATATTGCCTCTCTAAAAAAACTGGGAACATGATGCATGTGTTCTTATTTTAGAGTCACTGTACCTTTATTAGTGTTGGTTTGGAAAACAGAGGGAGTAAAATACTCACAAATCTGCCAATCTCTTCATGTTGGCAAATTTAATCATCTTTGCCCATATGCAGTTATGGTTTTCACAGGGAACCTCAGCTGGGTTCCTTTAGCGCTAAAGGGCCCCAGGATACGTGAGCTGCCAGATGTATCCTCATGTTTGAAATTATACTATTCTCTTAATTTTGTACCCTGCTTATTTCTTTCACACATCACGTTTCTTCTTGTTGCTTCATAATTTTTATGATTATATTTTTAACTCTCAATTTTCAAAGTTACTACAATTTAATAGTTATTTAGTGCTATAAAAATGCTGCAGTGAGCATCCTTTTATAAATTGCTTTTCCTGTTTTGAATGATGAACTGCGTTTTGTTTCCCATATAAATGCTTTTATTAAATTTCATGTTTGAAATTCATTCCAAATTCCATGTTGGACCCACATTAATGGACGCTGTAAGAGCCACCCCTTTGCAATGCATTGGTGTATTTATAATAAGAATGCTGCTGCTGATATTACTCATTACATTTTCTGTGTTTTGTTTGTTTACTTATGTCTTTTGTTTGTTTGTTTTGTTGTTTTTTTTTTTTTTCCATTTTCTGTGTTTTCTTTATGAGGACCAAATGAGAAATTTCTCATTTCAATTTCAGGAATAGTTGTGTTTTTTGTTTTGTTTTGTTTTTGTGTTTTTGTTTTTGAGTAACAGTGTGTTACTATGTTCTTCAGGGAATCAGGTAACTGAATGTGTTTCCCTCCTGGCTGTGAGTTGCCAGAAATTCAGAGTCGAATCTTTTGTACACATTTAGCAAACATCGATTGGAATGTAAAGAGCACCTCTTACATAAAGCATACCAACCTCATTCCTAGAGTATCATTCTTTCCTTCACCTTTTGTCCTATTTCCTTCATCCACTTACTCTAAATTTTATTTTATTTTGATAATTTATGCAAGCCTTTGAGTCTTTCTGGAACAAAGCAGGGACATAGTTAAATAAATGAACGTCAATATTTGGATTATTTCCTTAGGGTAAGTTTTGAAAAGTGGAAGCACTGGCTTGCATGTCGTATTAAATCTGAACCCAGTGAAAGATCTTCTGTAGGAAACTGAGATAATATAATCCGAGTATGTAAATTCCTGGTGATTTATTGCAGATATAATATTGAGTGAGACATTAGAGTCCCAAGAGGAATAAAGAGTCAGGTTTCCTGGAGAGTTTCTCTGCAATATCAGATGCTGCAAAAGCCATTTTCATAGGAAACTGTGGGACATACTTCCCAGTTACCTGGCACATAGTCAGTGTTACAGTTATGTACTATTAATTTAAAGAGCTACTCATCTTTAAAAAATTTTTTTTTAGTTTTAGTTAGTTAGTTAGTTTGTTTCTTTGTTTGTTTTTTAAAGTAGGCTCCACACCCAATGTGGGGCTTGAACATCCAACCCTGAACTCAACAGTCATATGCTCTACTGCCTGAGCCAGCCATGCACCCCCAGATATTCATCTTGTTAAGATGTATAAACAATACAATTAGTGTTCTGTTCTGAAAATTTAAGAGCCAGCTTTGAAAGGGAGTTTGGCTTACTTTTAGAAGGATCATAAGGGTCTTGAGGATAAGACCAATAGTTTTCTCAAAAATGTCATAAGTATTTGGACAGATATTTGGTTCAGGCTCATGATTTCTGTGCTCTGAAATATAGGAAAGATAGTCCATTTGTGTGTGTTAGGATAACTGATTTTGTTGTCTTTGACTTGCAAAGGTACCTAGTAATTGGGCGTTTCCTCAAATAGCACTTTTAGTAAATTTTTCTGAGTCGGCTAATGAAGCCATTCTCTTAATGGGTCTTCACTTAGCTCAACCTGCCAGTTTAATAGACTCACTGACCAATGTCCACAGCACTCTGAAATATGCCTGGCTGGAAGGCGAATGTCCTTGGGGATGCACTAGTTGAGTTGTGTGCATAAAAAATGGTTCTGTTTATTCCCCTTGGTTGCATTGTGTGTGTTTCGTTTTCCAAGAAAACAAGATAACAACTCTTCTGCATGATTCTTTTTAAAATATTTTAAGACAGATGTACTTTCTCCTTTCAAAATAGTTCATACTGGGATCTGACCGTATCTGCTGTAGAACAAAATAGAGTGTACAATGAGTGTGTGTCTCAAGTTCTGTTTTAATGGGGAGACAATATAATAACTCAATTAAATGTTATTTACTTAGTGGTGTAGACCAATGTCAGCATGATTTCTGAGGCAATGGTATAGGAGGGGATACTGTGATTATCTTCAGAACAGTTTTGAAAAGTACTAATAAACAGGAGTTTGCAAGAAAAAGCACACTCTCACACAGACTTAAGAGCAATTTCTTCACTTAATATATTTAGTGGCCACTATGAACATAATCATTATTGTGCCAAGAATGGAATATTTTACTTTCTAAGTGGCTCTCTTTTGTTGACAAAGCTATTTGAGTGTACTGATATTCTACCATAGTACTCACACATTACACATTTAGATATATCTATCATCCTTTGTGAATAATGACACTCAAACTGTCCCTGTGGGGGTCTGTAGATAAGATCATTATTCTCATTTTCTAGATAAGGAAACTGAAATGAAATTCCTTGCCTAAGGTCAAAGAACGAGTCACTGGTGAAATAAGATTAGGGCAGTGAGTTCTTGATTTTCAATCCTTTGTTCAATCAACTAAGTCATATTGTTTTACTCAATATGGGAACAGATTATTATCAGTCAAGAGGAATAAGACTGTGCCCAGATGATGCCAGAAGATCAGCTGAAAAATGAAAATCTGCTCAATCAACTATTTGTTTATCTATAAAATGCCAAACTACTCATTTTACTGATATTTTTCACTGGGCTACTAGGTTGTCTTCATGTCTTGCAGACATAGTCTCTAACTTTACGTTCATATTGCATTCTGAAGTTCATTTCTAGAGGTTGTAAGTCTTTTAAAAAACCTAATTTTGGAATATCTTGGATTTCCTAATGATGTAGTATGTACTGAATCGTCTGTTAATGGTGTGGTAGAATGGGGACAGAACTCCTTGAAAATGCTTTTAGATGAAAGCTGTCAGCACTGCTTTATGTAGCAGCAAACACTTCTACCATCAGAGAAGATATAAACTAGGATCTCACCATTAGGAGAAAGCTGGACTTCTGTATCTGCCATCCACCACTTAGAAAAGCATTTTAGGACTCCTGGGTGACTCGGTTGGTTAAGCATCGACTCTTGATTTCAGCTCAGGCCACGATCTCACAGTTTGTGAGTTCGAGCTCCGCATCAGGCTCTGCGCTGACAGCATAGAACCTGCTTGGGATTCCCTCTCTCTCCCTCTTTCTCTGCCCCTCCCTTGCTGGCACACTCTCTCTCCTTCTCTCTCTCAAAATAAATAAACTTAAAAAAAATAAAGAAAAGCATTTGAGTCTGGCAAATAGAACTGAAATCAAAAGATTCCATCTATATTACACATATTCCCCCAGAATTAGTTACTCTGGATGTGAAGGTGGCCAAATAATCACGTAACCTGTGACACAGTCCTTACAGAAGTTAGTGGGAAGAAAAAGGTGAATTCTTTCAACATTCAACAAACCTTTAATCTACTCCTCCTACATGCTTACCTACATCTCTGCAATATATCCTAATTCTTGGACATGTTCTGGTAGATTAATCTGTTGACAGGTGAAACATTTTCCCCTAGGTCAAACAGCATAAATGAGAGTCAAGATGTAAACTCAGGATGCTTGGCCTTTTAGCTAAATTCATTCAGTCATGATGCTCCTGAGTTTGTTGATGGATGGTTTCATTATATTTTATAGTTAGCCTTATGGTTTTTGCAGATGAACTACTTAGAATGCTTAACTAGTCTGAACTCCGTCATTCACAATAAGAATGGCACAAACATTATCATTCACTTATATTCTGTAGAACTTGAAATAGGTTTGGCCCAATAATAAAGATCATGGCAAACCAGAAAAAAAATAGAAAATTCATTTCTGCCTAGTTCTGAGACCCTCTGAATGCAATCTTTATTAGAAATGACAACTTGCAAATATGTGGTCTCACTACTATCAAATTAAAACCATTTTTAAAAAAACAATCATATATTTTGGATTTGATTACTCAAAAATACAATATTAAAAGTGCTTTCATCCAGACTAAAATGTATTGGATTTTCCTGATGTAGCTTCTGTGGTCTTATTTGTAAATCAGATATATATATATATATATATGTGTGTGTATATATATATTCATAACTGTATATGTATTTAGTCTCTTAGTCTTATTTAAGTTGAAAACTTGAATGAACCCTATATAAATATCCATTCTGGATATGGTGGATGAAGTAGTTATTTCTGTGTTATGTACAAACATTTTTAAAAAGGATATAAATATGAATGCCTGTCCTTTAATATTATGTATATTCTGGGGCTAAGTGTTCTCCTCCTTTTAAAAATAAAATTCCAGAGAAGTCTTATCCTGAGTATTTGAATAATTACCTAGCTAATTTTGCAGCAGACATTTCAGAAGCTTATATTTCACTTCAAATTCAAGAGTTGGTGAATCATCGTGCAGATGACGTGATTCTTTTTTCAGTTTTATTGAAGAAAAATTGACAGAATTGTAAGATATTTATTAAACTGATGATTTGACATACACATACTTTGTGAAAGGATTGGTCCCACTGAATTAATTAACATATCTATTACCTCACATATTTACCTTTTTTTTTTTTTGGTTTTGTAAGAGAACATTGAAGTTCTACTGTCTCAGCAAATTTCAATTATACAGTACAGTGTTATCAATTATACTCACCATGTTATACTTTAGATCCTCACACTGTATTCATCTTATAACTAAAAGTCTGTAACCTTTACCAACCTCTTCCTATTTCCCCCATCCCCTAGCTCTTCGCAACCATTTTTCTCCTCTTCATTTCTAGTTCAACTTTATTAATTTTTTTAAATTTCCACATGTACATGATACCATTCAGTATTTGTCTTTCTCTGTCTGGCTTATTTCACTTAGCACATGCCCTCCATGTTCATCCATGTTGTTGCAAATGACAGGATTTCCTTCTTTTTAAATGCTGAATACATTTTCTTTAGCCATTCATTTGTCAGTGCACTCAGGTTGTTTCCATACCTTGGCTATTGTGAATAATGCTACCGTGAACATTGAAATAATGATTGTGTTTTCTTTGGATATATACTCAAAAGTGAGATTGATGGATCATAGGGTGGTTTAATTTTTAATTTCTTGAGGAAACTCCATAGTGGCTGTACCATGTAATGTTCCCACTAGCAGTGCACAATACAAGGGTTCACTTTCTCCACATCCTCCAGCATTTGTTATCTCTTATCTTTTGATAATAGCATTCTAACGGGTATTAGTTGATATCTCATTGTCATTTGGATCTGCATTTCCCTGATGATTAGCAATGCTGAACACTTTTCCTGGTACCTGTGGGCTGTTTGTTTGTCTTTTTTTTTTTTTAATAGTTTTTTTTAATGTTTATTTATTTTTGAGAGAGAAAGACAGAATGCAAGCGGGGAGGTGCAGAGACAGAGAGCCAGACACAAAACCCGAAGCAAGCTCCATTGTCTGAGCTGTCAGCACAGAGCTTGAGGTAGGGCTCCACTCACGGGCCGTAAGATCATGACCTGAGCCGAAGTTGGCCACTTAACCAACTGAACCACCCAGGTGCCCCTGTTTGTCTCTTTTATTTGGATAAATGTCTGTGCAGGTCCTTTGCCCATTTTTAAATTGGCTTTGTTTTGTTTTGACATAGTGTTGTAAGAATTCCTTATACATTCTGAATATGTAGTTTGCAAATATTTTCTCCCATTTTATACCTTTTAATTTTGTTGTTAATTCCTTTTCTCTACAGCTTTTTAGTTTGATGTAGTCCTACTTGTTTATTTATGCTTTTGTTGCCTTTGCTTTTGGTGTCAAACCCAAAAAATCATCACGAAGACTGAGACCAACAAGGCCCTTATGTTTTCTTCTAGTTTTATGGTTTCAGGTCTCACATTCAAGTCTTTCAGTCATTTTTGAAACAATTTTTGCTATGGTGTAAGGTAGGGGTCCAGTTTCATTCTTTGAAGTACCTGTTCATTTTCCCAGAATCACTTATTAGAGACTGCCCTTTCCTCATTTTATGTTTTTGGCTTCTTTGTCATAAGCTAGTTGACTGTATGTGCATGGGTTTATTTCTGGGCTATCTTATCTGTTTCATGTATCATTGTGCATATTTTTATGAAAATGCCATACTGTTTTGATTGCTATAGACTTGTAGTATAGTTAGAAATCAGAAAGTGTAATGAGTCCAGCTTTGTTCTTTCTCAACTGCTTTGGCTTTTCAGGGTCTTTTGTGGGTCCCTACACATTTTAGGATTGTGTGTTCTATTTCTGAAAAATGCACCTGGAATCTTGATAGGGATTGCATTGAACCTGCAGAACACTTTGGGTAGTATGGACATTTCAATAATATTAACTCTTCCAATCTATGAGCGTGGAATATCCTTCCACTTATGTGTATTTTCAAATTTCTTCATCAATGTTTTATAGTTTTTGGAGTATAGATCTTTCACATTCTTGGTTAAATTTATTTCTAAGTAGTTTATTCTTGTTGATGCCATTGTAAATTGGTTTTTATTTTATGTTATTTATTTATTTATTAACATTTATTGATTTTTGAGAGACAGAGAGAGACAGGGTGTGAGCAGGAGAGGGGCAGAGACAGAGAGACACAGAATCCAAAGCAGGCTCCAGGCTCTGAGTTGTCAGCACAGAGCTCAACGCGGGGCTGGAACCCACAAACCATGAGATCATGATCTGAGTCAAAGTCAGACGCTCAACCAACTGAACTACCCAGGTGTCCCAGGGGATTTTTATTTTAATTTCTGTTTTTGATATTTTTTTGTTGGTATATAGAAAAACAATGAATGTTTTATATTGATGTGTATCTTGCAACTTTATTACAGTTGTTCATTAGTTCCAACAATTTTTTGGTGGAGTCTTTAGATTTGTTATATGTAATACAAACAGATGACATGATTTTACAGTCATGAATTGGATGTGTTTTATTAGACAACTAGATCTACTATCTGAAACTCTGTATTTATAAGGTGCTTTAAAATCACAGGTCTTTACATTTGAATCCTGGCAATATCACCTATTTGCTTTTATGAGTTACAAAACAGTCCTATTAATGTCTACCTTATATGGCTATTATGAGGGAAAAAAGAGATAATGTACTATAGTGCTTAGCATAGCATTTGGTTCAATGAATTTGAGTATTACAGAATATTAAATGGAATTTTTGACTACAGCTGTCAAGATACAGTGGAAGTAAAATTCCAATGCTAAATCGTCATACTCAGAGTTTGTCAAGAAAGGTATTACAGCTCTTGGGTCCTTCAACTTGTTGGTGATTTTAAAAGGCTGCTAATAGTAAAAGAGAAGAATGATTTGATCAAGGCATTTTGCATTTGGAAAAAGCTATTGGTACACCATGAGTCCCTCCGATCTTCCCAGGGAGATGAGTGGAACCACAAACCGAATGAGAAATCCACTCTGAGAGTTTATTCTCCACTCTCTGAAGTTGATGAAATACAACACTGGAGCCTGACTCCAATGGCTGAGTAGGCTAAAGCAGTTTGTAGCAGTTGGACGGAGGTGCCGTGCAGCCATCAGTCAGTCTTCCTAGCAATTGTCAGGGTAAAGAGTGTGTGAGTGTTATCTCAGGACCATACGTGGACCTCGTACATGAGCAAAAGTGCCTGTAGATAAATGGTCTGGAGGAGTTTGGTGTTCTGCTCAAGAGGACTTCTGCCAGAAGATGACAGGGGACCTGTAAGGATTAGAGTGGATGGTAAACTGCTAAAGAAACAGAAGCTGAAAAGCAATTAGGGCATAGGAGGCTTAGCGGACACCTGCATCTTAGGAGGGAGGGTACATGTTCTTAGAGAGGAATCAGTTTGAACATCTGCCAGGCTGAGAGTTGATGCTGATTTAGACTGTGCCAGTCCAAGAAGGACTTCCTTATTCTTTATCTCCTTTCTATGCCTTTATCCTAGATACTTAAATCCTGGCTGGCAAGGCTATGAGCAAGGAACAACTCCAGGCAGAGAAAGAGAGACAGCCACCCACACCTATCTTTCCCACTGGTGCCTTTCAGCCTGATGCAGACCTCAAAAGACAGATTAGCCATTAAATTGAATAGTGGAGTGCTTTGATTAATATCTTCAACTGGGCAATCTAAGTTTGAGTTGAGACTGCATTTGTGACTTTAAGTGAAAGCTGAACTGATAATTAAATGTGATCAGAAAAGCTTTGTTCAGGAAACTGTCTTTCTTATTGAATATTATTGGAAGAGCATTTAAAAGAAGATGTTATTACATTATTAGTTGTGCTTGTCTGGTGTGTTGATTACATTAGTATTGTTGATGCTGTAATAAAAAGGCTATCTTCAAATTCAGCATCACACACTCAAAAAATTTTTCATTTGTGTTTGCTACTCCTCTGTATTTTTCAGGCTTATAACTAATATTCTTTAAAAATTTATTTTAAATGTTTATTTATTTATTATTATTTTTTAATTTTTTAAAAATGGTTTTTAATTTCTTTCTAAGAGAGAGAGACACAGCGTGAGCAGGGGAGGGTCAGAGAGAGAGAGGGAGACACAGAATCCAAAGCACGCTCCAGGCTCTGAGCTGGCAGTCAGCACAAAGCCCGATGCAGGACTCGAACCCACGAACCGTGAGATCATGACCTGAGCTGAAGTCAGATGCTTAACCGACTGAGCCACCCAGGTGCCCCAAATGTTTATTTATTTTTGAGAGAGAGACAAAGCATGAACAGGGGAGGGGCAGAGAGAGGGAGACACAGAATCTGAAGCAGGCTCCAGGCTCTTAGCTGTCAACACAGAACCCGATGCGGGGCTCAAACCCACAACCCGCGAGATCATGACCTGAGCTGGAGTCGGATGCTCAACTTACTGAACCACGCAGGCACCCCTAAGTGATATTCTTATACTACAAATTAATTCAGTTATTTAGGAGGACACTTTGTAACTAGGTTTTTCACAATGCTTATCAGAAAGTTATTTTGCTTAAAGTTAATGTTCTTTGAACACTTTACCGAGAAAATTTGATATCCAAATTTACCTTAAAAATTTTCTAGACTGAAATGATTCAGCATGTGCCATGATGTAGCATTTTGGGGACTTGATGTCCTATTTGTCCATGAACTAGAGCAAATAACCATTAAAAATTCTTTAGAACATTTTTTAGTGTTTATTCATTTTTGGGAGAGGGAGAGAAAGAGAGAGAGACAGAGAGAGAGAGAGAGACAGAATCTGAAGCAAGCTCCAGGCTCTGAGCTGTCCACACAGAGCCTGACACAGGGCCAGAACTCACAGACCATGAGATGGTGACCTGAGCCGAAGTTGGAAGCTTAATCTACTGATCCTCCCAGGTGCCCCTAAAAATTCTCTTAAATTGAGGTATTACATGTGTAATAAAAATACACTGTACATAAGAGTTTGGTTTGATGAGCATTCATGAGGTGAATACATGCATGTAAACCAGCATTCAGTCAAGAAAGAGAATCTTATCAACACACTAGTCTGACATCAAATATCAATAGTTATACTAGTTTTTAAATAAGGGAACTATATTTTTGTGTTTGTGAGATTCATTCATGTTGATGCATGAATTTATGGTTCAGTCATTTACAAATCTGTATCGTATTCCCTGAACAAACTTAAAATAATTTATTGGTCTATTCTACTGTTGATGGGCATTTGGATTGTTTCCAGGTTTAGATGCTTACAAATAACGCTGCTAAAAGCATTCTTTTTACATGTGTTTTGATGTATATATTGTACATTTTGTTGGTTATATGTTGGAATGGAATTGCTATACTATAGGTATGACTATGTTCATCTTTAGTAGAGCATGACAGTTTTCTAAAGTGATTGTAAAAATTACACTTTCATCATTTGTGTATGAGAGTTCCACTTACTCTACTTCCTTGGCAATACGTGATGTTGTGTTTTTATATTTTAGCAATTGTGACGTGCGCCAATTATCTTGTGAGGAAAACATTGTCCTAGCCATTGGCATGCCCTCAATAAACTTCCAAACTGGGATTGAGCTATTTTCTTAGTTTTCTTTCCTTTCAAGAGAGCATTGCTCCAGCATGACCGATTATTGAAACATAAGTTTCTATATTTAGTAAGGAATTACGAATATCTGTATCCTGGTAAATGCTGCTCAATACTTACCAATAACTTGGCTAAGTGAAAGAATAGCTTATGAAGTGCATTATTCAGTATTCTGAGTGCAAGTGCAAAAAACCTGACTCAAACTAGTTTAAGTAAAAAAGGTGACTGATTGTTCAAGCTGAAAAGCCAAGTGTGCCTGGCTGCAGGGGCTAAGCTTCACTTTCCACATCAAGGAAAGAACTTTCTAGGCAAAGCTTTCTCCTTGCCTGGGGCAAGATTTTGCCCTAGCTCCAAACTCGCAGCAGTAAAACAGAAACCAAACCAAAACAACAACTGTAACAACAGACTTCTTCCTGTTTTCCTGGAGCTCTGTAGCACAAGTTCTGGAATTGAGTCTTCTCAGCTCTGATTGTACATTCCTTGGCTCAAGGTTGGTACCGATAACCTCTGACCACATGCTTTCAGAGGAGCAATGATGCTCTGAAAAAAAATTAGGTTGCTATTAGGGAGAAGGGAAGAAGAAGGGAGAATGGTTGGCAGGCAAAAGCAAGAAATCCGCTATAAGTCAGATGATTTGAAAAAGGGTATGCAGTCTATTCCACTAGCTGTTACGGTACTTGCCCTTGGATCGCACAATAGTGTTGGAAAGTTGCATGCATGGATTGCGTTATTTTGGGCCCTGTAGAATTGCTTTAATTGAACTGTGCTTGCACATTCTGTTATCATCTCGCATTAAGAGACAGAATAATAAGCGGCCCTGCAGAATTCCTGATGTTATCGTTGGATAGTCCTGAGGACACTGTTTTATTCTATTTCAGTGTCCACTTTATAGGATTTCATGGGAGAAAATCCTCCCAGGTTTCTCTACCAGGAAAAGTTGAGCTGTTTTGAAAAAAGTTTTGTGATTTAATCTTATGAACACTGTGATTTCTGAGACTGATAATATTTCCCTCTTTGCATTGCCAGAATGATAGAGTCAATTTTTTTCAATGGGACTTGAACTCCTGACCACAAAATCAGGAATCGTATGCTCTACTCCCTGAGCCAGCCAGAAACCCCTAGAATGATAGAGTCAATTTTATGGCTTGTTTTAATCAAGTCCAATAGGCTTCAAAGCTTAGTTTTTTAAGTGGAGATCTCACTCCTTTATTTTTATCTTCTGTTTCCTTTAAAATATGATTTACCAATTCTTTCCCCTTTTTATTCTGCTATATGTCTTCTGTAAACTTCCTGACATCTTTTCCAAAACAAAGTTGAGAAATAAACAGAATTTATGAAAATTTTATTCCATGTGTTGAAACTATCACTGCAAAACAAGTAAATTTGCTTGGTTTTGATAAGAAGTATATTAATAAGACTTATTTTGGGTTCCAGTTTTAGATGAAGGGGTTGTGAAACACTACAGGATCAGAAGACTGGATGAAGGGGCGTTTTTCCTTACCCAGAAAAGAACCTTTGCAACACTGAATGAGTTTGTGAGCCATTACACCAAGGCAAGCGATGGCCTGTGTGTCCAGCTAAGAAAACCATGCTTAAAGGTAAAATGCTTTCAAGCTGTGTTAGTTTTGAGGTTAACTCTTTTCCTTTAGACACTGGAGTATTTGCCATGTGATAAGTCCATTCAGAAAAAAAAAGGGGTCATTTGATTACCTATGGCATGAATAGATGAACCATGGCCTCTGAGCTAATACTGTCCCACACTTACTTTTGAAATACTAAGTTTTCCTGGAACATGTTCATTTAAAATTTGCCTTTGACTTTTCTCTGTATGAACAGCATTTAATAGCTGCAACAGAAACCTCATGGCCTACAAAGATCTGAATATTTACTATCTCATTCTTTTCAGAAAAAGTTTGCCAACCCCTGATCTTAGGTACTCATTGAAGCCAGAAAATATTCATCCTTTGCTCTAAGGAATTAATCTGGTATCCTGCCACCGGAGCACTTACCGATATGGCTGGAGGGGGTGAGGATGTGCCAGAATGTAATTATTTAGATCTGTTTTCAGGAATATTAATATGAAATTACTAGGCTCATTATCTGGCTGAGTTGTCTATATAGAGATATCACTTAAGTAACTGTTATAATAGTTTGGCCAGGCTGAACAACATTTATCAAACTTATCTATACCTGTTATTATTCAATTGTTGCATGTTTTACCTAAGTTGATTAAAGTTATGTAGTGGACTTACATGGTAGTGGGGTAAAACTTCAGCTTCCTCATCAGAGTTTAGTCTCTCATGTCCTGTCCACAGCACAGCCATGTCTGTGGTTTATGCCTGCATGATCACTGAAGGCTTCCTGGTGATGCCTGACCAAAATATTATGGGCAAGTAGAAGATGAAGAATATTATCCAATATGTAGGGAATTCATTGACTTAAATCCTGCAAGGGCAACTTTGGTGTGAATATGTACATCTTGGATGGAATAAGCATGAATGACCCCACAAGAAAGGGTAAGCTCATGCTAAGAGTAGCTTACCTGACACAAAAGTATCAGAAAATACTCTGTTTAACCAATATTGTTGAAAAGTGTTCATAAAGAAGCATAAATGACCTTCTGTGTATTCAAAATGCTAATGACTTGGCGGAGGAGATGGTGAACTGGGTTATGAACACTCAGAGGGCAGGGGTCTTGCCTTGTTGGTGCTTGAAAATTTTTTATCTACTAAATGAACAAGTACATGATTGAATGAACAAATAAACAAATTGAAAATAAGATGAAAAATTTAATTATGCAAAAATATATGATACATATGGTAAATGTTATAGGCCAAGGAACTTGGGAGGTAATTGTGGATTAGGTGGAACTTCAAATGGGTCTTAACATTGGGAGGATTTAGCTTGGCAGAGGAAGAGAAAGAAGCAGAGGACGATCTTGCCAGACCCAGGCAGGGGTAGCATTGGGTGTGGGGTGGGGCAGATGGACAGCAAGGGACCTCATGTGGCAAGATTTAGGGAGGAGATCAGCTCGAAGAGGTAATGATACAGATTCTGCCAAAATTGCTTTCCATTTTTAAAGTAATTAGAATAAAATTTACAATATTTGGGTTTTAAAAATGATGTCTCTTTTTAAAAGTGCCTAGACTTAGGAAGCCTCAGTGGCTCGGTTGGTTGAGCGTCCGACTTTGGCTCAGGTCATGATCTCATGGTTCGTGGGTTCGAGCCCCATGTCGGGTTCTGTGCTGACAGCTCAGAGCCTGGAGCCTGCTTCAGGTTCTGTGTCTCCCTCTCTTTCTGTCCCTCCCCTGCTCACACTGTCTCTCTCTCTCTCTCTCAGAAATAAATAAAACATTAAAAAAAATTTAAAAGTGCCTAGACTATTATTTTCAATCAAAAAATTGTCAAATCTTTTTCTTATAGTTTTTCCAATTATTCTGTGAAACAGGTACAAGTACCAGTGACTTATGATTTGTCGTATAAAACCGTGGACCAGTGGGAGATAGACCGCAAGTCCATACAGCTTCTGAAGCGATTAGGATCTGGTCAGTTTGGTGAAGTGTGGGAAGGCCTATGGAACAATACCACTCCTGTAGCAGTAAAAACATTAAAACCAGGTATGAGAATGAGAATGTCAAAGGTTAAATGGCATATGTTAATTAAAAAAATTTTTTTAAGTTTATGCATTTTGAGAGAGAGAGAGAGACAGTGCGAGTGGGAGAGGGGCAGAGAAAGAGGGAGAGACAGACCCCAAGCAGGCTTTGCTCTGTCAGCACAGAGCCTGATGTGAGGCTTGAACTCACAAACTGCAAGATCATGACCTAAGCTCTGAAACCAAGAGTTGGATACTTAACTGACTAAGCCTCCTAGGCACCCCAGCATTTGTTAATTTTTATAAGTTCACCTTGCCACTGTAAACGTCCAAGAGGTCACAGGATAGCCAATACATGCACCAAGAAAGTATTATAATCACATTCTCTGGCCCACGTGACCATAAAGCATAACACGTTTTAGGATCTAAAGGTAAGAGCATGTGCCTGTGATCAGCTAAGTCTTAAAATATCCCCAATACAAGACTTCAACCAGGCATCTCTTCTTTGGAGTTTGGATGGTTCCTCTCCCCATTTTTTTCCCAGCCTTTGTTAACTTTAGGGGTTCCTGGGTGGCTCATTCAGTTAAGTGTCCAACTTTTGATTTTGGCTCAGATCATGATCTCAGGTTCTTGAGATTGAGGCCCGCATTGGGCTTCGTGCTGACAGCCCTTTGTGCTGACCTGCTTGGGATTCTCTCTCCCTCTTTCTCTGCTCCTCCCCAATGCACACAGGTACTTACTCTCTCTCTCTCTCAAAATAAATAAATAAACTTTAAAAAAGGTGACTTTACTGGAAATACTTAAAACAATACTTAAATCAATAGAACCTTGGAGATCTTCAGGGAGAAACTATTTTATTAAATACTAATTTCTTCGGGTTAAAAGGTAAAATGATCTATCTAAAAGACCTCATATTTGGAAATGTAGGAACTGTGTTTTCACCCATCTTCCTTTTTCCTATCATGGAAATTAAAAGTGAGTGTACTAAAATAATATTTATTTAGCCAGGCTGAATAAATGCAAGGCTTTCTTTGCAAAGAAAGAGATAATATTAAGGCCAACCCAGCAGGATTATTACGAAGATTAAATTGGGTCATTAGTGGAAATGCTTTGAAAAATGTCTGGTTCATAGTAAGTGATCAAGAAAAACTGTTCTTATTTTAATTATTATTATTGTTATTGTTATTATTATTATTATTATTATAAGGTCAGTAAATGCAAGACCTAGAATTTGAACTCACATCCATCATTATTGCATCACACTCCAGGGGTAACATTCTATGAAAGTACAGCATTACTGTAGTCACCTCGTATCTACATCTAATAACATAGGTAAGAATAATAACCAGAGGCTAGAAATTAGTTCTCTCATTCTTTACCTAACCAGAATTCATAAGAGTTTTGAAAGCCTCCTGATGGCAGAACTTGAACACCTGGGTGCTATTGAATAGCAGTCTGGCATAACACCATGGTTCTCACACTGTGTGCCAAGGCACGTTGGGTCACCATAGTGAATTCACAGGGGTGCCACAGGATATTTAAAAGTTTTGAGGTAAATAGCTTGAATACCACACAAACTGCTATCCCATAAGGTAGTTCATTGTTTCAGTATTAGACATGTTACATTCTTTTGGTGACATCATATCTCTGTGAAACTGAGTTTTGGTGGTGACAGGTCACATGCAAGATCCACATGTATTACTTTTTAAAATGGGTATTAAGTTGTTAGAACACAGATACTTTTAGAGTTGCTTTGATTTAACCAAGTAATCAATAGAACTGTTAGGTATTCATTTTGGCTTAGGGGCATATCATGGAAAAAGTTACTGAGACTATGAGGATGCCATGAACCAAGAAAGTCTGGGCTCCTCTGGTGTAATAGTAAGAGCATAAAGTTTGATATAAAATAGACCTGAGTTCAACCTTGCCTCTGCCCTCTGGGACATTGGACAATGTATTAATCTTTTGAATCTCCTCATCTGGAAGTGGGAATTATAATAGTTCCTACTTCATAGAGTTTTATGAGGACAAATTGAGTCAATGTACATAAAATATATACGGTGAGATCTTAATAAATGTTAGCTTCAATGGGGATGCTGACCGATGTCCACGGAAGTGCAGATTCGCTAGTACAGGACGTCTGTCAAGCATTTACACCTGCCTCATGAAGTGATAGAGAAGCACTTTTAAGTGGCCAGATGCCACGTGAGCACTCCGGGTGAGGATGATCTATTCTAGCACTAGAGATTTTCACAATCCCTGCATCTATATTATTTTGAATCTTAATCTTGTTGACAGTTGAGCCTAAACTCTATGGTCCAATCTAATCATTCTTTTCCCAAACGAAGTAGCTAGGTATTCATTCTAACACTGCTCTCTAAGGAAGGCCTTCTGGAGGTCAAAAAAGAACAACCAAAAAAAAAAATCCACATTTCTTATATTAAAAAAAAAAAGCCACGATAGCTTTCTCTCCAACAGGAATAATTATTATTGATTTACAGTGTAATAGCAGCAAACAGCTTTGGTGATTGGTTAAATGTCTTCACTTCACTGGGGCCATTAATCAATCTTAGCAGCTATTTATTGCTTAGCAGACTACCATGCAATAAAGACGAGCCTGAAATCAACTCCCACAGTGGCTTTGACAGGGAAAAATTAATATTTAATGTTGCATTACTAGCTGAGTTGAAATTGGGTCTCTACTGTGTAGCTGGTCAGCTGCAACGGTAGTAGCTGTGGAGTGCTCTGAGCAGCCTTCACCTGCAGAGGCTCCTGATGTACTGCGGTTGTGGGTAGTCTGATTTGGCAATGATTTGAGTGTCCTGCATTCCACAAATCTGATGGCTACCAAAGCATTAGAGTAGAAACATATTGTGTATATAAACTGCCTGAATGGTGACCATAATTGTTATTATCACTGGAAGCTTAATGAATCAGATTATTTCGGGGGTGGGGTGGGGAGAATCCCACTATATCCATATTTGACCATAGGCCAATCTAAATTTAACAAGAAGAGAGTCCTTCATGATAGTTTGGGTGCCTCTTTGATTATCAGCTCCATTTTGCCACTATGATTCAAAATTTTAATCCTATTTGATTATGTGGAGCAAACCAATGGTAGGGATGGAGCTGAGGAGGCACAGAAGATCATGATGGAAATGAGAATAGGTCATTTTTATTTACTCTTCCTCAGTGAGTCCTTGCCCCTTCATCTCCTCAGTCTGTGAAAAAATATAGTTGATCTGTTTGGTTTTTCCTAGAGTATGTTTATTAATAATAATACAAATAGTGGCCAACAGTAATTGAACATATATGTGATAGTTATTGCTATTTAATGATAATGATATTATGATATCAGTAAGGTTATTAGCCATGTTATACAAATGAAGAAATTGAAGTTTGGAGACATTTTGTAACTCGTTGAAGATTACACCAAGAGCTAGAATTTGCCCAGAATCTGGCGTTAAATCAAGCCTGTGTTCTGAACTTCTAGACTCTCAAGGGAATACCAAAGGATGGACTGCCTAAATGCTTTATGTGAAATGATCTGCAAGTCATATGGAACTCTTCTTGACTTCATATTAATAAATAAGTCAAACTGTTATCTTAGAATGTCAAAGCTTTTCCTTGCCTGGGTTCAAATATCAGTTGTGAAGTCTTCATAATGAGATACTGGTTAATGGGACAGTCTCTGAGCATCAGTGGCAATGATATTCACACTATCCATAGTGAATACTGAGATATGAAATGACAGTATTCCTTCAATTACAGCAATACCTCTGAAACATCATTTCCTCAAAAAGAATGAAAGATTTTTTTTTAGATTACTGGTAAAATGTAAACTGCAAGTATCCTTTCTCCTCTTAGATTTTATTTGTTATTAACTACTTGGCACTTTGCAAAGTAAGAGTTGAGCCATTAAAATACAATTTAGTTGTAGGCTAGGCTTCAAAATAGGCCCCAATACTGTATCCCTTATCATTTGGTTAATCTACTAAGAGTCTGACTAAGAAAGTAGTAATACAGGAGAAAATGCTGAAGATCAATTTCAAGTTAGGCATAAAAGACTAGTGCAAAAAACACTCAGTTTGGAGTGTATCCCTTGAATGTTTTCTATGTGGCCTTTACCATATGTCCCTACAGAATTAAGGACATAAATATGGCAGAATGTCATGGCTTCAGGATTGTTATCCAGCTGTTCCCACAGTGGGTACCAAGGACAGGGCAGCTATCAGTCTTCCCTGGATCCTGGACCAAAAAGCTCTGGTTGCAGTAATTAAACATTCAGTGTCCTTCAACATTCATGTTAATAGAATGTCTTCTTTTTGTGTTCTTAATTTGCTTGCCTTGTTTTATCAATTAGACTGCCAGTCTCTCCTTTTTCCTTCATTTCTCACGTGGACCTGAATCAACATCTCTTCACCTACAGGTCATAACACATAAATTACACACCCTTGATGCATCAATACATCAGTTATTAGGTTGTCCTTGCTGGACTGATTCTCTTCTTTGATAAATCTGAAGATTTGTGACACCAATGCTCTTATCTTACTGAGAAGCAGTTAGCAATCTTGGTGATCCCTACCAGACTGCTGTGAGGATAGGAATGCCTCAATAACAGAAAGTGATTTCCTCTTCTTTTTGTTTCAGGTTCAATGGATCCAAAAGACTTCCTGAGGGAGGCACAGATAATGAAGAACCTAAGACATCCAAAGCTTATCCAGCTTTATGCTGTTTGCACTTTAGAAGATCCAATTTATATTATTACAGAGTTGATGAGACATGGAAGTCTGCAAGAATATCTCCAAAGTAAGCTAAAGACTTAATAAAAGGAAGAAAAGAGGAATTTAGTTTAACTAGTCCTATAAATGTCAATTTAGCAAGCCTTCTATAACCCAAAGGATATTTACTATGTGTATATCTGAGAGAATGAATGGCTCAACTACTTTTTAATAGGATATATGCTGTGTGTTCAAAAGGAGGGAAAATATTTATGTAGTGAAGAACAAATTGTTCACAACAGACATATCAGAGGACGTAAATGTAATGTAGAAAACTGAAGAATAGGTGTTTTGCGTGATGCTTTGTTTCCTGCAATAACTAATAGGACATAATCCGTCATGGACCAGTTTGTTCTATGGCTCAGAATTAGGGACATGGGATACTTTTGGGGAAAGAGAGGGAGAGGTACCCTCATTCTTTTTCATTTGCCAGTGTTAACATCATAGTTATTGGTGTTTAAAATACTTCCACTGCTAAGCAGCATTAGAATTTTCATACTATAAAGCAGAAATATACAATTGCTTTATTTCTACATCTGCTTCCTGTAGTCAGAGAAGACGTAAGGGCATTGTGAAATTTTGATGTTTATTAAAAATGAATAATTTAATAAGCAACAATATAATGAGTATTAAAATGAGATGTTCAAAGTAGTGGAGATCAAGTACTGAGAGAATAATTCATGCTTAAAAAAGAGACTTTTTCTGTTGCTTTCCTGAAATGTCAGAGTGGTACTGATAGAATGTGCGGAGGTAAAGGGAGGTGAGAATAATGGAACAAAGATATTAGAAAGATAAGAGTAGTCTCTGATTTCAAGGTGACTTGTGAAGCTGGTGGTATTAAATTGCAAAACTGGGGAAGAACAAAGGACATGGGACTGTTAAATGCTGTTAAAAAATATGCCTAGCTCCTTTGCATGAGAATTTCAAATTTAACGATATCAGACTATGTTAGCCACCATAGAGAAACTAACCTCATTCATTGCCCCCTTTTGCCTTATTCCGTGGGACAGAAGCACAGTAGTTATCTTGGGCCCATCTTTAACAAAAATGGTTTGTCAAGGTCACAGTGACAAGTCTAACACTCAATTCTCAGTCCTCCAACCTATTGGCAACATTTATTTCAATGGACACTCTTTCCCTTTGGAAATACTTCTTCATTTGGCTTCCAGGACACTTCACTCAATGGCTTTTCCTCCTATCTTTTTTGATGGTTCTTCTCCCATCTATGTGATTTCTCTTATCTCTCAGACCTCTTAATATCTTGGAATTTTGCAGCATCACCAGTTCCCTTGCTAATCTCAGTCAGTCTCAATGTTAAATGACATCTATGTATCAAAGATTCCTCAAATTACATCCCTCCATTACTTCAGAATCATACATCCAACTGGCTTCTTGACTACTCTACTTGAATAGTTCTCTGAATAACATAGGTATGATGCACCCCATGCCCCTCCCAAATCCCAGAGGCATTTATTTCTTGCACATGCTATGTGTGCAAAATCGATTGGTTGGTGACTCAGGTGTTTTGATCACCTTGGCGGGGAAGGCATGGGACTAATCTCATTCTGGCTCATAGAGCTCCAACCAGGAGATGGAGAGATAATTTCTGTGCCCTTTTCCATTTGGTCAAATCAAGTCAAAAGGAATGGGGAAGTGCAATCCTTTAAAGTGGTTGCAAGGAGAGAGAAAAAAAAAATGTTTGTGAACAGCCAGAATTTCTACTCCATGTGTCCATTAAAAATCTCAAAACAGTCATGTCCAAAACTGATCTTAAGTATGCCCAGTCCTCTGCTACTCTTGTGGTCTTTTTTTTTTTTTTTTGACAATGTCAATACTCAGGCCTAATCTCTTGGGTTATCTCTACTTCTCACAGTGTCTATCTAACTAATCTACAAACCCCATTGGCTTCTTTCCAAATATATCTGGGATTTTGCCACCTCTCAGCACTCCTCCTTGGTCCAAGCTGACATCAGCTCTTCCCTGCATTATACAACAGCCTCTTAAATGGTTTCGCTCTTTTAGTTCTTGCTCCCCTCGGTCTCCACTCAACAAAGGAGGTGGAGAGAGCCTGTTAAAAGGTAAATCAGATTGTGTCTTCCCTCAGCTCAAAGCCTTCAGTGACTCTTACTGGTTCTCTCTGTACATACAACCCATAAGGTCCTACATGGCCTGGCTCTCCATTACCTCACTGACCACATTACCTCACATTACCTCACTGACCACTGGGAGAGCCCAGTGTCTCCCTTGTTCACTCTATGTCAGTTGCACTGTCCTTTGCTTCTCTTCCTATCTTCCAGGTGCACTTTGCTTCAGGCCCTTCACGCTTTTCCCTTCCTCCATCTGAATTCCACCCCCTCCATGTAACTCCCTTCCTCACTTCTGAGAAGTCTGTCCTCAGACATTCCCATTACAGTGAGTCCTTCAGTGGTCACCCTCTGAATTCCAAAATTTAGTCTCCTTCTTTTGTCTCTTTGCATTCCTCTTTTCTGCTTTTTTTGTTTTCCTTTTTCTTAGCTGTTAATCATCATATAGTGCATTGCTTTTTTTTTTTTTTTTGACAATAGTTTATTTATTTTGAGAGAGAGAGAGAGAGAAACAGAAGGCATGAATAGGAGAGGGGCAGAGAGAGAGAGGGAGAGAAAGAGAATCCCGAGTATGCTCTGCACTGCCAGTGTGTAGAGCATAATGTGGGGCTTGAACTCACAAACTTTGAGATCATGACCTGAGCTGAAGTCAAGAGCCAGATACTTGGGATGCATGGATGGCTCAGTTGATTAAGCGTCTGACTTCAGCTCAGGTCATGATCTCATGGTTCATGGGTTCAAGCCCCACATCAGGCTCCACATTGCAGAGTGTGCTTGGGATTCTCTCTGTATCCTCCTCTCCCTCAAAATAAATAAACTTAAAAAAAAAAAAAAAGAGCCGGTTGCTGAACAGACTGAGCTACCCCAGGAACCCCAAAGCATGACTTTTTAATGTGGCTTATTGTTAGTATCTTCTAAAATACAACTCTTTGAGGACAGAGATTTTTCTTTATTTTAGTGATAGAATAGTTTCAGGTACATAGAAAGTATGCCCTAATTATGTGTTCACTGAATAAATGAAAAACATTAATGGATAGATTAAGTGGGGCTATTCTAAACCTAATATGATCAGGAGTTGGGGTTGAGCTTGTTTTGAGTCTCTTGGTGTCAGCTTGACAAGATCCACTTATTAATTAAGAACTCCTTTGGCATTGAGAATTTTTGTGGCTTGTTAATGTGTTTTACTGAAGGGTGAGCACAAACCCTGTCATATTCTGGGTTGGGCTATCGGGTCAGGTTTACCAAGGTCTTCATTTGCTAAGATACTTAGTACCCATGAAGAGTAATGAAGGGACACTCATTACAGACAATTCCTTCCCAATCAAGAGGGCTTAAATTCAACAAAATGATTTTAAAATGAATCTGCCACTCTTAAATGGCCCATTATGATAAATATTATAAACTGAAAGACGCAAGCAATGGAACATAATTGAAAATATTTTCTTGTTGCAGATGTAAATTGTCACAGGACTGTGAACCCTTATATCAGTTTTGACAACTGGCTGTTGCATTAGAAGTGTGTTCTGAGGTTCACTTGGGCAGTTCTTAGGCCACTGTACTCATTTAGGGTAGGAAATGTGTTGTTACTCAATTTCTTCACTATTGTGCCTGTCAGTGGAAACTTTATATCCTCTGTAATAGAATTATATGCTGAATTTGATAATTGAAATGACATACATAGTTTTCTATGGAACCATCTTTGTAGACCTGAAGCTTGGCTGAATATTTTTTTTGTAATAAATTTCTCCAAAATGGAAGAGGCTGGTCAAAAAGCTTTAGCATTGAGGGCAATTGATGTCCAGCATTTACTACTGAAATTTAAAGAGAATATTTTTTGCATGTATATATATTTTGCATATATACATACTTTTTAAAATAAATCAAGCCCTTGGGGTGCCTGGGTGGCTCAGTGGGTTAAGCATCCGACTTCGGCTCAGGTCATGATCTCACGGTTTGTGGGTTTGAGCCGCATGTTGGGCTCTCTGCTGACAGCTCAGAGCCTGGGGCCTGCTTCAGATTCTGTATCTCCCTTTCTCTCTGGCCCTTCCCTGCTCTCTCTCTTTTTCTCTCTATCTCTCTCAGAAATAAATAAAACATTAAAAAAATAAATCAAATCTTAGCATCATTCTCATGGACAGTTCACTAAAGTGCACTGAGGTAGACAGGAGTGTTTTTACTAAGATACTCTTCAGCTGGCTACAACTATAGCCCCAACATTCAGGTCCTCAGGAATCATGTGTAAGGTAAGTTTTAGGGAGGAGCATAGAATAGTTTTTGAAAGCATGAGGTTTCAACCTCAAACATGCCTGAACTTGAATCTCCACTCTAAGACATTACCTGTTCTTCTAAGTAACAGAAACTCCTGTGAAAGGGGGCAAATAGTAACAATACTTACTTCATGTATCTCTGAGTATAAAATGAGGCAATGTGCTAAAAAACCATATGTGATAGTGGTAGGAGAGGTGCATATATTTACAATTTATTTTTCTTAAAAAAACACTATAGTACATATAGGCATTTTTGTAAATGCACAAATATTAACTTAGGTCATTCCTCTAACAACTTGATGAAATATTATTATTATCATGTCCATCTGACAGTGGAAAAAACTGAAGGATGGAGAAGTTAATAATTTATCCATGGTGGATGAGCCAGAATTCAAACCCAAGAAATCTGCTCCACAGTCCATGCTTTTAACCATATGCATAGCACTGACATTATTTTCTTAATGTGAACCTGTGTATTCGTTATCTGTTGTGCACAGCAAATTACCTAGAATGTAGTGGCTTAACTCATTAAGCATTTATTATCTCACATTTTCTGTGGTCAGGAATCCAGGTGCAGCTGAGCTGGGTCTTCTACCTCAGGGTTTCTCACAAGGCTGCAGTCAAGGTCTTGGCAGGTGCTTCAGTTATCTGAAGGCTCTAGGGGAGGTTGATCTATTTCCAAGCTCATTCATGTGATTGTTGGCAGGAATTGGCTTCTCCAGGGATGTTGGATTGAGGAAGTCAGCTCCTTGCTGGTTGTTGGCAGGAAGCTGCCCTATGTCACTTGGTACATGGACCTCATCATAGGGCAACTTACAACATGACAGTTGGCTTCGTCAGACTGGGCAAGTGAGAGAGCAAGAAAGGAGAGTTCTTGCAAGATGATGCCATTGCCTTTTATAACTTAATCTTGGAAGTGATACCCCATCACTTTGGTCATATTTTATTTGTTAAAAGTGAGTCAGTAGTCCAGACCACACTTAATGGGAGCGAATGTCACAGGAGCACAAATACCAGGAGGTAGAGAATATTAGGAGCCATTTTAGAAATAATAAATATTAGGAGCCATTTTAGAAAGAATAAATAATAAAAAATAAATGTGTGCCTCTTGGCCTAGAACTAGTCACCAGTTTATCTTGACTTTTTCACATTTCTTTTCATATTGAGTTAGTTTGATATCAAAAAGCATAGAGACTTTGGTTGTCACAGCAGCAATATTTTACCGTTAATGCTGCACACTAAGTTATATTTTGTCTTTTTGCTTACATCTCATTTTACACTGAAGAATCAGCATTAGCTGCTGTAACATACAGTTCAAAAAATTTAGTGATGTAACAAAAATATGCATTTAAAAAATTTAAATCCAAGTTAGTTAACATATAGTATAATAATGATTTCAGGAATAGAATCTAGGGTTTCATCATTTACGTATAACACCCTGTGTTCATCCCAAAAAATGCCTTATTTAATGTCCATCACCCATTTAGCCTGTCCTCTCACCCACCTCCCCTCCAGCAACCCTGTTTGTTCTCTGTATTTAAGAGTCTTTTATGGTTTGTCTTCCTCTCTGTTTTTATCTTATTTTTGCTTCCCTTCCCCCATGTTCATCTGTTTTGTTTCTTAAATTCCACATATGAGTGAAATCATATGATATTTGTCTTTCTCTGACTGATTTGTTTAGTGTAATACACTCTAGTTCCATCCATGTTTTTGCAAATGGCAAGATTTCATTCTTTTTGATCACCAAGTAATATTTCATTATATATATATATAAAATACCATATCTTCTTATTTATTTATTAAAAAATGTTTTAAAATATTTATTTATTTTTGAGACGGAGACAGAGTACGAACAGGGGAGGAGCAGAGAGAGAGGGAGACATAGAATCTGAAACAGGCTCCAGGCCCTGAGCTGTCAGCACAGAGCCTATTGCATGGCTCGAACCCACGAACTGTGAGATCATGACCTGAGCCGAAGTTGGACGCCTCACCGACTGAGCCACCCAGGCACCCCATATGTATCACAACTTCTTTATCCATTTATCAGTTGATGGACATTTGAGCATTTTCCATACTTTGGCTATTGTCGATAGTGCTGCTATAAACATTGGGGTACATGTGCGTCTTTGAAACATTTATCTTTTGGATAAATA
This sequence comes from Hyaena hyaena, assembly GCF_003009895.1. Lineage (NCBI taxonomy): Eukaryota > Metazoa > Chordata > Mammalia > Carnivora > Hyaenidae > Hyaena > Hyaena hyaena. Next base: position 70,366 of record NW_024081792.1, on the reverse strand, counting down.
CCCAGTAGAGCAATTGCTGGGTCGTAGGGTAGTTTTATTTTTAATTTTTTGAGGAACCTCTATACTGTTTTCCAGAGCGGCTGTACCAGTTTGCATTCCCACCAGCAGTGCAAAAGTGTTCCTCTTTCTCCACATCCTCACCAACATCCACTGTTTCTTGAGTTGTTAATGTTAGTCATTCTGACAGGTGTGAGGTGGTGTCTCATTGTGGTTTTGATTTGTATTTCCCTGATGATGAGTGATGTTGAGCATCTTTTCATGTGTCTGTTAGCCATCTGGACATCTTTGGAAAAGTGTTTATTCATGTCTTTTGCCCATTTTTTTCCACTGCACTATTTGTTTTTTGGGTGTTGAGCTTGATAAGTTCTTTATAGATTTCGGATACTAGTCCTTTATCTGATATGTCATTTGCAAATATCTTCTCCCATTCTGTCAGTTGCCTTTTAGTTTTGCTGATTGTTTCCTTTGCTGTGTAGTAGAAGATTTTGATCTTGATGAAATCCCAATAGTTCATTTTTGCTTTTGTTTCCCTTGCGTCTGGAGACATGTCAAGTAAGAAGTTGCTGTGGCCAAGGTCAAAGAGGTTGTTGCCTGTTTTCTCCTCTAGGATTAAAAAAAATTTTTTTTAATGTTCATTTTTTTTGAGAGAGAGACAGAGACAGAGACAGAGTGTGTATGGGGGAGGGGCAGAGAGAGAGAGGGAGACACAGAATCTGAATCAAGCTCCAGGCTCTGAGCTGTCAGCACAGAGCCCGATGCAGAGGTTGAACCCATGAACTGTGAGATCATGACCTGAACTAAAGTTGGACTCTTAACTGATGTAACCACCCAGGTGCCCCTCTCCTCTAGGATTTTGATGGCTTCCTGTCTTACATTTAGCTCTTTCACCCATTTTGAGTTTATTTTTGTGCATGGTATCGGAATGTGGTCCAGTACATTCTGCATGTTGCTGTAAAGATATATATTTTTGATATGCATCAGACTGCTCTTCTGAGTGATTCTTAAATGATGATGTATGGATTTAGACTCCTTTCATCAGATGGCTCTGCCATTTCAAAATTTATTTCTTCTAGCTACAAAACTGAGGGGGACTTCAAGGATCAGGTTTGTAAGTGACAGACATCCTCTCTTGCACACGTTGCAGTGCACAGAACTAGTGACATGACCCAATTTAATTGCTAAGGAAGATCAGGAATGTAGTCCTCTTTGTTTGCCCAGGAAGAAAAGGACAAATGGATCAGGAAGAAGTTAATTTCACCACACATCCTATATAAATACACTGCTTGCAGGGGTGCCTGGGTGGCTTAGTTATTTGAGCATCTGACTCTTGTTTTCAGCCCAGGTCGTGATCTCATGGTCCTGGGATTGAGCCCCACATTGGGCTCCATGCTGATCATGGAGACTGCTTAAGATTCTCTCTCTGTCTTCCTCTGTCCCTCTCTCCCACTAGTGTGTGCTCTCTCTCTCTCTCTAAAAACTAAAGTAAAATAAGAATAAATAAATATACTGCTTGCATTAAAAAATAAATAGACATGTGTGTGCACACACATATGCACACACACACTGTGCTTAGCTCTTTACCATTAAAAAATGTCCTCAACTCTATTTATTTCATTTCTGTTGAAAAGATGGCATACATTATAGAAAGAGCATACATCATATAGCATAATTTATCATTACTTAAAAGTGAGCAAGTAAATAATGGTATAGTCACTGCACAAATCAAGAATGAGAACATGGCTAGCACCCCAGAAACCCCCTAAGTTCCATATCATTGACAGCCCCTCACAGTCATGAACTTCTTGATAATTGCTTTCCAGTGATTTACACTCTCCTCTGCCAACTGCCAACTCTTTGTTGTCTTCCTATCTTGACCAAGGTTTGGAAATTGATATCTCTTCCTGTTCTCTCCTTGTCTTCAGCTTCTGTTCTGCCCTCAACCCCTTGAACCCCATTTCCAGTGAAGCTGTTCTTCCTGCCACTAAGCTATTCAGTTCTTATCTTCTGACTTGTGGAATTTGACAATGGTGGTGACTTTCTCAAAACCTTGGACTGTTAGATGTTCTTTCTGGTTCTTCTTTCATTCTTCTAGCAGATTCCTCTTAGTTTTCTTGCAGGTTTTTCTTTCTCTGCACACCCTAAATGTTGGTGTTTCTTATGACTCTGTCACTTCCTAACAATCTCACCCACTTTTAATGTTTAACTCCTACTCATAAACTGTGATTGTTAAGTTGATATCTTTAGCTGCATGCTCTGTCTTGAGCTCCAGACCCATGTGCATGTCTTCATTTAGACATTTCCATTTAAGTAATCCATATGCATCTCTACCTTAACAAAGCCTAAACTGTTTAATTCTGTTTAGGCAGCAGCAATGATAATAAAAACAGGTAAGGTTTATTCAGTTCTCTCTAGGTTCCAGGCTCTGCTTTAAGTGCTTTACATGTGATAACTCATTTTAACAACTAATACCATAAGGTAATTACAATTACCACTGTCTAGATGGAAAAACTGAAGCACAAGAGTATTAAGTGTCTTGGCTAAGATCAGGAAGAAATGTGAGGCAAAGCCCTGATCCATATTATGGTACTCTAACTTCAAGCCTGTTTTCTAACCCCTGAGCTATAGTTGCCTCTCAAGTCAGAAGTTGTGTCTAAGACTCTTGACCATGAATCCAACACCCTTTTGGTAATATTTGGCTTATTCAGTTAGGGATGATGATAGTTTGGATTTATATGATACTCATTCTCCAGAAATCTGAAGACATCTACTAACCATCTATTAGACTGTATCCAGTAGGCTGACCCCATTGCGCAAAGTACCCACAGAATAAAACTAACCTATCTATTAATGACCAAACTGGCTCTACTGTAGAATTTTCCTATTATGAGGAGTGGGAGAAACTATGTCTATTAAAGACATGTCCATGCCTGGAGAGATGAGCAAACCATGTCTAGGAATTACAGGCTTAGAAAGGGAATTGAAAAAAGTGCAGCAAGCTTAATGAAGTACAAATGTAATATACACATTTCATAACTATTGATAGAGATTTCATTTTTGTTTGTGAACTAATTCTTAAGAATCATATGATGGAAGGGGCGCCTGGGTGGCTTAGTCGGTTAAGTGTCCGACTTTCGCTTAGGTCATGATCTCGCGGTTCGTGGGTTCGAGCCCTGCGTCGGGCTCTGTGCTGACAGCCAGCTCAGAGCCTGGAGCCTGTTTCAGTCTGTGACTCCCTCTCTCTCTGACCTTCCCCTGCTCACACTGTCTCTCTCTCTCTCTCCTAGAAATAAATAAAAACATTAAAAAAAAAAAAAGAATCATATGATGGAAGAATGAGAAATTTTCATTGGCTCAGCTATGCAAATTAGTATTATTTTATAGCTTAAAGGACTAAAACAAATGGTGCAATGTTTGGAGGAAATCTAGAGGCAACCAAGTAAACAATTTCCATGAAGAGATGAGTCAGCGGTGCATGCTATGGAAAATGACAGTACCTGGACTCTTTCAGATATTTATAGCTGTGTTTGAATCATGTGATACTGCTGTTTCTTTCTCTGTGTAATGTTCCTTTAGGGGAGGGAGGGCCACAGCCTTGGAATGCATTTGGACTCTGAAAATTGTTGCCCTTCACAGGAAATGAATGGTTTATATTATGTCTCTTGCTCAACAGATCGGTACTATGGTGTTTAATCCCACTGGTAACTCATTCATCATAATTCTCAGAATTCACTTTAATAATTCAAATGTTCTCCAAGGTAATTGACTTTCTCTTATTGACCAGATGATGCTGGAACAAAAATCCACCTGACCCAGCAGGTAGACATGGCAGCACAGGTTGCCTCTGGAATGGCTTATCTGGAGTCCCAGAACTACATCCACAGAGATCTGGCTGCCAGAAATGTCCTTGTTGGTGAACATAACATCTACAAAGTTGCAGATTTTGGACTTGCAAGGGTTTTTAAGGTGAATTTTGTTTTGTTTTAATTAGGTGTTGTCATGGGTTAGAAGTCTAACATACCAGTAGACTAATAGATTTGCTGTTATTTTGCTGTTATTCTTCAAAATAATGTTTCTCCAAGTTCTGTGGTCCACAGAAAACTTCAGTAGCTTAAGGCCTTACAGATAAACTCCCTCTTGTTTTTATTTTTTCACCAAGGAAAAAGAAACAAAATGATGCCCACCCAGATGGGAAAGTTTGTGATTAACTGTGTGGTTGAATTAATGATCCATTTTCCAGTACCAGTAGCTTCTGGTTGTCTGCCTGTTTTCCTTACAAAAAGCAGCACATTTTCTATAGTTATCCCATCCATCTTTGATTACTTTATGCCAACTAAAATTTCATGCTGGCAGAATTCTTCAGTGATCATTGGCTTTTAAATTCTACCCCACCCCCCATTCATGACATCAGGCCACTTAGATAAGAGATATAGTATGAGGTGTTTTTCTCTTAATTTTTAATTTCTACATTGTGCCCTAAAAATATGGATGTGAAACATGAAACATAACATATACGAGATTCCTTTTTGATTTTCATGAATTCATCGTCTCTTTTCTTAATAAATTAATTAGATCCCCAGTGAGTTGATATATTAATTTAAATCAGTTGGATCTGACTTTTCAGTATTAGGATGTGGTAATATGGTAATTATTAAAGTCAGTGGCTCTTCAATACCAGCAGTAAGTTTGAAAACAGACGGGCTTTGCTTTCATTGTTGTTGTTGTTGTTGTTGTTGTTGTTTATTTGCTAAAGACCAGATGCTAAAGACCATCACACATGAATTCTCCCATATGTAGTAGAGTGCTCCTGCCAATGCTATTTTTAGCATATAGTAGGCTCTTGAATAATATTGCATTAATGACTTCTATAGAATCCTCAGTCTTATAAGCCAGATTTGGAGTTTGCAACTGTAATTATCAATTGACCTAAACTCATTTTGAATCTTTTCCCTCTAAATTTTAAGGTGAAGCAGGTTACAGATTATGAGAGTAGCCAAAAAATATGTATATATCACTTGAACATGGCTTGATTCCTTAATGCATTAGCAGGTAGATAATGAAGTCATCTATGAATCCAAACATGACATAAAGCTACCAGTGAAGTGGACTGCGCCTGAAGCCATTCGTAGTAATAAATTCAGCATTAAGTCTGATGTGTGGTCATTTGGAATCCTTCTTTATGAAATCATTACTTATGGCAAAATACCTTATAGTGGTGAGTAATTAATTCTGAAGTGGGCCTTTCTGCTGCAGGTCACTTACTTAGGTGTGACTTTAACTGCTTTGCCCAGGCTTAGAGGGCAGAGTTATGAGGCTAACCACACCATGTGCCTGTGGGAGCATAATAGATAAAATTTGATGATGATGATTTGCATTAATAAGGTGGTTTATTGCCTCTTTATCCTTTGCTCTTAAATTGCAGTCTTATAGACATTACTTGCTGCAAGATTTAGTTTAATCTCTGCAGCCTGGGAAGGGGATGGTAGACCTCATAGTCTCACCAAGGAAATCAGTTTGCTTTGTAATCTTGAGTATAATTATCTATGAATTTAAGACCATGATCTTTTTTTTTTTTTTGTTCCATTCTATATTATTTAGGCATGACGGGTGCTCAGGTAATCCAGTTGTTGGGTCAAAACTACAGACTCCCTCAACCACCTGACTGTCCACAGAAATTCTACGACATCATGATGGAGTGCTGGAATGCAGAGCCTAAAAAACGGCCAACGTTTGACGTGCTGCACTGGAAACTTGAAGACTATTATGAGACAGAATTTTCCTATTCAGAGGCAAATGACTTCATAGGATGAACACTGAAGAAGAACACTAAATAATGAAGTAGCAAAAAAGTTCAATAATCAGCCCAGAAATAAACCTTATTAATCAACTGTGAAAAGAGCTTACCTTGACATATTCAAGAGATAGGGTCAACTTGGCCATGTATTATGAAAAAGATTATATGTGCATTTTATCGACTGGGCCACACTGTCGATACTAATCAAACTAATCAAACACTAAATCCAGTTATTTTTCTTTTTAAAAAATACTTACATTTCTATTTATTGTTTGAATCACTGATCAAGAGGATCAACAGATGATAGTCAGTTTTTACTCCGTGACTGTTGTAGCATTTTCCCGTTTACTGATTAAAGTGGTTATTCATTATTCCTCAGATTGCTAAATCCCATCAGGCTGTTATTATGAAGGAATCTGATTGCTTTGCTGCACAGCAGGACCTGTGCTTTGAGATTTTTTTTCCTCTTTTAAAATATCCTGTAACTACAATGATGGGAAAGCCATGTTAAATGACTTGATTGTACTTGGAGTAATTGCACATATTTTTTTCCTATGCATAAAATAATGAAGCAGCTGTTGAGAAAAAGAATTAAAATTTCCCTCATTTTGTAGAAGGAAATCATGGGATTTTTCTTTACCTCAGTATGTGTCATCTGAGAATCATCTACATTAGTTTTAATCTCCTAATGTTAAGAATCAGATTGCACGGCGGATGAGTTATTATCTATGAAAATATGTGAGAAACATCTAATAGCCCGCGAAATCGAGAAATAAGTCTAAAATAGTTTAAGAAAATGAGAAGAGAGCAGTAGGATTGCTACGGCTTGGGTTTCTGAAGAATTTAAAAATATGGGCCTTGACATATAGGCCGGAGTTTTTTGTTTTGTTTTTTTTTTAATGCTTTATTTATTTCTGAGAGAGAAATAAATAATTTTTAATGCTTTATTTCTGAGAGAGAGAGAGAGAGAGAGACAGAGCGCATGTGAGTAAGGGAGGGTCAGAGAGAGAGGGAGACACAAAATCTGAAGTAGGCTCCAGGCTCTGAGTTAGCTGTAAGCACAGAGCCCGATACAAGCCTCGAACCCACAAACCGTGAGATCATGACCTGAGCTGAAGTCGGATGCTTAACCAACTGAACCACAAAGGCTCCCCAAGACTGGTGTTTTAAACTGACTACAATACAGGTCAAGCTTGGTTTTAGATCTCGAGGCTAGGAATAATGTTTGACCTTGGTTATGAAACTGTAATTTTGTCTGGTAGGACAAGAGGGTTTTTACTCATCTTAAATGTGCATTAACCTTTGTAAGAATGCTACTGTCTTCTTCAGCAATGGGCGTATCAAATTTTGTGCTTCATTAAATGATGAGGTAGAATTCTCAAAGGTAGTTTGAAAATAAGTAGGTATTCAAAGATCTTCTGCCATAAAGCAATGTGAATGAGATAGCCATGAGGAAACAGATTTGGGGTGTATTTTCTCATCTTTAAAACAGAAGTAGAGCATATTTAAACCATTAAAGAAACCAACATGAAGTGGATGAAGCACTAAGTAAATGTGTGAGCTCCAACTGGAAGGCTGGAGGTAGTGAGTGCTCTAGGTACTTGACCATTAGCACTTCAGTGATGTTGACAAGACCCATGTTCTCTCCATCCTCTCCTCGGTCACCAGCGTTGTCCTCATTCTCATAGTCACAGATGGCTCAGTGGCAGCTGGGGCTCCCTGCCCTTTCCCCCTCATCCAGAAAATGGGAACTACCTCTCTATGCATTTTTAGCATGCATAAAAATCATTCTTTTTATGTTCAGGCAAATTGGGGTCATACGCCCATCCTTGGATGAATAATAGACTTACTGTATATGTTATGTGGTGATTGGCCTGGCAGAAGTTGTGCCACTAAAGCTGAGAATGTGACCAAGTTGAGAGGTTAGCCTATCTGAATAAAATTAGATGCTGGGGAGGTATTGATTAAGAAGAAAATCCCTGAGATGTAAGTAGGTGTATATACATACATCCAAAACTTCTCTGAAACAAACATGGGTCATGTGGAGCTAACAATAATAGAGACTCTCGGCTTTTTTATAAACAGAAAATATTTGTAAGCTAAGATCAACACGTTATCTAAATCAATTGACTATGTATAGGACAATGTTATTTAAAGACAGTTTAATTGTGAAAATTCAACTACTATATAATTTGTCTTTTTGTATTCACTAATAATAATAAATTTTTAAGTAAGATGTGAATTTGAAATATATAAAGAAGGTTATCCTCTCTTGTTTTAATAACACCTGAAACCCATTTTACTTACCACATTTGATTCTTAGAGACATTTATGTTCAAGGCTCTGTCAAGGCAATCTATTATTCTTGTTTTTGCCTGATGGATCATAGAGAAAAATAATGGATTCAGTTATGAGAAGCAGTAATAGATTTTTTTTAAGCTGACATAAATTTCTTTCCCTGTATAGAATAAAAAGATCAGGAAGAGATAAGTTGAATTTTCCTACAATGAGCCAGTTCTTGTTAAATTTACCTCTCATAAATTGTAGCAAAGCACTTTCTATGTAATGTTTTATTTATGTAATTCAGTTATTTGGAGGTGGTGGTGAGGGATGTGAGTACATCATTTCATGTGGTATTTCAAATCTCTTTTGACAAAAGCCTAAGTATTTTTGCAATAGGAAAAATTCAAAATTCCATTAAGCCTCTTTTAAGAAAGTTAGGAAGGAAATAGGTTTACATTACCTCAGGTCAAAAGAGGCACAGAATGGATTCCTAATCATTGTGGAACCTGAATATTGTATCATCAAAACAAAGTAAAATCAAAGTGACCTGCAATCTGCAATCGGCTGTGGGGAAGGGGGGCTTAAAAGACATTGAGGAACAAGTAGGGGTAAGTATCAGACTGAGCCCATTCACAACATGTTCTCATAACACATGACTGCATGGGACTGCATGGATCAACTCAACCACAAGGGGCCTAACACTCTTTTGATTCTCTGGTGGCCCAAAGGGAACCATTGCTCTTGGATGGATGCCATACTGTCACCCAGCTGGAGCTTCCTTGAGGAAGCAGGACCCAGCTGGTGATCCATGGCTTTGTCAAGCATATGGCCTATCTGCAATAAGGTTTCTCATAGTCTAGTTGAGCATATGGCTTCTGGACCAAAAACCTGTCTTATAGTGTGTTTGTCATGACTTCGTAGGACTTTTTGCAAAGATACATTATGTGAACTAGAATGGTGATAATATGGGTACTTATTCAAATTGTGTTATTGTGTTCTCCCATTGGAAAAGTCCACCCTTGAAAAAAATAGTAAATGAAGTTTATACCTGGATATTGGAATTGCCTGTGGGAACATCTGGAAATGTTCACTTCTGTATTTCTTTGGCATCATTATGGAGAAGTTTTGGTCTATAGTCTCCAACATGGTCCAAAATTTTAGCGTTGTAGAATTAAAAAAAAATAGCTAGGAAATTTGGCGAAGAGAGAATACTTATAAATCTTTTAAATCCATGGCTCCAGCAATCTTAATTTTCACAGTGTCATCTGTTTACTGCCTACACTGCCCCATTAAACTCCTTCAGATTCTCCCTTTCTTATATTAAGGAAGTGATGGTAAATCTCTTAAATTATTTATTATATTTAGACATAAATTGGAGAATAAAAATAGCACACAAACTGAGTTTCAGAGTCTGTTACAAGTTGAGCTTCAATCTCCACTCCGATGGTACTATCTATAGAGGAGTTATAAGATTAAGTTTTAAGGAAAGAAACACCCAATTATTTCCATTTACTCTTCTTGCCTGAGTAGTTTATCTATTAGTCATCTGAAGTAACAAACTTCAATGTAACATCTTTTTCATCCTCATGGAAAATAATCAGCTCTTCCAGAAAAGGGCAACAAATCTCAAACATACGTTAAGTATCTAGTTATGTATATTTCTGTGCAGGGGATTCAAGTCTAATAACATAATAGCTCTGAAATCATATGATAGGGGAAAATGGTTAAAAGCAACTAAAATTACTTGTCTTGGAATAAGCTAAACATTGTCTTGTAATAATTTTCTGAGATTTTAGAATAGAGGTTGTATTGTACTATATGTGAAATGTAAAGTTGTTTGATATTAATCAAATCACATTTAATTTTTATGATCCACACAATTTCAGAGTAAAGGATATTATGGCTTTTAATTATTTTTTAAAATCTGCATTTAATAATAGATTCAGAAAGTGGGAAACAAAGCTGATTAGCCAGATTCTGTATTTTAAAGGTACCACCGTGAGATATTTGCCTCTAAAAAATGAGTATTTCTGTATTATACACTTTAATAATACTTATGTTGTACAATTACATGTGAGTGTATTTATACGTTATTCATTTATATATGTAACAAGAAGGATAAAAGACACTTCTTTTAGGGGTGTCTGGCTGGTTCAGTCAGCAGAGCATGTGACTTTTTATCTCAGGGTCATGAGTTCAAACCCTACATTGGGTGTGGAGCCTATTTTTTAAAAAAGAAAATTTTTTGTAAAAACACCTTCTTTTAATTGTACCACTTGTTACAATCCTGTTATTTTTCTTAGTTCAAAATCAACTGATTTTTAAAAAATTTTTATTTCTGGGTCCTTTAAAATATTAAGGCAAAGGCTTTTCTTGAAAATATATTTTGCTCTAAGTGTTCTCTCTTTATTTACACTGGAAATGATTATTATTTAAAAAATTTTTTATTTTATTTCTTTTGAGAGAGAGAGAGTGCATGAGTGAGAAGGGACAGAGAGAGAGGGTGAGAGAGAATCCCAAGCAGGCTCCATGCTGTCAGTGCAGAGCCTCTTATGGAGCTTGATCTCACCAACCATGAGATCATGACCTGAGCCAAAATCAAGAGTTGGAATCTTACTGACTGAGCTACCCACACGCCCCTGTAACTGATGATTTTTAACTTGACTTTAAAAAAATGGCTTCATTGTTTCAGAGGTCAAGATGGTTGTGGCTCCATGACATAAATTTAATTTATTTTATAGTATTTAAAATGTTTCCTCAGTTGACTGCATTAAGAGAGCTTACATTTGTATAACAGGGAAAGTAAGTCTATGAATCTAGGAAATAGACCTTGCTTATGCCACATACTCACTGCAGGTCCGCTGCCTCATGTCACCTTTGTCAGAGACCCAGGTTGCTGGAGAGACCCCCGGCTCTGATGGCTGTCAGTTGCACTGGCAGTGGAAATGAGAGCCCTGGCGGGTCTCATGTTGGCAATCGAATCCTTGCACCTGGAAGATACACGTGTCACTTATGCTGGCAACTAACTCATTGACCATAATCACATGATCTCACCGAGACACAGGGCACATTGGATGTGTCATTCTACCATGTATCCAGAGACAGAGCACCAGAAATACTCAGTAAACAGCACTAAACACTGTCATACCACAAAAGAATATCAAGTAAATTTTACATGACACTGAGTGGTAGAAAGCCATGTATATTTGTTTACCCAGTTTCTTTCTTAATTATTTTATTCATTCAATAAACAAATGTAGATGAGTATCAGACACAAGAGAGAAATGGACTGAGCTTTCTCTAAGGTTACATCTATCAAGGGAGACAGATTGGGGTATGTGATTCTCAGCTCACAAATCTATGTGCACAATTAAACTTTCCTATTTTCTCCCTAAGAATGAACTTACTGTCTATGAGCTACTATTCCATATCCATTCTCTCACTGCTCCTTAATAGAAGAACCTGTTTTCTGGGAGGCCAGCTAAAAGACCACAGTTTTTAGACTTTTCTGTAGCTAGGGGTTGCCAAGGAAATGTAAGAGAAAATTTCTCAGAAGTACTTCTAGGACGAGTCCATAAGAAGTGGACAGAGACCTGGCATGGACTCTATCTTGTCTTTCCCCTTTTGACAATTTTAGGCCTGAAATTCAGTAAGAATCTTAGATCATGGAGAAACCATATAGTTGGGTCTCAGTAGGGGCTGGGTCCTTGATAAGAGGGCAGCTGTCATACTTTTCTTGGATGGCCAGCTTCAGAAATTCTACTACAAAGCTGTCATCATCAAGACAGTATGGTATTGGCACAAAAATAGACACATTGACCAATGGAACAGAATTGAGAAGTCAGAAGTGGACCCAAAAGAATACAGCCAACTAATCTTTGACAAAGCAGGAAAGAATATCCAATGGAAAAAAGACAGCCTCTTTAACAGATGGTGTTGGGAGAACTGGACAGCAACATGCAGAAGAATGAAACTAGATCATTTTCTCACACCATGCACAAAAATCAACTCAAAATGGATAAAGGACCTGAACGTGAGACAGGAAACTATCAACACCCTAGAGGAGAAAGCAGGAAACAACCTCCTTGACCTCCACCGCAGCAACTTCTTACTTGACACATCCCCAAAAGCAAGGGAATCAAGAGCAAAAATAAACTGTTGGGACCTCATCAAGATTAAAAGCTTCTGCACAGCCAAGGAAACAACCCAGAAAATTAATAGGCAACCAACGGAATGGGAAAAGATAGTTGCAAATGACATATCAGATAAAGGGTTAATATCCAGAATCTATAAGGAACTCACCAAACTACACGCCCGAAAAACAAACAACCCAGTGAAGAAATGGGCAGAAGACATGAACAGACACTTCTCCAAAGAGGACATCCAGATGGCCAACAGACACATGAAACGATGCTCAGCATCCCTCCTCATCAGGGAAATACAAATCAAAACCACACTGAGATACCACCTCACGCCAGTCAGAGTGGCTAAAATGAGCAAATCAGAGAACTCTAGATGCTGGCGAGGATGTGGAGAAACGGGCACCCTCCTACACTGTTGGTGGGAATGTAAACTGGTACAGCCCCTCTGGAAAACAGTGTGGAGGTTCCTCAAAAAATGAACAATAGAACTCCCCTATGACCCAGCAATAGCACTGCTAGGAATTTACCCAAGGGATACAGAAATGCTGAGGCATAGGAGCACACGGACCCCAATGTTCATAGCAGCACTCTCAACAATAGCCAAAACATGGAAAGAGCCTAAGTGTCCATCCACGGACGAATGGATCAAAAAGATATGGTTTATCTATACCATGGAATACTACATGGCAATGAGAAAAAATGAAATCTGGCCTTGTGACATGGATGGACCTTGAAGGTGTTATGCTGAGTGAAATAAGTCAGGCAGAGAAGGACAAATATCATATGTTCGCACGTATAGGAGGATTAGGAGGAACTTAACGGGGGACCATGTGGGAGAAGAAGGGGGGAAATAGTGGGGGAAGGGGGAGAAGCAAACCATGAGAGACTCTTGAATGCTGACAAAAACTGAGGACTGATGGATGTGGGGGGGGGAGGGGGGATGGGCACGGAGAGGGGCACTTGTGGGGATGAGCACTGGGTGTTATATGGAAACCAACTTGACAATAAACTATTTGTAAAAAAAAAAAAAAAAAAAGGAAATTCTACTACAGGAGAGAAAACTAAACCAACATTATGCTGTTTTACCAATTCTTATTTCCAATTTCTCTCTCTAGAGAGTGAGACATCCAATTTCTGAATGGCACATTGTCTCCATTCTACCAAGTATTCTACCAGGAAAACAATTTCTTAGTTCTTTCTTTCTTTTTTTCTTAGTTTATTTACTTTGAGAGAGAGAGAGAGAGAGAGAGAGGAGGGCAGGGGCAGGGAGAGTGAGAGAGAGAAAATCCCAAGTGGACTCTGCATTGTCACAGAACCTGAGGAGGGACTTGATCCCACAAACTGTGAGATCATGACCTGAGCCAAAAACAAGAGTTGGACGCTTAACTGACTGAGTCACCCAGGTGCCCATCCTGCTATTTCTAGAATTTTTTCCTAAATACTGGATGCTTATATGTTAAGGTTTTGGAGGAATTGGAATTGTCTAGTCCTGATATCAGGTTATCCCTTGTCTATGTGGCCATCCTCTGAGATCTGAGATATCTTTCCTCCCATCTGAAGTGACATCTTGGTCTCAGCTCTTTCTCATCTATTTTCATGCTCTTCTTGGGTCCAAAAGAAGCATTTGACCCGTCTGTCCAGATGCTTCCACCACCAGGAGCTGTTCTCTCCTGCTCCAGGACATGTGTCAGGAAGTACTTGGATACTTTCCTCCTTTCCAGGCTCTACTTGGGAATACTTCTCTCAGAGTCCCCAAATCATCTGGAATTCCTCACATTCTTCCTACTCACATATCAGAATAGGGCCCTACAAAAGTCAGGTACATCCCGTTGGCTCCATTCTTCCCCTGTCCTTGAGATCTTTTGTCTTTTAGGGTAGTAGAGTTGGGTGGGGTGGATCAGAAGGCTGACTGCATTTCAAAAGCTTTGGATTTTTTAAAAAAAGAATTTGACTCTTGTTTTTCTATTTTCCACGTAATAATCTTTTTCTTAGATAATAAGTGTCTTATGGTCTAGTTGCCTGATATGGGAGGACCAAAATATAATAGAAAGGGGCACCTGGGTGGCTTACTTGGTTGAGCGTCTGACTTCAGCTCAGGTCATGATCTCAAGGTTCATGGGTTCGGCCCCCACCTTGGGCTCTGCTGACAGCTCACAGCCTGGAGACTGCTTCAGATTTTGTGTCTCCCTCTCTCCCTGCCCCACCCCCACTCATATTGTGTCTTTCTCTCAAAAATAAATAAACATTAAAAAATTATATGTAAAAAAGAAAATACATGGGAAAAACATCAATTAATATCTTAAAATAGTATCCTGCCACACATGGAAATTCAACAAAAATTACACCACTAATTATTTAACTGTGGTTGTGCTGAGTATCATTAAGGAGAAATGTGGGGTACTGAGGCAGTGAATAAAACACGTCCCCATCTCTAGGTCTGGGGCGAAAGGCAGAATGTGATGTTTTACTGCGGTCTGAAAGATGAGAAGGTATTCACTAGCTCCAGGGGAAAGGTAGGCACAGCAAAGACAAAGAGCGTAGGACAATTGAAGAGCTAAAAGAAATCAAATTTGCCTTGTGTATGTGGGATGAGGGGGAATGACACAGGTTAAGACTGGCCTGGCAAGTGCTGTTCCAATAATAATATTATTATTAATCCTAATGGGCAGACACTGAAACCTTTAAGTTGGCAGCATGACCTAATTTTGATTTTTAAAATTTTTTGATTTTTAAAATTTTGATTTTTAAAATTCACCAGCATACGGAGAATGGATATGAGGGGTCAATTTAGGAGGTCCCGTTGTCCGGGAGAGAGATGATAGTGGGTCAGATGAGTGGATGGCAAGAGGCCTAGAAAATTGAATACGTGGGAGGTGTTTGGAGGTTGAACTAGCAGCTCCTTATAACTGGTTATGGGGTGAAGAGTAATTAGGTCTCAAGGATGACCTCACGTGTCTTCTAGGAGCGACTAGACATGGAACAGTGGAAAAGAAGCAAGTCAGGGGAACGGTGATCATAGGAGCTGGTTAGCTGAGTTGTCATGAAACATCCAACTTGAGATGTTAATTAAAGAGCTGAATATTTGTATCTGGAGCACAGAAGTGAAGTATTAAGCCGAATGTAAATTGAAGACGACTTGAAGACGACTTGTTAGAAGGGAACCATGCAAAGGTAGGGGACCAGTCAGGATGAGAGCAGAGAATGAGAAACAAAGAGGACTAGTTCTGAGGAGATGGAGCATTTAAATTTGGGTGGAGGGCACCTGGGTGGCTGAGGTGATTGGGCGAATGACTCTTGATTTCGGCTCAGGTCATGATCTCACGGTTCGTGGGATTGAGTCCTGCTTCCGGCTCTGCACTGACAGTGTGGAGCCTGCTTGGGATTTTCTCTCTCTCCTTCAGTCTCTGCTCCTCCCTCCCTCTCAAAATAAATAAGTAAACATTAAAAAAAATAAATTTGGGTAAAGAAAAAGGAGTCAGAGAAGTGGGTGGGAAATCAGGAGTGTGTTATCACAGAAAATCAGCAATCAAGGATTGCCAATCTACTAGACGTTTATGAGAGGACAAGGACCAGAGAAAGTGAGTTTCCATTAGGTTTTAGAAACACATTTGTCCTTAGAGAGTGTAGTTTCCCTGGAGAAGGGGTATCAAAAATGAGGCTAGTGGGCTGAAGCACAAGCATGAGATGGGAGAGGACATTTATGGCCTGGACAGTTTTTTCCCATAAGGGAGTGTGCACACAGGAGAAGTGAATGTGGGATTCAGAGGTGGGTGTGTGTAATTCTAAAAGTCAGAGAGACTAGATCTTCTTTGAATGCTGTTAGGATGGTTTTGGGGGGTTATTTTAGCAGACGTAGAGTCATACGTAGTGTGGGAACATTTTGCAACTCAAAGAATTCTGAAAGAATAACTGTGGCCTTGCCCACTGAATTTGTGTGGGTTATATAATATGGATATTAGTTGTTAAGCTAAACGTCTTTGCCTTAAGGGAATTAAGTTCTGGAAGGTAGTAAAAACACTTTTGAATGGATACACCTCTTCTTCCAGGACCACTTAATTTTGTTTTCATGAAAATTTCATGATGAAATTTTCTTACCTTTTTCCCCAAGATTGATTTAATTGCCAATATTCTGTGAGTAGACAGAAGGCTTGTCTTTGTAAACAAAAATTTTAACTGGATCAGAGAAACAAACAAACAAAAAACAGAAAGAAAAATTCAAGTAATCGCAAGTAAAATATCTATTCATTTTCCTTGAATATGAATGTCTGGCCTAATTGTTCAAAATGAAACACTATGGCTCATTGCAGATGAATTATGAAATCCATTTCAGAACACATTATAATAATGTCAAGGAGGTGATAAGAATCTGGAGTTTTAATATTTCAGGGGGAGGACATTTGAACCACCCCAAAGAATATAATCATAAGAGAGAATAAAAGGGAAAAGTGAAAGGGAAATAAAATAAAGCAAGCCAAGGCTGTTTTAAGAAAACATTTCATCAGGGGCGCCTGGGTGGCTTAGTCGGTTAAGCGTCCGACTTTCGCTTAGGTCATGATCTCGCGGTTGTGGGTTCGAGCCCCCCGTTGGGCTCTGTGCTGACTGCCAGCTCAGAGCCTGGAGCCTGTTTCAGTCTGTGACTCCCTCTCTCTCTGACCCTCCCCTGCTCACGCTGTCTCTCTCTCTCTCTCTCTCTCTCTCCTAGAAATAAATAAAACATTAAAAAAAAAAAAGAAAACATATCAAAATCATAAGAGAAATGTTTCTTCATATATCTTGTTAATCAGCTTATGAATAATGCAGAAGTGCACTTATTTGGCTTTAAAATATCCTTGAGTTTTAAGTTTTGGGACTTGAGTCAAACAGACATGATTCTGCAATAAAATCTTTCTTGAGAATTATCTTCATCCACCTATTTTCATAAATCCGCAGAGTTTTAGAGCTGGTAGTCACCTTGGAGAGCATACAGTTGGTCTCACAGGACTTCTTTCCTTCTTTTGAAATGAAAACCCAGAAGAAAAAAATAATAAAAAGCAAGGGGGTATTTAGTCATTTGAGAGAGAGTTTTCCTCATACGAAACTGCTTCTTAGACTCTTTAAATCCTTGCAGAATTATTTGCAAATCTTCAAGAAAAGACTTGGCATAAATAAAATTGCCTCAAGTTAATTGCCTTTCCCCTGTATTTTAGAGAAACTTAGAGCTCTTAATTTAGAGAAAACCAAAGATAAAATTCAAAATATGATTTTGTGGCTGCGCATTAAAAATATTTTAAAGCATGCAAGATGTGCGATGTTGCACAAATGGAAATGGGTGCCAACATCAAGTAATAGCAGAAATCAAAGCAACAAGATAAACTAAGTTCACAAGTTCTCAAGCTGACCAGCAGATGGGGGCCCAGCTTGCTGCTGAAGTGCTTTGACTGGGGAAGAAAAGAAAAGAACCTTAAAAATAATCTAAACTCTCATCTAATGTTTAATTAGTATGAAGAAAATAGCGGAGGTAGGTCACTTGATCGTTAAGTACCTCTGCTCAGACCTGCAATGAAGATGCTGACTATGGATTACAACACAGAGCCTCACAGTTCCAAAAAAATTGACACTTATGCAGTTCACTCCTCCCCAAACTGTAATTACCAAAGTAATTTTGAGTGCTCACCAAGTAGACTAAATGGCAAAGTAAAAAGCCCTCATGAATGCTCCTTTTTTGATATATAGATTTTAATGTTTCAGCTATATTTTTCTGCTATACTCCGAATATCCTCCCACATGCCCAATTATATTCCAAAAGCACTGACATACTCTCTATGTTGTAGCTTGCTTTCTTTGCTTATTCACTCTTGTAACAAAGAAGTATGGATACTTCTGTGAAATTAATTTTAAAAAATTATAGGAATTTTGATTGTTACTAATACAAAAAGTAAAACATTTTCAATGCTACCTTGCAAAACTGACAACTAACCAAAATTCATTTTTTTTTCAATTATAGGAGAGTTAAGGCATTATTATACAAGTTAAAAATGCACATTTCCCCCCACTGTGCTTTAGAACTTTTAGTTTAGGAAACAGTGAAAATGATATGTTGTTTGGGGCATTAGCTCCACTTAATTTGGTACCTTAGAATAACTTTATTTTCTTCCATTAAATCTTTAATGGACTTTCAGCACAAAATTTAAATATATTAATATGTCAAATATTGATTTTGTGTTAACATTTTAAGGCTACGTAAATCATATTGATGCTTTTTGGTGGATCTGAAAACCAGTTGATGTATACTTTATTATCTGCTCAATACTATGATTTTAAGTTTATTTGTTGACTAAAGAAGAATTACATCTTTCAGGTTCATTCTATTATGATAATCAGATTTCTGATACTGTGAAGAAGACTTAGAAAGATTCATGTACTTTTTCTCCATAAATGATACAACTATATTTTCTTTTTCTCATCTGAAAGATGAGATAATGACCTGAGCTGAAGTCAGACGCTCAACTGACTGAGTCATCCAGGTGCCCCTTCTTTTTCATTTTGACATTACTTAGTTAGATTTTGGTGGTCTCTTATGTGGCAACAAGGTTTTAAGAAAGAAAAGCATTACTTGATTAATGCTGGAAAAACGCCAGTGCAAGGTTGACTTCATATCTTGTGGGTCTTATTGTTTCTGGGGTAAGATGGATGGATGAAAAAAATATAGAATGTTAGAATCCCAGTGTGGTTCTGACAGACTGCTGTGCTAAGAGAGAATCTGCCTCTGGGACCATTTAAGAGAACATCTTATTTACCTATAGACCAAGTTCAGTAACACCTTTATAAATACTAGCTAGTTTTGGGACAAAAGAAGGATAGCAGAAAGGAAAAGGTGGATGTTCTCAAAGAAATTTAGGAATTTTCTTCTCTATGCATCCCACAGGGGTTGTCCTACTTTCCCTACTTCACACTCTCTGTGTTTGGCAGAGTGAGGGAATGAGATAAGAGGGAAAGGAGAAAAAAGGGTATTGGAAAGAAGAAATAATGTAGTGAAGCATCGAGATGGTGAGCTAGTGGGAGAAAACTTAACTCTTCCCTCTTGAGACCCTCTAGTCATATTTATAGGACCTATTTCAGTCTTAGCCAGAGATTTACTGACAGATCTTTGCCAAATCAAATCACGTAATTCTGTCAGCTTTCCCCCTTTTTCTGTTCATTTAAAGATATTATTGTTAGTATTAATTAATTGCAATGAGGATTTCATAACCATAAAGCCATGAGTATTTTAAGAAGATCTTGAGATTTTTTAGATCTAAGTATGGTTACCAAATATAGCCAACTCTCAGAGACCACTTAGTGGGTTATGTGCAGAGAACTTAGTTCTGGACTGATATTCTCTGGCCACATAACATATTTCTGAGCTTGTCTCTTTTTACAAGTTAGTCACTGCATAGTTAAGGAAAGCCATCTAATTTAATTTCAGTGTGGGCAGTAAATCTTCCACTATGGAAGTTGAGATATAAGGAGGTAGAGCAGTAGTGGAGGAGAAACTGCTTTGGCCTTTCATTCAATCATCATTTCAGCACTTAATGAGCACCTGCTCCATGCTAGGGACCACATTAGGGTTTGGGAATAAAAATACTAGTGATAGAGGAAACCTTATGATGTTATGTGAATAAGGCTTTGGAGCTAGACTTATTGGAGTTGAATTCTAGATTTGGGTTACTAGTTGTTAGCCTTGAACATTTAATCTCTCTTATCAGTTTTGTTATCTGCAAAATGGGTATATTACATAGGTCACAGATTTGTTTTGGAAATTAAATGAAAAGAGCAATTTGAACAGTATTTGGCACATGGCTACGTGCTCAATATATGTAATCTGTGAAGATCCAGTCTCTGTCCTTCAAGACAGTCATCTGGGGCGGGGGAATATAGGTAAGTAATGAATCACTGGAACATAGTAAGGTGACCCAGACTTGCATAGGCCTTTATGAGGGCTCAGGAGACACAGAAAAATCAGACTGGGTGGCTGGTTCAAGTTGGAAACGGATGTTAACACCAGGTTTTGAAGGGAATTGCATGCCAAGCTAAGGACCTATACTGTAGTCTGAAAAAATATTGGTATACAACATACTGGCTTCTAGTCTGAGCTTCAAGCTCAGGAGATCTTTGTCCGAGAAACTCTAATAGTTAGGGTTTTCAACCAGTAACCCCTCTCTTAAGTCATGAAAGAGCTTAGTTTTACATCTTTAGCTTTTGATCCTTTTTGTCCATCAGAGATCTAGGCTTCGTTCTTAGGGGGCCCTTTATCTCACCAAAAATTTAAAAATTAGTTTTATGTTTAACTTATTTTTATCTATCATCATTAGCCATATTTCTCAAATTACTACTAATGCTTTGCATTTCATCCCTATCTTAAAATTTAGTCTCTTTCTTTGGACAATTTTGGAATTTCTTGGCCCTTATAAAATGTTTATTTGCCCCACATTTTTCTTCAAGTCTGGCATATATTATAGAAGAGAAAGCACTGATTTAGGAGAGCTGGTTCTAGTGCAGTAACCACAGCGCAAAATGGGGTTTGGTGGAGAGAGCTCCTTATGTAGGGGAGGAGGCCTGTTCCTTAACTCTGTGACCTTGAGCTGACTAATTACTTCCTCTAACTCATTTAAAAAACTTTATAAAATATGGATATCACCATGGAATAATGAATATGGAAATGGCTAGCACACAGATTATTCTGAACAATCTAAGCAGCATCTAGTTCGGGCTCATGACCAGGACCCATCCTCCATCCTGCAGCTTACAAGGATTTCCTTGTCTCAGGGGAGCTCGCTTCTATATTGCAAATGCCTAAGGTTAGCATGGTGCTGGTACTTAGTAGACAATCGGTATATATTGTGTGCACGAATAAACAAAAACAATGAGAAAACCCAAACCTCTACAACTAAGAACACAGCTTCTGGCTTCTCGGCAGGTAGCAAGTTAAACACGTCTGTAAGAGCATGCCAAAGATTGCATGATTTGCTGACACCCAGATCAGCTAGTGCTTGGTGGTCAGGAGGGGTAACTGCCTCCAGTTAGGAGGAGGAGCGGGAGCCATTTAGTATATGGGAAGAACGTAATCTGAAGCTGAGTCCAAAGATTCTCCACTGGTCATCTCCTCACAACTCTGTTTCTATGAAATACCACATGGTGCTGAATCTTTCCTCAAAAGCTTTCTGCAGAGAAACACAGGATAAGGTTCCTGATTGATTCATTAGAATACCTGTTTCCAGAATAAGTAAAACCAAATGGATTAGATCTATTTTCCTTCAGGACTGAAACTTTAGGGATTCTTTATCTCCATTCACTTCACTCAGTGTAGAATCAAGAAGTTACCTGTGGTTGAGATCAATAGAGACCAAATTTAATATGACGATGGATCATCTCACATTAACCAGGGAGAAAAAAAAATTTTTATTGTCTCAATTTTCATCTATGCTAAGACAAAAATTAAGTACACATACATGAAGGCTGCTGTGGCTGATATCAATTTGTCAGGCTTATGACTGAATAATTTTAGGAAATTTGAATGTCACAAAAGGAAATGCTTTGTCAAATCTTGGACTGAAAAATTTCCAACTGTGGGCTGGTCCTTTAAGAAGAGTTTCCAGAACCATAAAGGACACTTTCAGGTCAAAAAAATGTTGTCATTACAATCTAATTCAGCTACCCTCAGGCTAAGGCTTTTTTTCAAGTCTCAGGGTGATTCACTGTTAGTGGTTTTCTCCATTCTGGAGATACATGTTTCAGATCAGGTTAAAGTGACCATTTATTTATTTATTTTCATTCAGTAACTATTTATTGAGTGCGTATTATGTGCCATGTGTTTTCTAGGCCCTGGGGATAATGGGACAAACAAAACAGAAGTCTCTGTCCCATATTCAAAGTATGATTTCACCCTTACTCTTATTCTGACCCAGTATTTCTGCCTGAATCCTGCAGTTTCCATAACCAGAAGGACAATATTATGTGCGTGTAAGGGTGAAATGGAGCTAAAATGCTTCTAATTATGTAGTTAATCTTCTCAAAGTTCTAAAAGACTCCAATTGTTTACTTACACTGCCATATAGTTGAGCTTTTTTTCAAACTAAATTCTAAAGCCTTGATGATGTTTGACACCAGTCTCCACTGCCCTATGCCTGCCTAGAAAACAGATAACTAACAATGCTACCTCTTAACTCCATAATAAGCCCTAGTTTTTTATTCTAGAAACTTTCTAGAGATATTTTAGGTAGAATTTATATGAAATAACCTAAGTGCGTACGTTTTTGTAAAAAATGTAATGTTTCAAGCTTAGATTATCATAGTTTACATTAGGGGAACTACCGCAGGGTACTGTTGGCAAAGGTAAATCTTTCTAAAGAGAAACTGAAAATATAAGTCCTCTTGATGCCTGAACAAACATTTCACTCAGTTCTGCTGTGAAGGTCTGTCTATCTGAGTTTTGTCAATTGCAGTGTTTCTATAGCTGCAACAACAGCAACAAAATTTCTATGGTCTGATCCATAGACCAAACCTTGCAAGAGCCTTATGAGACTTCTTGTTGCCAAGAAACTTAAATCCTACCTTGGACTGTGGATCTTCAGACCTTTGCAAATGTTCTAATTAACTCTGTGTTGGTATTGTACTCTAGATAATAGTTGTACTCCATAGGTATGATTCCCTCAGAATGACTCCGTATAAAGCTTACTCCTTTGTATAGAAAAGCATCTCCTTTGATAAAATCAGTAAAAAGAAACCTCATGTCTTCTGCCTATTTCTTCACTGGATTATTTGTTTTTTGGGTGTTGAGTTTGGTAAGTTCTTTATAGATTTTGGATACTAGCCCTTTATCCGATACGCCATTTGCAACTATCTTTTCCAATTCTGTCGATTGCCTTTTAGTTTTGTTGATTGTTTCCTTTGGAGTGCGGAAGCTTTTTATCTTGATGAGGTCCCAATAGTTCATTATTGCTTTTAATTCCCTTGCCTTTCGAGACGTGTTGAGTAAGAAGCTGCTGCGGCTGAGGTCAAAGAGGTTGCTGCCTGCTTTCTCCTCTAGGGTTTTGATGGTTTCCTGTCTCACATTTAGGTCTTTCATCCATTTTGAGTTTATTTTTGTGTATCGTGTAAGGAAGTGGTCTAGTTTCATTCTTCTGCATGTTGCTGTCTAGTTCTCCCAGCACCATTTGCTAAAGAGACTGTTTTTTTTCCATTGGCTGCTCTTTCTTGCTTTGTCAAAGATTAGTTGACCATATATTTGTGGGTCCAGTTCTGAGTTCTCTATTCTATATCATTGGTCCATGTGTCTGTTTTTGTGCCAATACCACACTGTCTTGATGATTACTGCTTTGTAGTAGAGGCTAAAGACTGGGATTGAGTTGCCTTCCACTTTGGTTTTCTTCTTCAATATTACTTTGGGCCAATAGACACAAGAAAAGATGCTCAATGTCACTCATCGTCAGGGAAATACAAACCAAAGCCACACTGAGATACCACCTCAGACCAGTCAGAGTGGCTAAAATGAACAAATTAGGAAACTACGGATGCTGGTGAGGATGCAGAGAAAGAGAATCTCTTTTGAACTGCTGGTGGGAATGCAAACTCAGCCCCTCTGGAAAACAGTGTGGAGGTTCCTCAAAAAATTAAAAATAGAGCTCCCTTATGACCTAGCAATAGCACTATTAGGAATTTACCCAAGGGATACAGGGGTGCTGATGCATAGGGCCACATGTATCCCAATGTTTATAGCGGCACGTTCAACAATAGACAAATTATGGAAAGAGCCTAAATGTCCATCAACTGATGAATGGATCAAGAAGATGTGGTTTATATATACAATCAAATACTACTTGGCAATGAGAAAGAATGAAATCATGCCATTTGTATCAATGTGGATGGAACTGGAAGGATGCTGAATGAAATAAGTCAGTCAGAGAAGGACAGATAACATGTTTTCACTCATATATGGATCTTGAGAAACTGAACAGAAGACCATGGGTGAAGGGAAGGGAAAAAATAGTAACAGAGAGAGAAGGAGGCAAACCACAAGAGACTAAATACAGAGAACAGACTAAGCATGGATGGGGGGATGGGGGAGAAGGAAAATGGGTGATGGCCATGGAGGAGGGCACTTGGGATGAGTACTAGGTGCTTTATGTAAGCCAATTTGGCAATAAATTATATTCATTAAAAAAAAAGAAACCTCATTTAGAATGGAGTTTGGAGGCCAAAAGGGGGAGCTCTCTCTCCCTACCACTAGTCCATTGCAAATCCAATGGGAATAGAGGGAAATTACTCTAGATATTACTTTCTTACATCAGCAGGAGGAAGGAAGTTTTCTGGGCAATAGCCCAGCCAGTGAGAGACAGTGGCAACTAAGCAAATGAAAAGCCACTATACTTCCAGCTCCTAGTTTATTCCAAAGGATTTTTAGTTTATAACAGCCCCTCCTAACTCCCTCCTTTCCTCTAGAAAAGAGTGGTTCTCTCTTTTGGTCTCTGGACTTGCCTATGGTTTTCGCTGTAGCTGGCTTGTCCTGGATTACAATTCTCTGCTATTCCCGAATAAACTCATTTATTTCTGGTAAAACAACTGGCAGGTTTTTTTTTTCAAGGTTAAAAATTTCAGGTTTAAAATAGATATCCGTCTTTTGTCTGTTATGGTGTTCATGATTTTTCCACTCCCCTGTTTTTCTGACTTCTTCCAGAAAGCAGGTATTACATATCTGCTTACCTCACCTTGTCCAAGTTTGCCTTTAAAGTTAGTGAGAGTAATTTGCTTCGCATTATAGTGATTGCAGTCAGTTGACTTCTCCCCTCTTTTTATTCTATTTGTCATTTGTTTTCCTACCAATGGTCTCAAAAGCAGAACTCTACATTCTAATTCAGTCAAATCAACACGATAAGCCTCAAAATGAATGAGAAATTGGTCTCAACTGAAATGTGGGATAGAAAAGATGGCTATTCAAAATATTCACTAGTAACATTATAAGATCAGCATATGAAAAATATCAGTGAAAGAATAGGGTGACCCTCAGCAAAAGTCATATTCCTTCTCTTAAACTTCCTTTTCTTTTGTTGTTCCCTAAATGTGGGCATCTCCTTTGCTCCTAGATTTTCTGTTTATCTTTAAATGCATTTCTGCTAGAGATCTGGTCTACTCTTTTGGCTTTAACTATCATCTGTATGTACAGTGAACAACTGTGAGTATTCACTGAACACTGCTGGTTATTCTTTCCTTGCCCTGAGGTTTTTCTCTGCCCGGCTTTGTGCCATGGGAGGTTGGTTTCCATAGACCACATAGCCCTGGCTCCCTGCCCTGGCCTCTCACTGGATTTAGACAATGGAAGGAGGGGAGGAAAGTGAATTTGGGTAATTATTTATCTTCCCTTCTCATTGCTCAACAGTTATTGTGTTTCAGCTCTTTCTGGCTGGCTCTTTCCCTCCCATGGCGGCTCCCACTGGGCTCAGGTAGCACATCACTTCCTCCTCATGCTCCCGTGTATCTGGAAATAATGCAGCTTCCTTCTGTCGCTGGTTTTGTGACTCTCTCTCTCTCTTCCATCCCTTCATCCTGCCCACACTTTGAATCCCAACAGAGACAGCTTCTCATTGGGTACCAGAAACCATGTTAAATGTTAGAAATTCCATGGTGAATGAAGGAGGTAATGTGTTTGTCTTTGTGGAGCTTATACCCTGGCGTGTGGGCATAGTCAGTATGCCCAGTGAACTAGTAAAAAAAATTACTGTTTGTGGTAAAATTTGTGATAGCACCAGGGTGGCATAAAGGACAGACAGGTGTGGGGATTTGGAAAGCAATCTAATTTAGATATGCAAATATATTCCTGTGGAGGTAACCACTTAGGTAAGACATCAATGATGATAAGTAAAATAGCCATTTGAAGGACAGGGGTAAAATATCAGCAAATACAAAGGGCCCTAGGCAGAAAAAGAGTTTGGTGATACTTATATCTATATCTAAGTAGAAGACCTCATAATTAAATTCTCTTCTGACATCTGAAAGTGTTTATAGATATATTTTTATACACTGAACTAAGACTTGAATCATACTTGCTTTGTGCCAGGCACTGTCAAAAATGCTTTATATTATCTCATTTAATCTTCATTAAAATCTTAAAAACAAATGTTTTTTTCTCCACAGAAAAGATATGTCCTATGGTCATTTTAGACTTGGCAGATTAAGGACCTATTCTATTACTTCTAATTCTATCAGTCTTATTTACTTCAGTGGAATTCACATTATATCAATCCCATGGGGTAATAACTTTGATATTGTACTGATTTTTTCCCCTTGTCTCTCATTCCCTTTATCAGGCATGGATCTTCATCAATTATCCCTTCAACACATCTCTAAATGTTTTTATTTATTTTTGAGAGATGAGAGAGAGAGGGAGAGAGAGATAGAGAAAGAGAGAGAGAGAGCTTGTGTGTGCGTGCACGAGTAGGGGAGGGACATAGAGAGAGAGGGAGACAGAATCTGAAGCAGGCTTTAAGCTCTGAGCTGTCAGCACAGAGCCCAACGTGGGTCTTGAACTCGTGAACTGCGAGATCATGACCTGAATTGAAGTCAGCTGTTTAACCAACTGAGCCACCCAGGCCCCCCTCCTTTCAACACATTTCTTACATGTGTCACTGTCTTTCTATTCTCAGCAATGCCCTAATACAAGCTATTTCCTTCCATCTGGATCAGGACATTTCTGTAGCATCCTCCAACTATCTTCCCTGTCTTCGCAGCGGAGAGTCCAAAGAAGCTGCCACGTTAGTTCTTCCTAAAAAACAGTTCACCATGTTTTCCTCCTTTTAAAAAACCACTAAGGTCTCTGCACATCATTAGAGTGTTTGTGGTCTAGCTCTGTGCTCTTTATCCTTAATCTCCTGTTTTCTTTAACATGGGTGTTCTGCACCTGACTTTCTGATTTCTTTACATTTTTTTTGCACGTGGAAGAATCAGAAATTCTGTGTGTACCATTGTCCTCAAGTATAAATCAGGTGAACGTGTTAGTTGTGGAAGGGGGTGATGTGTTAATTTAAGAATCTATATTTGGAAGATTTAATCACTATATATTACAAAGGGATTATACACATGTGCCTAACACACTTATAAATGTGAGAACTGACTCCCTCTTACTGCATCCACCGTGCTGACTAAAAACCAAGGTAGAGTGTCTCTAACTGGGTGTGTGTGTGTGTGTGTGTGTGTGTGTGTGGTTATCTATCACAATTTTATTTTCTTTACAGCAACCCTTTTGCTCAGTTGAATGATGTATTCAGCTATGAAGATTAATTTCTATTTAAGGAAATTAATTCTATTCATTTAATACATATTTATTGAGCCATTATTACATGAAAATCCTGTTTTCGGAGTCATGGGGAATATTAAAGATATGATATGCTTTTCCCTCTAAAGGAACTTAGAGCCCACCAGGTTCAAAGTTAAGCTTATAACAGATTGCCTGGAGGGTTCCTGGGAGGTGCTAGAGGAACCCAGGCACCTAGGTAGGTAGAAACCACTTATTAATTGATTCACTGCTTGGATTCGCCACTTTGTAATGGAGTTTAATTTTCTTTCTTTTTAGTCCAAAGCTGCTCTCTGGCTCAGTGCTTAATCTTCACTTATGCCTCTTAGCATTAAGAAACAGCCAATATTTGTCTGAAATTAAGGATTGAGAAATCGATGTTTTAAAAAAAGTGCCTAGTAACCAGTCTTCTAGGGCATTTACTCACTTTCAGTATCACTTCTATTTCAATCAGTGCAGAGGCTCTAGCACTTATTGTCTTGCCTCAAGATCTAGTACTTTTCCCTCAACATGACATGTTCTTGCGTCTGCATAATTCAGTCTAGAATAATGCCCCAGGAATTCTAATAAGCCAGTCTGGGGTGTCTTTTGTTCCTGTCTGTATACCTTAGGGAAGTCAGGGAAAGGAGAAGGGGTCTTGGTATTTCAAATCCTTTAGAAGTCATTGGTATGCCCATTGGCCCAATTTTGTTCTCTTTTGAGGTCTCTCCATTAATATAAATTGTGTGCATGCCTCTTAGTTTCTCTCATTGTCTGAAATGATGTTTCCATAATTGTGGGAGCAGCCAATTTCTCTTTCTACCTCTCAATCTCTCTCTCTCTTTCCTGTTTTAAAACAAAGTAAAACAAAACAGTGGTATAAAGTAATTTTTGACATGCCTGAAGGCCAGTGCCATCATTTCTTATGTTCTACTAAATTCACAAGTCCCCATTAGAGATGGTGGTAGGAAAGCTAGGGATGGTAATGTCATTATTCCAGTTAGGTAAGTAAAGAGACATTATTTTATTTATTAAAAAAAAATTTACATTTATTTATATTTGAGAGACAGAGTACAAGTTGGGGAGGGGCAGAGAGAGAATGGGACACAGAACACAAAGCAGGCTTCAGGCTCTGAGCTGTCAGCACACAGCTCGATGCAGGACCCAAACTCATGAATGGTGAGATCATGACCTGAGCCAAAATCGGATGTTCAACCGACTGAGCCACTGAGGTGCCCAAGAGACTTTATTTTAAACAAACCAAACCACATACATTAGAGGTGCTGTTGATTTTCAAGGTAGTCTCCTTAAAAAAACTATGCTTATTTTAATAAGGATGATGCCATTTTTCAAGTAACATTTTTTCTTCCTTTTTCAGAATTGCCTTCTAAAACAATTTCACAAGAAAATTTTCTGCAATATTAATTATTTACTCTTTGTTTTTGACTAAAAGCATGATTAGCCAAATTAAGATATTTGCCTTTTCAAATAAATTTTGGTTAAAAGGTGAATTTAAATATACCCTCAAGACGAAGACTTGATGCATTCTCATCATTAAGAATGCACCATAGACAGGTTGCTAAAATACTTTA
Source organism: Hyaena hyaena (assembly GCF_003009895.1). Taxonomy (NCBI): domain Eukaryota; kingdom Metazoa; phylum Chordata; class Mammalia; order Carnivora; family Hyaenidae; genus Hyaena; species Hyaena hyaena. Next base: position 41,278 of record NW_024081792.1, on the reverse strand, counting down.
AACAATGGCTATATTATTGGAATACGTTATGTATTATGCAAAGATGACTGTTCTGAAGGGGTCACAGGGAGCAGTTTTGGTGTATTTGCTTAGAACTCAGTCTGTTACCTCAAAGCAGGGGTCATAAACTCATTGAATGACTTGGGCTGGGAATAAGACAGCAGCAAGTATGGTGAGTTTAATGACGAGGCTGTCAAGAACAGACAGCTGCTACTCAGACACAGCCAGATGTTGTCAGGACACTTCTGAGCCTCGTGTTGCCAAATCACTGACATTCCAAATCTGTGGAGAATGCGAGGGAGTCTGGTGACTTGGGGGTGGCTGGTACCATTGACGGTCATGTTTCAGTCATGTGGTGACTGAACATCAAAGGAGGAATTAGAGACCCTGAGTGCAAATTGTGCATTTGAGAGTTTGCCTGTGAAAGGAAGAAAATAGGATGTTTGCAAGGTCCAGTGGATTTCCTTTAAGGTGGATATGAGGGAGGCAGGAAGGATTGGAGGCTAAGATGTGGATAGTGTGAGTGCAGAGGAAACAGTGAAGTGTTGTGGAGAACAGGACGAACCAAGAAACATGGGAACAGGGAACCTGGAATAAAGCCAAGGGTCTAGGGAGAAGGGAAAGTTGTAGGAAGGAGGAAAGAGACCTCATCCCCTGGGAAAGAGATTTATTGTGGTAGAGTTGGAAGATAAATTATTTGGATAAAAATAGAAAACACACTTGTCAAATCAGTTCATGCTACTAATCTGTGAGGAGTCGCTAATATGATTGATAATAGAGTTAAGATTCAAGAAGTCATATTGGAATGTAGGAGTGATAAATTGAAACAAACAAAATGAAGCTTAATGGTGATAAGTGTAAAAGTTTCCCCTTATGCTAAAGTAAATCATTTAAAGCATAGAATGGAGGAGAAATGACTTAATACTACTTCATGGGGAAAAGATTAGCATTTTACTTGATGAAAAGCTTACATATTAATGATGCCAGGAGGGTAACATGATTGCCTTAAAACTAATATACAAGTAGTTTAATGAATTGGGAAAATATTGGGTCCAGCTCAGAAGAATTATAATTTGATATGTGAAATGTCTAAAATGGAGGGAGAGGAAACAACTCATCACTGGGCACTAATTAAATAAACTATGAACATGCTCATAATGGAATACTTTGCAGTTGTGAAAAAGAATAAAGAAGCTATCAATATGTTAATTGGGAAAGATTTTTAGGGTGCATTGTTAAGCAAAAAAAGAAGGTGTATAATAGTTTATATTGCATACTACCTTTTATCTGTGAGATAGAGGAAATAAGAGTATATAATAATATTTGTTTTTATTTGCAAAACAGAATTCCAAAATAATACAAAAGGAATTTTTAAAATGTGGCTACCCATAGTAGGCAGAGTGGGAATGGAGTAAGCAGAGACAGGATAGGGATCGTACTGCTCAATATAACCTTTTATATTTAATTTTATTTTGATCATGTGAATAAATTGCCAAATTAAAACTAATTTTAAAAAATGAGACTGGTAGTTGGTTGAAATTAACAATGGAGAAGTTCCAAAAACACTATCCAAAATTATCTTCCTCATGATAGGGTTTACATTTCATATATCTGTTCTTCTCCATAGTATCTTCAATAATACTTGCCATGTACAAGACCATCAATTAAATATTTGTTGGCCAAATGAACAAATGATTGCATATGTGAGTGATATAACACGAGATGACATCTCTGCTCAAATGTATGAATGGCTCTTGTTTCAAAGAGGAATTAGCCCTGTTTTCAGTTCTACGTGATCAGAGCAGAAAGAAAGAATGAATGAGTGACAGTTACAGGAAGGCAGAAAAAGCAGTTTGTTCTTTCAAGAAGCATTTTGGAGAGACTATTCTGTAGCAGAGACTGGCGTTATCAAGTGGAATAAGAAATGGTGTAAGCTTTCACAAGGTTCACAGTTTAGAATCAGGGTGTCAGGTACAAAGATAATCACAGTATAAGCAAATGGGCCCAATGCTGCAGATAGACAGGAATCTGGGGAGAGCTGAGCAAACCTGCGTAAAGGTGTATGTGTGGGTTTGGGGGAGGGGTCATAGTTAGCTTCCTGGAGAGTGGCAGGCCTGAGTCCAATCTTAAGATAAAGGGGGAAAGGGAATGGGAGAAGGGAGGGATAATCCAGGCATAGGAATGGCAAGAGCAAAGATTCAGGGCAGAGAAGAGGAGAGTGTGTTGGGAGGAACATCAAGTGGTTCCTGTTGGTTGGGAACACAGATGTCAGGCAGGGATGGCAGCATATGTGACAAGAAATGCACACCAGCAACCTTGAACCCAGTATAAGAAAGATGTTTCTAACAGGCTGCCTTGTCTCAAGGGGGAATGGACCTTAATGATGGTTTTCCTGTTCAAGCCCAGGCAGGTGACGTGACCACTTATTAGTGCTACAGAAAAGAACAGACCATGGGCTCAGAATAAAATAGAACCTTGTCTGTAAAAGAACTGCACTGCAGAAAAAGAGGAGAGTGGGATCATTACACCCGAGTGCTCTGACACATCAAAATTGCATATTTTCTTTTATATAAGTGCCACTTCAGATCACGCCCCACCCCACCCCCCTTTGCCTGCTGGTTAACAGGGGAGGAGAGGTGCCATGACACTCCGGTGACAGAGCGGAGACTTTGTGCTCATGATACAGCAATGGGGAGAAGGTGGAGCTTGAAGTGAGTAAACTGGAAAAAGGCTGTTTGCAAAGGGTGATGATAATACACATTTGAAAAGGGCCTTGTGGCCAAAAAGCATTAAATGCTATTATTTTGTTGAAGCTTGAATCTTCCCTGAGGACTGACATACAGATCAGTCTTATTACAAGGGGCTGATTTTTTGTTCTTCAGTAAGGACAGTAAAGAGAAGAAATCTAAGAGTGCTGTAAGGGTTTGGACCAGATGGTCATTTGTGACACTTTACACTCCTGAGTTCAGTAATTAAAGGATTGCTGTTAAAATCTGCCTTAGGACCGTATAGCCTCTTATCACTCTCATAGAAAGAATCTCTTTGAGGCAAAGGAAGGTTTTTGTTTGCCTTTGCTCCCCAGGACTTAACATAGGGTCTGGGCACCCAGCAGAAACATTAAATAAGTTCTTTTAATAAATGAATGTGGCAGAAGAGCACCAATAGTCTTCTGATGTCTTTTATGTTTATACTAATACCTAACAGCTCTATGAATCTTTTGACACACACCCACACGTGTGCACACACACACCTTTTGTAGATGTAACAGCTGAGGAGCAGTGAGGTTAGATAACTTGGCTGAGATCACAGAACTAGTTAATGACGGAGCACACAAGACTTTCTAACTCCCAAGCTCATAGCCACAGACTACAGTGATGGGAGGTTTATTTGCCTTGTTCTGTTATTTATTCTCTTTCTATGTTTTTTAGATTATATTTACTTTCAAAAGCGACACAAAGGAAACAAGATGAGACACGTTCTCCTTAAATTAAACCGCAAGGCCTTCACGCTTGTTAAGAAGGACTCGAAGGGTAGCAGCCTGCATTTCTCATGGGAAGCCCATGTCTGCTTCAGAGATTTGTCCTGTAATTTGGAGAACCGGTAGAAGCTGACAGTGTAGTGAAAAGGATACAATCAGTTTCCTGACATGGGAAGAAAGCCTGTGAAGAGGTCAACTCCCTGGAGGCCCTGGGCGCCAACTGTGGGACAGAGCTAACAACTTCCAGAGGGAGCTGGGGCCAGCCTTTCCTCTCCAGATGGCTCATTGCAAGATGGAGGGCCCCGCAGTGGGGGGCTGTGGAAGGGGCTGTCCTGGAGGCAGGAACAAGTAATAACAATGAGGAACCCTTCTGATACCAACTGGGGCACGCTGTCCCTGAAAAGGAAGGATCCAAACTACTGTCGCCTCACAGCAGGATGCTGTCTCTCACGCTGCTCAGCGATCTCACCAGCACTTCCTTTGATGTGAATAGTTATAAATACACTAGAAACAATCTTGCATGTGTTTCATTCTTTGGAAAAAGTGATTATACTAATTACTAGCACTTTGAATGTGTGTCATTATAGTCAAACACTTGAGGTGAATTTTTTTTTTTTTTTTTTTTTTTTTTACCTCAGAAGAGAAGCTGCAACACCCTGTACATATGGTACTACATTAATGAGTTTCCAAGAATATACTTTAAGCAATTTTGGGTGTTTTCCCCTTATGTATGATATTTACTCTCTACTCACCTGAGTGATTGTGCTTGCAAATTCTACAGCAATGTAACCCTGTCACTATCATTTCTTGAACTTCTCTCTCGAACAAATAAGAAGAAAAAGCAAACATAAAACCCACAAAGTTCGTTTCACTTCACATAGCTATAATTTTCTATCTTCCTTTTCCAAACAAAGCCTAAAAATATGACTTTTCAAAAACTTTTATTTTAGCTTTTCTGAGATTGTAATTATGATAACATTCACTTTTATCTCTTCTTGTGTTCCTAACATCAAAGACCTTATACAACTGCTACGGGGATTCAATGTAACACTTTGGAAGCCACTGTTTGGCTCATCATTTCATTGTTTTAAATTATCAAATTGCCATAACATTATATATTTTTTAAAGAGCTTTAACACTTTATTTATTTGCTCATTAAAATAACTAGTCTCGTTTTACAGCTATCATCTTGGCTCAGGGAAGTTGAGTGCCTTGCAGGTTGGCAGGTGGTAGATGGAAACTGGCCTTGGATTTTTTTTTTGTCTGGAGCTTCAGTCATGGCCGTTATCTTGCTTTTCTGAGGGGGGACATTTATCTCAGTTACTAGGAACACTGGCACATGCCATTGTCTTCTCTATTTACAGCTGCTTCGTGTACAGCTATTTAAAACAAGGAGAAGAGGAATAAAAGACTCTAGTAGAAGATGGGAATAGATGAGTATCTGGAGGGTGTGGGTTTCACTGATTTCTTCTGCCTCCCAGGAATATTTTCTGCTCACTGCTGATCTGTTGGAAGCGCTATTTCTCTGAGAGTTGGCTTTTTTGGTTACTCTAGAAGACAGGATGAAAACAAGGAGAAGCTGAAAGATCAAACAACTCTCTTCCTACGTGGAGAGGGGCTGTGACAAGAAAACTTTACAGAATCTCCCAGAATTCCCTGGATCTCTCCTCCCATCTTCTTGTCCACACATTCTCTGCCCCTCTCCTTATTCTCTTTTACTTTTCCTCAGCATCAAGCCCTCTCCCTTTCACCAGGTCTGTGAATCTCTTACCCTTTCCACGTTTTTGTCAGTCTCTGAGGCACTGGGAGATAGTAGCTCCCTGAAGTAGAACAAAGGATCGTGGTCTTTGTTTAACAAATAGTTAAGAAGCCAAGAGCTTAGTGGCCACAATGTCATGTCATGCTTGTCTGTGTCAAATGATAAGAAACTGTAGTACCTCCTCCTTCTACCAACAGCTTGTTTAGCTGGCATGGACAATGTGGCCAGAATATCTATCTCCATCCGCATCTCCATTTGCACCTGCATCTCCTTCTTCATCTCCATTTTTATTACTCTATCTCCATTTATGTAGTTATGTATCCACGTCTCTTTCTCTCTCTTTCTCACTCTGGCTCACTTGTTGGCTTTCTCTCTCCTTCCTCCAAAATGGGAAAAAGAAAGCTATCAGTTTTGTTTTGGTTTTACATATCTAAGTAGCAATTATTTTTTGAATTTTTCCTAAGGACTTATAAAACAAGAATCATGTAATGACACTTATAAGTAATAGCTTGTCATACCAAATTTAATATTTAATAAGAAAATTAAGAAGTGTTACATCTGGGCTGAGAATGCTGAGAGATGTCTGATTCCCATTAGATAAAATTCACCTAAGGAGATCTTTAAATATAAAAGTCTCACTATCTGGTAGTCACTAAACTTGAAACTTTGCCCCCTTTTAGTAAATTTTATGTTGATATTATTGAAAATGTCCACAATATGTGATGACATTTGTTGTTAAAAATCAGTTATTAATTCAGTAGGTAGTATTGTGACAGGCCTTCCCATGTTTTTTGCTAAAGAAAAATATAAAAAATTTGTGAATGTTAAGCAATTAGGTAGAACAAGGGACAAAATGCCAAACGAATAGAATAAACTTCAACAAGAAGCCAAACAGCCATGTGAGTGAGAAAATGACTTTTTACGTTCCTTGTGTGAATGTTTAAGGCAATAATTAGACAGGAAATCACCCTAAATACTTGATACTAAAATATATACTATTAGTTTTAAGATTCTCTTAGGGGAGGCTATTACAACATTATATTAAAACTATTGTGGCAGAAATTGTTAGTTGCCTACCCAATATCCACTTGTCTTTCCTTTTTATCACTAAAAGTACTTCAATATCAATGAGTCACTATCAACCCAGCTAAAAATTATGTCTCAGTCTCCCTTTAGATAGAGGTGATAGTGAGATATAAACAATGACCTTTACCCAGGAGGCTGTAGGTGCCTTTTATATGCCTCTTTCTTTTGACTTTTTTACCTGGATTGTAGACACGATGGATGCAGAACAGTGGCTATCTGTGACCATGAGGTGGCTTTGAGAATTGATGCCATGAAAATGGCTAGCAGAAAGAGAGCTTTGCGTATTTATTACTCTGTATAGCATCCACAGTAGCCCTATGCTGGTGCTTTCATCTGCATGATATCAGAAAAGTGATCCCATTTATACATGTGTGCATATATAATGTGTGGTTTCCATATATCATTATATGTGCATCATAATCAATCTAGTTGACTTCCTCAATATTCCTTCTCCGTCCCTCAGCCACCTCAGTCATATCAAACTGCTCTTTTGTTTTTTTCTTATCAGTTTTTGCCTACTTTAAAATTTCCTTTGTATGCTTATCACTTTTTCCTTACTCTAAAATTTCCTTTGTGTTATGTTTATTGTCTGTCTCTCTTTGCTAAAATATCAGCTTTGCTAGGGCAGAGATCCTTGTCTGTTTTGCTCATGGAAGTATCCTAAGTGCTTAGAACAAGGTATGGCATATAATAGTTGCTTAGGAAATATTCATTGGCTGAATGGATGTGCTGCTACATACCAATGTCAGTGAAAACTTGGCAACATCTATTAATAAATTACAAGTAATAGAGAACATAATCTTCCATGTGCATGTGGAATATATGTCTCTGGATTTTATGTGTAGTGTTGATTATTAAAACTCAAGAAAGCATAAGGGGATTGGATAAAGACAACAAAAGGGCCATTAAAGAGGGCTGGGTGTTAAGGTGGGCATAGAAAGAATTAGGATTGTCTAGTCTGGTCAACCAACGTAAAAGTTAACTAAAGTGCAAAAAAACCTTAAAGGACGTGAGGAAGAAGCGTTCATCAAATTCCAATCCCAAGTATAAGTTGTCCATTTTAACCCGACAGAGGTAAATTTCATATAAATATAAGGATACAATGTAAAGATGTCAGCCATGTCCATACAGAACTCATCATCCTAACCAGCATACGTGTGTCAGCACCAAATCTGAGAAGGCTGAAACTCGGGCATCAGAGGGATCTTGTCAGGTGACACAGAGGTGAAGGTAAGGTCCAACAAGATGTGCAAGGTGAAATTGCAGCTGGGAGAGCTTAACACACCTCCATGGGGCTAGTGGCAGAGATGCAGAGAGCGTTGTAAGAACTGGGGTTGCGAAACAAGGCTCCAGTGCCAGGACAGAACTGGGAACGGGTGAAGGGAGGGAACGGAGAGCTAAGTAGGGAGCCCAGGAAAGGATACAGGGAGACCCAACCCTGGAGCTGAGGTACAAGGCAAGTACACACCATTACTGGAGTATGCAGTCCCAGTGGCAGGATGGATTCACCGAAGATCTTAATACTGGCACACAGAAGATGCTGTCATCCTTGCTTTGGGGTTTAACTATTCTCATGGCTGAACATATAAGTGTGCTATGGCGCTGACTCCAGTTTTTGGAGTGTGATATTGTAGCAGGAAACCAAATGCATGAAGTGACATAGAAAAAATAATCCTAACAAACATGGCCTACATCTGCATCTGTAATTCGTGAACATTTCTGGTTGCTTTTGGTTTCAAAGAGAAGAGAAAACATGAAATACAAAGAACTCCACATAAACTCTAAATAAGTGGTGGGACACCTGGATGGCTCAGTCGGTTGAGTGTCCGACTTCAGCTCAGATCATGATCCTGCAGTTCATGAGTTTGAGCCCCACGTCGGACTCTGTGCTGACAGCTCGGAGCCGGGATCCTGCTTTGGACTTTGTGTCTCCCTCTCTCTCTGCCCCTCCCCTGCTCATGCTCTGTCTTTCTGTCTCTCTCTGAAAAATAAATAAACATCAAAAAAAATTTTTTTAAGTCTAAATAAGTATAATAACTTTTGGATTCCTAATAAGTAATTTAGGGGAGCCAAGGCTATATGGAATGTATCAATGACATTTTTGAAGCTGATTTCTATGGAACAGTTGTAGCTACCATGAATCTTTTTGGTGTTGATGAAGTTTTGAGGTGATAGGGGGGTCCATGGGATCCTGAGTCAATGACGAAGAAAGAATTCTTGAAGACAACTTTGGTGCAAAAAGGTGATTTTATTAAAGCATGGAGACAGGACCTATGGGCAGGAAATCTGTACTGGAGTCCTGACAGATAACTCATTTTATACCCTCAGGTTGGGAGGGGGTCAAGGAAAGAGTAAGTCTCTAAGGAATCTTGGAAGCAAGGTTTCCAGGACCTTGAGGAACTAGCTGTTGCTAGAGAAACACCACTTATTACCATTTAATAAAACCTTAGTCATGAGACCCTTCAGATGTATACTGGGGACCCATGAGCTTGGAGTATGATTGCCAGCATATATCTTGGGGCAGTTGAGATCCAGGAAGTTGATTTACAGGATCCTGAAGGTTGGGATAATGTTAAGCTAGTTCTCTTTTGCCCCTAGCAAAATGTCATCATCGAGGTAACTGAGCTCTTAGAGGGAAGTCACTGTTGGTTTTAAGGACTTGTCAATGGGTTGTAGGCAGTAAGGGAATTAAATTTTTCATTTGCCCTGGTTTCCCACATTACCATGGCAAGCACTTAAACCCCTTTCCTTTGTTCTTGGGTAGCCAGGAGTGTCCGAGGAATATCACACATATTCCACCATGGGGAGGGGGTGGAGGTATGTCAGCCTGTATTTTGCCCTCAGCTTGCCTCACAGTTCCTCATCAGTGTCACTCTCAGGAAAGTATGCTAAAATGGAGAAACCACGAATTTAATTGAGTTTATTAGTTTATCTTTTGAATTAAGTGAGCTTGCAAAAAATTACACAAGAGAAAATATAAATTTTCCCTATAGAATGTTAGTATTTAGTATCATAGCCACTACTAACCCACTTATTTGTAATTTGACTTCTCCTTTGGCTGACTTTTTAAATCTGTATAAGAAGAGTTTGAAGCATCGCATTGCCTTATTGCCTGTTTTAATGCCAATGTGGCAAAACATTTATCTGCAAAATGATTTCACCACATGTCCTCACGTTTATTTCTGTAAATGCCCTGACTTTGCATTTTTAATAGGCTGTGTTCTAAAGGAAGATCTTTTGGCATTAAATAAAACTTTCCTTTGAGAAACCACAACATGATTGGTTTTTTATGTATGTGCATAGATTATTTATAGAGAAATGGGCCTGGGGACCCATGAATTCATACTCAGAACATTGCGGTGTGTTTTCCACAATAAATATGCTCTCATTAAAGATGGTAATTTTTTGGTAAGGAGGCAAGATGGCGGAGAAGTAGGGAGCTCTGTACATTTCACTCGGCCCCATCTCTCAAACAGGGAAGACTTGTAGCCATAGGACACTGAACCGCAGGAGTGTGGGAGGAAAACAGACAGAGTCCACTAAGAAGATAACCTCATAGGTGCATGAGTGTGAACTGGGGAAGATAAAAATGGGCCGGGACCCAGAGACACAGAGGGAGAGGAAGGAACCCCCTTTGGGGGAGCCATGGAGAGTTGAGGGGAAGAGAAACAGTGCATAAACTGCTATAGAGCTGTCCCTGGTGAAGAGAAAAACCTAGGCTCAGGGCAAAGTGTTCCTATTTCTAGCTGTGGTGCTGGCTTTGGGCTGGGTGTCCTGGTCCCAGGTGGCACCAGGAGAAACTGCTCCACTGCTCTCCAGGCTCCATCCCTGGATGGGAGGTGGCTCGGCCTGCGGGATTGTATTTCTGACAGTATCAATAAAGCACGTGGACTAAGACCTGGAAATAAGACGGGGCTTGGGGCATAGAACATGGCCCATCTTGGCTACGCCCACAGCACAGCGAGATCGGACCCAAAAGAGTGATTTGCAACACTTGGTTCGAGAAGGGACTGGGGTGCTGCCTTTTTTCTCCCCACAACCACCAAGGCGGGACCTCAGGGAGCTGCCCATGGGACTTCAGTGGAAGCAAAACCTGCCCACACTAAACCACGCCCATCCCCGCTAGAGAGCTGCTTTTTTTTTTTCCCTTTCTTCCTTCCTTCCTTCCTTCCTTCCTTCCTTCCTTCCTTCCTTCCTTCCTTCCTTCCTTCCTTTCTTTCTTTCTTTTTTTACCAAGGCCAAGACAAGATCAACATGGATGCCCTGCCGTGATTAATTCTAGATCAATTCTTTCTATTCAGATATATTTTCCCTTGTTTCATTTGTCTCCCTCCCCTCTGCTGGACTGGGCACTCTGGTCATTGGTTTGCTTAAATAGTCACATTTAATCCATTCTCTAGATGTATATTCTACACTTCCACCATTACCATTCTATCTCTTTCTCTGAAGTAATTAGAGAACATAGTTTCTCTGAGTAACATTATCTTCATTTCTTTCTCCTCGCCTCCTACCATATTCTCCTCTTTCTCTCTCTGAATTAGGCCTGTTAGTCTCTCTGCCTCATCATTGTCCAATTTTGCTTTCTCCCCTCCCCTGTCATTTCTTTCTTTGTATATGCTCTTCCATCAGCACTGCATACACCCTGCTCTTTATTTGTAGCTGGGAATTCTGGTTTTATGCTTTTAGACTGTCCTTTGTCTTTTTCTTTTCTTTTCTTTTTCTTTTTTCTTTTTCTTTTTCCCTTTTGGTTTGCTTGTTTGTTGGATTTATTTGTGTGTTTGCGTGCCTTTGTTCCCTGTGTGTGTGTCTGTCTTTTTTCCTTTCCAGGGCTACCTCAAAAAACAAGCCAAAGTACACATGGTGGAGAGTCCCAAATACCACTATGAGTAGGGAAATAAAATAACCAAAGTCTCAATAAGAGAGACCAAGAGACACCATTCAAAGAACAATTCCTAAATGGACAAGACCTGGACAGTCAATGAGCCTTCTTTAATATAGCAGTTCTCGCAGGTGAAGAGTGCATAACAAGCTTTTAAAACTGATAAGAGATGAAAAGCTAGCCAAAATGATGAAATGGAAGAACTCTCCTCTAAAGAAATTCCAGGAAGAAATGACAGCTAAAGAAATACTCAAAATATATATAAGCAACATAACTGAATAAGAATTTAGAACAATAGTTATAAAATGAATCGCTGGGCTTGAAAAAGGCATGGAAGACATCAGAGAAACTATTGCTACAAAGACTATGGAGCTTAAAAATAGTTGTGATGAATTTTAAAACTGCTATAAATGAGATGCATAATAAAATGGAGGCATCTGATGCAGATTGAAGAGGCAGAGAGGAGAATAAGTGAATTAGAAGACACAATTATAGAAAAAGAGGAAGCCAAGGAAAAGAGAGATAAACTGATCCAGGAGCATGAAAGGAGAGTTTGAGAGCTGAGTGATACAATCAAATGGAACAATATCCATATCATAGGAATTCTAGAAGAGGAGGAGAGACAGAAAGGCACTGAAGGAGTACTTGACAAATCATAGCAGAGAACTTTCCCAATCTGGGGAAGGAAACAGACATTGAAATCCAAGAGGCACAGAGGGCTCACCTCAGACATAACTTGAATCAATCTTCTGCACGACATATCATAGTGAAACTGGCAAAATATAAGGACAAAGAGAGAATTCTGAAAGCAGGTAGGGATAAAAGGGCCCTAACATACAAAGGGAGACCTATCAGAGTAGTTATAGACCTAACTACTGAAACGTGGCAGGCAAGAAAGGAGTGGCAGGAAATCTTCAATTTGATGAACAGAAAAAAAATGCAGCCAAGAATCCTCTATCCAGCAAGCCTCTCATTCAGAAGGAGAGATAAAAGTCTTTCCAAATAAGCAAAAATGGAAAGAATTCATCACCACTAAACTAGCCCTACAAGAAATCTTGAGAGGAACTCTATGAGGGAAATGTTGCAAGGAACACAAGGTACCAGACACCACTACAAGCATGAATCCTACAAAGAACACAGTGACTCTAAACCCTTATTTCTCAATAATAGCACTGAATGTAAATGGACTAAATGCTCCAATCAAAAGACATAGGGTAGCTGACTGGATAAAAAAACAAAAATCCATCTATTTGCTGTCTACAAGAGACTCGTTTTAGACCTGAGGACACCTTCAGATTGAAAGTAAGGGGATGGAGAAATATCTACCATGCTCTTGGAAGTCAAAAGGAAGAAAGCTGGAGTAACCATACTTATATCAGACAAACTGGACGTTAAAGTAAAGGCAGTAACATGGGATGAAGAAGGGCATTATATAATTATTACAGGGTCTATCCATCAGGAAGAGCTAACAATTATAAATGTCTATGCACCAAATACGGGAGTACCCAAGTACATACAACAATTAATCACAAACAGAAACAATCTTATGGATATGAATGTGCTAACAACAGGGGACTTTAATGCTCAACTTACAGCAATGGATAGATCAACTGGACAGAAAATCAGTAAAGAAACAATGGACTTGAATGAAACATTGGACCAGATGGATTTGACAGATATATTCAGAACTCTACATCCTGAGGCTATGGAATTCACTTTCTTTTCAAGTGTGCATGACCCATTCTCCAAGGTAGATCATATACTGAGACATAAAGCAGCCCTCAATAAATATAAAAGAACTGAGATCATACCATGCACACTTTCAGATCACAATGCTATGACTCTTGAAATCAATCACAGGAAGAAGTCTGGAAAACCTCTAAAAACATGGAGGTTAAAAAACACCCTACTAAAGAACAAATGGGACTATCAGGCAATTAAAGAAGAAATTTTAAAAATATATGGAAACAAATGAAAATGAAAATACAACAGTCCAAATTCTTTGGGATGCAGCAAAGGCAGTCCTAAGAGGAAAGTACATTGCACTCCAGGCCTATTTCGAGAAACTGGAAAAAGTGCAAATACAAAATCTAACAGCACTCCTAAAGGAACTATAAGTAGAGCAACAAGAGCACCCCAAACCCACTAGGAGAAGAGAAATAATAAAAATCAGGGCAGAAATAAGCAATATAAAATCCAAAAAAACAGGGAACAGATCAATGAAACCAGGAGTTGGTTTTTTGAAAAAATAAACAAAATTGATAAACCTCTAGCCAGGCTTCTTAAATAGAAAAGAGAGAGCACCCAAATAGGAAAAAATCATGAATGAAAATGGACTTATTACAAGCAATCCCTCAGAAATACAAGCAATCAGTGAATACTATGAAAATTATATGGCAAAAAATTGGACAACTTAGAAGAAATGGACAAATTCTTAAACACACACGCACTACCAAAATTCACATGGGAAGAGATAGAAAACCTGAACAGACCCATAACTAGTGAAGAAATGGAATCAGTTATCAAAAATCTCCCAACAAATAAGAGCCCTGGGCAGATGTCTTCCCTAGGGAATTCTACAAGACACTTAAATCAGAGTTAATACCCATTCTTCTCAAGCTATTCCAAAAAATAGAAATTGAAGGAGAACTTCTGGACTCATTCTACGAAGCCAGCATCACTTTGATTCCCAAGCCAGACAGAGACCCAGCAAAAAACGAAAACTACATGCCAATATCCTGGATGAATATGGATGCAAAAATCCTTAACAAGATAGTTGCAAATCGAATTCAACAGCACATAAAAAGAATTATCCACCATGATCAAGTGGGATTCATTCTTGGGTTATAGGGCTGGTTCAATATTCAGAAATCAATCAATGTGATACATCACATTAACAAAAGAAAAGATAAAAGCCATATGATCCTGTCGATAGATTCAGAAAAAGCATTAGACAAGATACAGCATCCCTTCTTAATAAAGACCCTCGAGACAGTCGGGATAGAAGGAACTTACTTAGGCATCATAAAAGCCATCTATGAGAAGCCCTCAGTTAACATCATCCTCAATGGGGAAAAAACTGAGAATTTTCCCCTGAGATCAGCAACATGACAGGGATGTCCACTCTCACCACTTTAACATAGTGCTGGAAGTCCTAGCATCAGCCATCAGACAACAAAAGGAAATAAAAGGCATCAGCATTGGCAAAGAAGAAGTCAAACTTTCACTTTTCGCAGACGACATGATACTCTACATAGAAAATCCGACAGACTTCACCCGAAGCCTACTAGACCTGATCCATGAATTCAGCAAAGTTGCAGTGTACAAAATCAACATACAGAAATCGGTTGCATTTTTATACACCCATAATGAAGCAACAGAAAGAGAAATCAAGAAACTGATCCCATTCACAATTGCACACAAAAAAAAACCCATAAAATACCTAGGAATAAACCTAACCAAAGATATAAGAGATCTGTATGATGAAAGCTACAGAAAATTTATGAAGGAAATTGAAGAAGACACAAAGAAACAGAAAAACATTCCATGCTCATGGATCAGAAGACTAAATATAGTTAAAATGTCATTACTACCCAAAGCAATCTACACATTTAATGCAATCCCGATCAAAATTGCACCAGCATTCTTCTCAAAGCTATAACAAACTATCCTAAAATTTGTATGGAATCCCAAAAGACCCTGAAGAGCCAAAGTAATATTGAAGAAGAAAATCAAAACGGGAGGCATCACCACCCTAGACTTTAGCCTCTACTACAAAGCTGTCATCATCAAGACAGTATGGTATTGGCACAAAAACAGACACATAGACCAATGGAATAGAATAGAGAACTCAGAATTGGACCCACAAATGTATGGCCAACTAATCTTTGAAAAAACAGGAAAGAGTATCCAATGGAAAAAAGACAGCCTTTTTAACAGATGGTGTTGGGAGAACTGGACAGCAACATGCAGAAGAATGAAACTAGATCATTTTCTCACACCATGCACAAAAATAAACTCAAAATGGATAAAGGACCTGAACGTGAGACAGGAAACTATCAAAACCCTAGAGGAGAAAGCAGGAAACAACCTCCTCGACCTCAACCGTAGCAATTTCTTACTTGACACATCCCCAAAGGCAAGGGAATCAAGAGCAAAAATGAACTAATGGGACCTCATCAAGATTAAAAGCTTCTGCATGGCAAAGGAAACAATCAATAAAACTAATAGGCAACCAACGGAATGGGAAAAGATAGTTGCAAATGACATATCAGATAAAGAGCTAGTATCCAAAATCTAGAAGGAACTCATCAAACTCCACACCCGAAAAACAAATAATCCAGTGAAGAAATGGCCAGAAGACATGAACAGACACTTCGCCAAAGAGGGCATCCAGATGGCCAACAGATACATGAAACGATGCTCAGCGTCCCTCATCATCAGGAAAATGCAGATTAAAACCACACTGAGATACCACCTCACACTGATCAGAGTGGCTAAAATGAACAAATCAGGAGACTCTAGATGCTGGCGAGGATGTGGAGAAACGGGCACTCTCCTACACTGTTGGTGGGAATGTAAACTGGTGCAGCCCCTTGGAAAACAGTGTGAAGGTTTCTCCAAAAATTAACAAGAGAACTCCACTATGACCCAGCAATAGCACTGCTAGGAATTTACCCAAGGGACACAGGAGTGCTGATGCGTAGAGGCACATGTACTCCAATGTTCATAGCAGCACTTTCAACAATAACCAAATTATGGAAAGAGCCTAAATGTCCATCAGCTGATGAATGGATCAAGATGTGGTTTATCTATACAATGGAATACTACATGGCAATGAGAAAGAATGAAATCTGGCTATTTGTAGCAACATGGATGGAACTTGAGGGTGTTATGCTGAGCGAAATGGGTCAGGCAGAGAAAGACAGGTACCATATTTTTGTACATATAGGTGGATTAGGAGAAGCTTAATGGAGGACCATCGGGGAGGAGAAGGGGAAAAATAGTTGAGAGAGGGAGGGCAGCAAATCATGAGAGACCTTGAATACTGAGAACAAACTGAGGGCTGATGTGGGTGGGGGAGAGGGGTAGGGGATGGTGGGCATGGGGGAGGGCACTTGTTGGGATGAGCACTGGGTGTTATATGGAAACTATATTGACAATAAACTATGAAAGAAAAAAAAAGATGGGAATATTTTCGGAACCTGGATGCCTGCATTGGAAGAAGTGATTCTGGTTTCTAGGAGTCATTATTTGGTGGAGGCCAGAAACATTCTTTGGTAGGTAGTCCTTTGCCAATATCCTTCCTGGTGGCCTTCCTACAAGAGAAGTTGGTCCTACCTGTAAGCTAGTGCTGTGAAAATCATTATAAGAAAAAGGAACAATCTTTTTGAGAGCTGAGGAAACGAACACTTTTTATCCTTTATCTCCCTGTGGTCATGATGGATAAACACATTAGTTCACTGTGTACAAAGGACATGCAGCTCAATTATTTACTAGAGGCATAAATTAAATGCTGAGCAGAGTTCAGGTGGCAGGGCATCTTTCTTGGAAAAAAGTAAAGGGGGGAAAGAAGAACCTTAAATGCTCCTAATCCTGCCTGTTCATATTACAGTGAACCAATCAAGTTTAATCCATTTCAGTGTTGGGCTTTAAATTTTCATGCTTTCTTACTGGTTTTCCGTGGAAGCTGGTATGCAGACCAGCCACATCGCTTGTTTGTTTTTTATCTGAACAAATGTCTTCATTCTCACCAAAGGAATTGTGTATTCTTTACCCTTTCTCTTCCAAAAGACCTGTCAAAGCTCAGAAGTGTCATGTTAATGTTTTATGGACACAGTAGCCCAGCTGCTTCAGGAAATGGCGGTACCACTTCAATAATTTACATTGTTTCTGCTCTACTTTTCCTGGTGTCTGTAAAGTTTCAGCAGTGAAAAACCAGACAGCAATAGGGCTTCTAGGCGACATTTCTGTCTCTAGAGCTTTGTCCACTTCTAATCCTATTTTTCCCCCTTAAATGAAAAAGTCAAGCAATTTCCATTTTCCAATGCTAGTGGGAACTATCAATCCATTCTCACACAGGGGGATATGCTTCAAGTTTATTCTGTGGTTCAACTTTCACACTTGTTTTTACCTATTGGATTTATTCACCATACTTCTTAATAAGCAACATATTTCATATTAACTTGTTCACGGAGGATTCCATTCATAAATATCTTGGTTTCTTACCTTACTGAAAACTTTACGGCGAGAAGAGAATACATACTTCTCTGCCAGTTTGATATATTCATGTAAAATCTGGCACATTAATGACTCAGGTATTTTTTAAGATTTAAAAATATTATCACAAATAAAATTTGCCTTTGGTTGAAGTATGGTGTGATGGAAAGAAAGCGTTGGCAGTCAGGAGGCCTCAACTCGTGTTCTAATTTTGTCCCTCACCTTCTTTGGAATCGGAGTCAAGGATCTCTGTTTCCTCATCTGTGAGGCAGGAACTCTTAATACTTGCCTGACATCTCACAGGAACTGTGTGATGAGAAAATGAGATGCTGTATGTAAATGTTTCATAAATAGAAGATCCTCTCAGTATATACATGAGTCTTGAGTTCTCACACATTTGGGTGTCTATCAGCCTTCTAGGCCTTTGTGCTCTGAGCCAGCAGTAGTCCAAGTGGCAGGGCCTCTTAGAAGCATACACCTTAATCGCTTTTGAAAGTGTGAAAATACCTCCCAAACAAGGGCGAACACAGTGTGTCGCAATCTTTTGTCAGAGAGTGTGAAAGGGACTCTGTAAGAGAAAACCATTTCTGCTGGTTTCCTTCCTATAAAAGGAAGACCTGGCCATATTTTTCTAAACTTTCATTCTAGGATATTAAAAAGCACATTATTTCTTTTTTTAGAATCTTACACTTATAGGTCTTTTGGTAAAGATTTAAAAAATAAGAGCATACGGTTTTCTTTAGGGATCAATTCCCAGGGCAGGTTCACTTCTGTGCAGAATCTAAAGCCTTGAAGTTTGTAAAACAAAAATCTAGCATCCACTGAGAGGAGCATATTTTCCATTTTGAGAAGAATTTTGCTTTGCACATGGATTATTTTTATATGTGGTGCTAAGTATCTATAATGGCAACAGTATATAAACTTAAATACATAAACTTGAATCTTGTGATGTGTTTAATTGACTTGAACCTCAATGGTTTGTATATGGCATGAGTCTCAGAGGTCTCCCAGCTTTATTTCTTATCATGTTATCATCTCCCTACTGAATGAGTTATTGCCTTGATGTGGAGACAGTAAGTACTGAGGCTTAACTTACATACATCTTGCATTTATAGTCTGCCTTATGTTCTAGTTCTTTCTGGCTTATCTTTCTTTTGATGCAAGAGACTCAAACATGTTTTCATGAGCCACATGATTACCTGAACATATGAGTTGTACAGGAATGGAACCTTTACTACGTACTGTCTTGACAGAATGATTTTTTCCTAAATAATTTTCATAATATTTTCCTTTCAGCTGATACTATGACATGACCTAAAGCAATCCAAACTCCTGAGCTGATTCAGTGTGAATTCGCTAGGCAAGGGATTTCATGTCTGCAGGTGTCCGTTTCCTTACTATAACATGAAGATGCCAACATGGACAATTCTCAAGTTACCATAAATGGATCCTTTTGTCTTCCTCATCACTCAACTAAATGCCAGCTCCCTGATTTATATGCCATTGCTCCTACCTGGAATCTCTCGTGAGCACTAACACACAAACACACACACACACACACACACACACACACACAATCATAGGAATTTATGCCATTCCATTTCTATTGTGTCTAATTTCCCTAAAATTTCCTTGCACCTTCAAAATGGAAATTAGGCAGAAGTAGGAATGTGTGTGTGTGTGTGTGTGTGCATATGCGTGTGCAGTAAGATGTGTGTGTGTAAAGAAGTGGAAAGATATTTGTAAAAATAGACATTATGTGTAAATGGACTGATTTTTCTTATCTAACTGGAGAAAAAGAAATCAGCTTATTGAACCAGCAAAGGATGATTTGCAGAGCTCTGGAGAACTCCTTTACTATCTGTAAGTGAGGAAGTTGAGACATGAGAGACCCTCAGACCCTCGAAGAGGAGAGATGCAGAGAATAGAGAAACTATATACAATTGTGGAGGAGGGAGGATATCCTTCTTAAAAATAAGGGATGCAAATAACATTCTTTATTACAAGGAAATGACTTTTACCAGCTTAACCTAAATAGTGTTACTAAGTAGATGCAAGTACCATAACTTAAGTTTAACATTTTTTTCTAATGGAACATGTGATTATAAATGAAGTTTATGATATTTCACTGATGGTTATTTTTCACTCATACAGTCCACGGTGGTGTCTTAACCGTACCACCCTCCCGCTCACATTATGGTGGAGAGGGAATGTCCCTGGCAGTCATCACAAGGATGTTTATCTTGCAGGATGTGGATGCCAAAACTCTCATGTTGCAGAGTTCCAACTGTTCGCTCTCAATTTTGATCTTGGCTTAAAGAAGGACCACCCTCCGTCTGCTACTTGCAGGAAAAAACGAACCACTTACCATTTTGCTGCATGTCACCAGCCTGCAGATGTTACTGCTGCCTCTAACTGGGCATGAACCATGAGAGTAATTTCATATTTCAACTAATGTAAAATAACCTATTGCTTAATTTTCTATATTGTAATTTATTAAAGACAAAAGCAAACAAGAGACTTTGCCTCTCCAGAGGGAGGTAGAGGGGATACAGTTATCAATTTGGGTATCTGTTATAATTTTAAAAAATTAAACCTAGACGAAGAATATTAATGGTCACAGGCACCAAAAGCAGGGCATAAATATTAGGTTTTGAGGGCTTCTTGAGTGCTAAAACACGTAGTCGTGACAGCTCCCTCTTGAAGGAAGCTGGGCACTAAGAAATGTGCTCTGCTTTTTGGCAGGAAGTCGCTGGCTCAGTTACTGAGCGGTTTGGTCCCAGCTGCGAGTTGATTGATGGCACCGCATCGGAGAGCACTCTTCGGGGAGCTGTTTACCCCCATCTTCCATCTGGAGCTGCTGGGACATAGTTCACTGTGATGATGGCTACTGAATGAGCTGCACTGGCAGGACCTCAGTGACAAGGAAGGATGGTGGCTGGGGAGCCAGCCCGGAATCAAAGGATGTCAGGGAAATGAATGGAGCTAAGCACAGAACAGCCAACTCTTCTCAAATATGATGGGGTGGCAATTCATAAAGAAAGACGGTGCACAGCTTTTACAACTACAAAGTGGGGAAATATTAAGTTCCTTTGTTCCTTCACTTAGAGAGGTTACTTTCTAGAGATTTATTTCAGATCAAGGAAAATGCTACTTATGACTGAAATATAATGACTTTGTTGACAGCTGCCTGTTGTTCATAATATATTTGATCACATTCGATTATAAATTTCTTTTGGGTCAGGCGTCCAATATTTATCTGGGCACATTAACAACCAGTTTAAGAGGTGCATTCTCCATCTGCAGGTCCCCCAGGAATCTGCAAGTCTTATGTGTTAGAGCAATAGCAGGTGATTATGCCATATCTCTACCTATATAATTTAAAACAATTTTTACCTATGTGATGGGGGATATTACAAAAAGGTCCATAAGAATAGTTTAGAAAAAATAGTACAAAGAAGCACCTGCAAGAGTTGGCCATAGGCAAACACACTGTCCACCAACCACAGATGTAGCCAGAGTGAGTGCTAGGTATTGCAGGATGAGATGGTGTTATGGAGAGGGGGGCATGTCTGGGAATGAAGCCAGCAGGAGGGTGTCTAGAAAACCTCTGTGGAAGAGGGTTTTAAGCAAAGCTTGAAGGGAGGAAGAGATGTGATTTTCTATTTTGTTTTGTCATTTAGGGGAAGGGCAGTTTACTCTGCTGCTTATGAGTATGTATTATCACTTTGGCACTTCACTTTAAAAATTTTTTTCTTAATATTTTAATTTATTTTTGAGAGACAGAGTGTGAGCTGGAGATGGGCAGAGAGAGAGGGAGACACAGAATCTGAAGCAGGCTCCGAGCTGTCAGCACAGAGCCCAACACAGGGCTTGAACCCACAACTAACTGTGAAATCATGACCTGAGCGGAAGTCAAACGCTCAACAGACTGAGCCACCCGGGGGCCCCTTTAAATATTTTTTCATATTTATTTATTTTTGGGAAAGAGAGAGAGAGTGAGCAAGCAAGTGGGGGAGAGGCAGAGAGAGAAGGAGACACAGAATACACAAAGCAGGCTCCAGGCTCCAAGCTATCAGCACAGAGCCCACCGCAAGGCTCAAACCCATGAACTTCGAGATGGTGACCTGAGCTGAAGTCGGATGCTTAACAGAGCCATCCAGGCACCCCTTGCATTTCCACTTTTTATAATAGAATCCCTCTCCTTAACTATGCTGACATTTACAGAGCATGGCATGTAAATACCCCAGAGATGAAAAATGTATGACTTTCAAGAAGAGTGACCCCTTACGGTAGATCCCAAGTTGGGTTTGAATTGGGGCTGTTTGGCTGGTAGACTAAACTTTTTGAACATTACTTGTAATTTAATAGAAGGAATAAGTCCAGCAATGGATCAAAACAATCGTTGAGGAAGGTGGAGTTAGCTGCACTGAATTGCTTAGGATAGTTTCTGGGAAGAGGGGTGGAGGAAAAGGTACAGTTGTGAGAACACAGATGAAGTATCTGTGCAGCTTAGTTCTAATGTAAACAAGGAAGGAACCAACCTGAGAGGACACACTTGTGTGTCAGCACATTCTTTTATGAAAGTCTTGTTCATTTGCTGTATGGAGTTCGAGGATTGAGTCTGTGATTCTTATTATGCTGATTATGCCATGTATTAGCACTTTGCTCCCTATTTTTGCACAAAGTGAATATGCGACTTTCATTTTTTATAATAAAACCCTTTTCTTAAGCTATGCTGATTAGATAAAAGAAGGCACGTTGGGGAAGTAAAATTGTATCATAGGTAATATTTGCTTTATAGGCAATTTAAAAAATTATTTATTTTTAAATTTATTTATTTTGAGAGAGAGGGAGACAAAGAATGAGTGTGGGGGAGGGGCAGAGAGAGAGAGAGAGGGAGAGAGTCAAGCAGGCTCCATGCTGTCAATGAGGAGCCCAATGAGGTGCTCGAACTCATAACCGTGATCGCTGGCCTGAGCTGAAACAAAAGCCAGACGCTCAATTGACTAAGCCACCCACGTGTCCCTATAGGCAATTTCTTTTGAAGTCCTTTACTGATAGACATGAAGTTTCTCATTAACTGAGGCAAGTACAAACAGGCTTCAAATAATTAAAACTTGAAACTCAGTTTTCTAGCACCAACCACACACTTAATTTGTATCCACTGTTTTGTATTTGCTTGCTCTTTAATCTGTCCATAATCTCCCAGGGATATAGGGATTAAAATGAATGAATCACTTGCCTGAGGTTATATAGTTAATGAAAGGATGTACAGGGATTTGCACTCAGCTCTGAGTGGAAGCCCCTCCTCTTCTCATGACCCAATTTTGCTTGGATTTTTACTATGCTTGGTTATCTACCTAGAGCTTAAGTTTCTCATAATTTTGACATCCTCCCAGCTTCTTGCTAGTTATTTGCTTCAAGGAAAATGAAAGAAGGCAAATATAAAATGTATCTATCTTTTTCCATAGTACAGCTCTTGTAAAAAGATTTGCTAATGAGGAAATTGAAACAAATGCCTAAAATTAGAAGTGTGGTTAATAACTATAATTTTAATTTTTAAAATGTTCTGTCTGATCTAGAGAAGTGTGACTCAAAGGCAAGAGTCACTATGTAAAACGTTTGCACTTTGAAGTCAACATTTTAAGGAAATGGAAGTTTTCCATTTCTCCTCATGCACTCATGAAGTGTGACCAACACTTTTTTATTAGCTAAAAATATTACTGGATAGATTAAACATTATTCTAAACCATTTAGCTCAAGTTCCAATGCTTTTAAACTTTTTATTATAATAATTTTACTTAAATTTGGTATTTATTAAAATCTGTATATTGCCCTTTGTTTTTAGTTGAAGCATAATTGACATATTAGTTTCAGGTGTATAACAGAGTGATTCTGTAAGTATATACATTATGAAATGCTTGTTACACTAAGTGTGGTTACTCTTCATCACTTTACAGACTTATTAAAATATTACTGACTATATTCCCTGTGCGGTACTTTTCATTCCCATGACTTACTTATTTTATAACTGGAAGTTTGTACCTCTTAATCCCCTTCACCCATCCCCGCTCCTCACTTCCTTCTGGGAACCACTAATCTGTTTTCTCCCTTTATGAGTCTGTTTTTTGTTTGTTTTGTTTTTTAGATTCCACATGTAAGTGAAATCATATGGTATTATGTTTTTTGTCCATCTGCCTTATTTCACTTAGTATAATATTCTCTAGGCCTAGCCATGTTGTTGTGAATGGCAGGATTTTATTCTTTTTTATGGCCAAGTAATATTTCATTACTTACACACACACACTCCACATCTTTATCATTCATCTACTGATGAACACTTAGGTTGCTTCCATATCTTAACTACTGTAGATAAATGCTTCAAGTTACATTGAGATTGAGGGACCTGGGTGGCTCAGTCAGTTAAGCATCCAACTTCAGCTCAAGTCATGATCTCACAGTTCATGAGTTCAAGCCCCACATCGGGCTCTGTGCTGACAGCTCAGAGCCTGGAGCCTGCTTCAGATTCTGTGTCTTCCTCGCTCTCTGCCCCTCCCCAGCTCATTCTCTCTCTCTCTCTCAAAAATAAATAAACATTAAAAAATTAAAAAAAGATCTTTATAAAAAAGTTACATTGAGATTATCCTTTTAAATGAGCTGCTATTTCAATTTACTGTTACTTCTGAAAAATTTATGGAAATGTATTTCCTGAGAAAAATTATCGAAGAGTTTAAAGTTTGTGTCTCTTTATTATATGTGAGTTAAATATTGTTGTGACATGAATTGTGTCACCTCAAAATACATGTTCATGTCCTAACTCCTAATACATGTGAATGTGACTTTTTTGGGAAGTCACATTATTGCACATGTAATCAAATTAAGATGAGGTCATAATGGATTACAGCAGACCCTACTCCAGTGATGATTATTCTTATAAGGACAGTTTGGACACAGACACATAGAAACGTGTAAGGTAGAGGCTATGAGAAGATATGGGCAGAGATTAGAGTGATGTGCCTACGAGCCAAAAGATGTCCAGGATTGCCAGTAACTAACAGAATCTGGGAGAGGATCGCTG
The DNA here is from genome assembly GCF_003009895.1 of Hyaena hyaena. NCBI lineage: Eukaryota > Metazoa > Chordata > Mammalia > Carnivora > Hyaenidae > Hyaena > Hyaena hyaena. The sequence continues at coordinate 16,776 of NW_024081792.1, read as the reverse complement.
AACACGTTCTCCCGCAGAGTCTCCAGTAGAAATCAACCTTGTTGACACCTTGATTTTGGACTTCCAGCCTCAGAACTGTGAGAGAATAAATTTTCTATCATTCTATGCCACCCAGTTTGTAGTCCTTTGCTCTGGAAGCTCTTGGAAATAAATACAGATATAAAAAATCAACAGCAAAAAACACATCTTTCTCCACTAGTGGTTATTTTCTTTTTCTAGGTACATTTTCCTATGGATGTTCATACACTCTTAATAAAGAACAACCAAGACACACACACTCACACACACACACACACACACACACACACACTGCAGTTTTATACCTTTATTTGACAATGAGCAGTTAGTTCTCATCCACATTAACTGTCTGTAGATTTTTTAAAAAAATATTTATTTAAATTCAAGTTAGTTAACATATAGTATAGTGTTGGTTTCAGGAGTAGAACCCAGTGATTCATCACTTTCATGTAATACCCACTGCTCAGCTCAACAGGTATCCTCCTTAATGCTCATCTTCTATTTAGCTCATGCCCTCCCCCTCCCTCCAGCAACCTTCAGTTTGTTCTTTCTATTTAAGGGTCTCTTATGGTTTGCCTCTCTCTGTTTTTATCTTAGTTTTCCTTCCTTTCCCTTATGCTCATCTGTTGTGTTTCTTAAATTCCACAAATGAGTAAAATCATATGACCGACTTATTTTGCTTAGCATAGTACACATTAATTCCATCCAGGTTGTTGCAATTGGTGAGATTTCATTCTTTTCAATCTCCAAGTAGTATTCCATTGTGTGTGTGTATATATATATACACCACATCTTCTTTATTCATCAGTCAGTGGACATTTGGGCTCTTCCTGTTGTTGATAGTGCAGCTATAAACATTGGGGTGCATGTGTCCCTTTGAATCAGTATTTTTGCTTCCTTTGGATATATGCCTGGTAGTGAAATTGCTGGGTCATAGGGTAGCTCTATTTTTAATTTTTTGAGGAACCTCCATACTGTTTTCCAGAGTGGCTGCACCAATTTGCATTCCCACCAAGAGTGCAGAAAGGTTCCCCTTTCTCTGCATCCTCACCAACATCTGTTGTTGCCTGAGTTGTTAATATTAAGCATTCTGACAGGTGTGAGATGGTATCTCATTGTGGTTTGACATATATTTCCCTGATTATGAGCCATGTTGAGAATCTTTTCACATGTCTATTGGTAAGTTCTTTATTGATTTTGTATACTAACCCTTTATCTGATATGCCATTTGCAAATATCTTCTCCCATTGCCTTTTAGTTTTGCTGATTGTTTCCTTCACTGTGCAGAAGTTTTTTTTTTTGTTTTTTGTTTTTTTTTTTAATCTTGATGAAGTCCAAAATGTTTATTTTTGGCTTTTGTCTCTCTTGTTCTAGAGATGTGTCTAGTAAGAAGCTGCTGTGACCGAGGTCAAAGAGGTTGTTGCCTGTTTTCTGCTTTAGGATTTTGGTGGTTTCCATCTCACATTTAAGTCTTTCATCCATTTTGAATTTATTTTTGTGTGAAGTGTAAGAAAGTGGTCCAGGTTCATTCTGCATGTCACTGTCCAGTTTTTCCAACACCACTTGCTGGACGGACTTTTTTGTCCATTAGATACTCTTTCCTACTTTGTCCAAGATGAGTTGGCCATATGTTTGTGGGTCCATTTCTGGGTTCTTTATTCTGTTCTATTGATCTATGTGTCTGTTTTTGTGCCAGCCCCAGACTGTCTTGATAATTACAGCTTTGTAATACAACTTAAAGTCTGGAATTGTGATGCTTCCAGGTTTGGTTTTTCTTTTTCAACATTACTCTGGTTATTTGTGGTCTTTTGTGATTCTCTTCAAATTGTAAGACAGTTTGTTCTAGCTCTGTAAAGAATGCTGGTGTTATTTTGATAAGGATTGCATTGAATGTTTAGATTGCTTTAGGTAGTATTGACATTTTAACAATATTTGTTCTTCCAGTCAATGAGCATGAAATGTGTTTTCCATTTATTTGTGTCTTCTTCAATTTCTTTATAAGCTTTCTATAGTTTTCAGCATACAGATCTTCTACCTCTAGATGTCTTATGATTTCTGGTTCAGTTGTAAATGAGATCGATTCCTTGATTTCTCTTTCTGGTGCTTCCTTATTGATGTGTAGAAATGCAACTGATTTCTGTACATTGACTCTCTATAGATTGTTGAAAGTGGTGACAAGTACACAGGAAACCAATGTTTAGAGCTTGTTTGGTGAATCTTCAGTCTTGTTATGTTTCCTGGACAACCGTATAAGGACATGGTATGGAACATTCCTATTCCTTTGGGCTAGACGGCTTTGTAGAGCCTGTTGTCAATGAACACATCTGGAGTTTTCGTGTTCCTTCATGGGAAATTTCTGGATCTCTTTGAGTGCTTGAGGGACATGCTTCTTGAAAACTGCTCCGTGGATGTGTTTGTGAATGTTGATGGTGTATTCCCTGGTCATTACCTCGTTGACGGCAGAACAGCCCTTCTTTCTCTTGTCACCTTTCTTTGTGGAAGCCATTCTGTTGGGCCCTAGTTAGAAAGGAAGCATGGTAGACATGTATTCTCAAAAAATTTTTTTTGAAGTCAAAATGTTTCCAAGTATGAAAGCATGTCTAACTTCATAGTTCTTAGCACATCTAAAATATGTTTTTGTATAGTTTCAAAGATACTTTTCTTTAAGATTTACTCTTTCAACAAATTTCAAATATGCAATGCAGTATCATTAGCTATAGCCACCATGCTGTTGTATTATAGTTTTATTTAGCAATGGCAACGAAAGATTTCCTGTTCCAAGATAAAAGGAATCAAACCATTTATGTTGATTCTTGGGCATCAATTAACATCTACCCAGTAAGATGATGTAGATGTGTTGCTATTGCAAATCAATGTCTGGTCCTTCCTCTGGGAAAACAGGAATTTGAAAAAAGGGCTTGTGGGTACGTACTAGCAACGAAATATACTTATTTTGAAAATTTTGAGCTCTTGCTCTTAACCATCCTTGCTCATATTTTTCCATCTATAACTGAAAAAGATCCTTCAGTTTAATATCTGTTTGGTGAAGAAAAAACAACTACAAAAAAAACTCAAGATAACTGTTAAAAAGGAAAAAGATACTGGGGCACCTGGATGGCTTAGTCAGTTAAGCGTCTGACTCTTGATTTTGGCTCAGGTCATGATCTCATCATGGGTCGTGGGATAGAGTGAAGCACTGGGCTCAGTGTGGAGCACAGAGCCTGCTTGGGATTCTCTCTCTCTCTCTCTCTGCCCTGCCACTGCTTGTGCTCTCTCACTCTCAAAATAAATTTAAAAACTTTTTAAAAAGGAAAAAGTTGTAAGAATCACTTAGAAAACCAAATACTAATAGAGTATTATATGCACTTGGTGCTTTTGCATATATGATCTTGTTAATCCTTCAATAAACCTCATTAGATATGAAGGTCACAGACAATTTCTCCAATGCTTTCAGTCAAAGGAATCACATCAGGGATGTTTAATGACTTGGTTGAGGCCACATAGCTTGTCATTTGTAGGGTTAGAATCCAAACTTCTAATCCAAGTGTTCTAACTCAAGCAGTGACCAGTTTCCTCTCTAATACTACACGGCATTGAGATGAACTTCTGCCCACTAATCTAGAATATAAAATGTATTATAGAACACATCCAGACTGAGGTAAATTTTAGCAAAAAAGGAGTTGAAATGATTTCATACCTGGACACCAGAAGCTTGAGTCTGTAGAGTCAGATGAGGTCTATGTCATTCAGACATTTGTATGTGTTAACTTGAGTAAAAGGATCTTTTTTTGAGTGCCTAAACCTACATTCATTCAGGAGGAGCAGAAATACTCAGACATATAAAATGAACAAACATTCAGTAGGTTCCAATGTCAGTCTTCAGTTTTTACTCACAGAGGGGTGGCTGGTAATTGGTCACTTGTGGCCGAGGGGTGTCTGCAGCTGGTCTTGTGGACCCTCCACAGCAAACTCCAAGGAGTTCCACTCCTGACAGCATGGCCTGTATTGTTCCAGGGCATTGGACTAACTTTCAATATTGACCTTTGCAATGGACCCAACTACAGAGAACTGAGTACCAGGTCTTGATCAATGGACTCCCACAATGGTGACATACACAATGGCAATATGCATTTATTCCCTTATCATGCCCTAAATTGTGTAAGTGTATGTTCTCAAATGTTCCCCACCATATACCAAAGATAGAATGACTTACAGACCCTCTTTTCTTCTCAACTTGCCTGAACCAAAGAAAGCTCACCTGGGGTTTTTGCCCTAGCAAAGATGTATTGACACACAAAAATACCTTCCTTTCTTCTCTTCTTTCTCTTTTTCACATAGACTTTTTGGCTCAGTTGTGCTTATAATAGGCCCTTCCTTGCTTTTAGTTTGAATATGTCTCTGTAGGAAGGATGTTTCTGGTCATTGCAGTCAGGCTGTACTGAGAAAATTATCACTGGGGGCTTTAAATGGGTCATTACAGCTGAGGAAGAGGTTCCTTTTGTCCTTCTGAAGTCAGTTTGCTTTTTCATATATTTTATAGGATTCTAAGGCTGTGTTAGACACTCAACTTCTATTTTTTATTCAGTCTTCCAATAAGAATATATTTGCTATTAAAGACTTTTTTTCCTTATGCAATGTCTAATTTCCAAAATGCCATGCATTACAATTAAAGGCGAAGTAGAGACTAAGACAAACATTTCCCCCTTCCTCAAGATTAGAGCTAGAGAGTTCCCACTAGAGGGTGTCATTGGGCTGCTATGGTTCGATATGACCTGTTCTCACAGAGGGCTTACTGCCTGGCAGTCTTGCCTCTCTGGAATGGATAATGTGGGTAGTCGGGCACGCAAGGGAGGAGGCAGTGATGCTTCATAGGTATTTCTAAACTTCTAAACATCCAAATGGAAAAAAAGAAGAGATTTTGCATATATTTTAAATTTGATGAACAAACTCAGAAGATAAATCATTCTTCACAAACAGGCACACACACACACCGACATACACATGCCCACTCTAAAACAAAACTTCACAGAAACCTACATATAGTTGGCTTTATTTATTTAAAAATTTTTTTAAATGTTTTATTTATTCTTAAGAGAGATAGACAGAGCATGAGCGGGGGAGGGGCAGAGAGAGAGGGACACAAAATCCAAAGCAAGCTCCAAGCTCTGAGCTGTCAGCACAGAACTCGACATGGGGCTCAAACTCATGAGCTGTGAGATCATGACCTGAACGGAAGTTGGACACTTAACAGAATGAGCCACCCAGGCACCCCTATAGTTGGCTTTAGTAGAGATAATGTTTTCTCTGGAGCTCAATGAGCTTAAGACCTGAAGTATTGCTTTTGGTCACACAGACTGATGTATTTTGTTTAAACCAGGAATATTCATGAAATGAAATATTTCCCTAAACTTTACTACGTGTTACCTGCCATTACCCTAAAATACTAGGTTTGACTGTAAAAATTCCGATCTAGTTGAGTGATACTGTCACATCAGACCAACACTCACTGGACACCAGTATATCATATAAATATTACCACAGGCGCTTAAAATTTTTTTTAATAGTTCATTTATATTTTGAGAGAGAAAGAGCAGGACAGCATGAGCGGGGGAGGGGCAGAGAGAGAGCGGGAAGACACAGAATCTGAAAACAGGCTCCAGGCTCTGAGCTGCCAGCTCAGAACCCTATGCGGGAGACAAACCCACGAACCGGGAGATCATGACCTGAGATGAAGTTGGATGCCCAACCGACTGAGCCACTCAGGCACCCCTACCACACAGGTGCTTTAAAGTTTCGTACTTAAGACGCCAGTTTTTATTTTTCTTTTGATCTTTGAGGGCTATTAAACTTTCTAATGTTCTGGTTTCAATATCGTTGTCTAGGTGCTAGCCCGAACCCTTTTGTGCATTTTAGCCCACTTCCTTTCATTAAATTTTTCAGTAAAATGAAGTTGGCAGTTGTCCTTAACTAAGGTGTTACTTTTGCCCACTACTGCTTTTGCATCATCATTGCAAATACCAATGCAACGAAAAAGGCAAATAGGTTAATGTCTTTCTGATATTATTTAAATAGACCTCATGAGTTTCTTGAAAGTGTTTCAAAGAACACTGTGGGTCAGTGGACCCCACTTTGAGGAGTCCTGCACTGATTCAAAACCCTTTCTTGAGACCTAGACCCAGTTATTCAGTGGCCTGTCTATTAGATATCCTGTAGGCACTATGAACTCAAGAATCTTAATTGGATACTGGCCACATTTCCTTCCCTTCCTCTAAGCTGCTTCTCTTCCATTTCCCATCTCAAATGATTTCATTCTCCAAGTCTCTTACATCAGAAACTTGGGAACCATCTTTGCGTTTTATTTCCCTTTAACCTCTTTGTCTAATTAATCACTAAGTCCAATCTTTCAAATATACTTCCTGTCCAACCATATCAAGATTGTGTTAGTTCAAGCCTTCAGTAACTCAGACAACTGCCTGTAACTAGTACTCCCCTAATCCCAAGTCTTTCTTTTCTATCTACCCTCCACATGCCTTCTAGAGCTAGCTTTCAAAAAAGCAAACTAGATAATGCAAACATGACCTTGGCTCTCTAAGTTAAAATAAGACATTGTAAAACAATTTTAAAATAAAGATACTATAAAAATAACTATATTTTATTTATTATTATTATTATTGTTTTTAAATAACTAAATTTTAAATAAAAATACTTGGCTGTAAAGATAGATGGATCATATAGCCTGGTATATAGCAAGTTCTTAATAAAAAAATTGTTTTAAATTAGCTCTGTTTTCAAAGCCCTCACCATTTTATTGAAGCCTCAGGTGATATAGTCTTTAACTTATTCTTTGTTCTATTCCCCCGGCATAGCACAATATCTGAAACATAGTCAATGATTAATAATTATTGGTTTAATGAAGAAAAGTTTAGTCTGAATTATCTACAAATGTAGACCTTCCTAGTTTTATTACCTTTCACATTTTCAGTGTCTGAATTCTTGAAGATGCACTAATTACCAGATGAAAATATAGTGTAATAGTTTAAAATATATTACCTAAACTGTAAAGCAGGATTAACCTGTGAACATATTGCCCTCAAGTTGGCAAAATCCCTAGTTCATTTTTAAAAACATATTTCTTCTAACGTCCTAAAGGAGCAGAAGTCCTAACCTGCCTACAGGTGGTGGGCAAAGTCCCCAAAAACTCCTGAGATTATTCACCATATTAAGTACATGGTTTTGTTTGTTTGTTTGTTTGTTTTTTGGGGTTTTTTTTTTTTTTTTTTTGGTGGTAGGGGTAAGGAGGAGAGGATCCACTGCTTTTTTTTTTTTTTTCCAGATTCTCAAAAGAGATCTATGACCCAGACAAGTAATAACCACTGTTACAGAAGATGGCAGACAGCAGAGTACCAGGGGTCACCAGGTTCCATCAAAAACTACAGGGATGTATCTTTCAGCAAGGAAAACTTTTGGAAGATATCAAGGCACACTGTGAAGGCAATTGTCCTATACTTAGGACTGAACTTTAAAATACATGATCTGAAGTCCGTGACCTTGAACTCAAGTACCTGACCCCTGAACAAGAGCCAATAAATAAAATCATTAAGTCACAGTCCTGATTTTATTCATGCTCTTAAGAGCATCCCTTGGGTTTGCTGCCAACACTGCCAACAGAGCCTGTCATGATCGTGACCTTGGGTTTCATTTCTTTGGTGTAAGTCTCCTGACTTTTTCTTTCATTCTTTACATGGTCTCAATGTGATGCCTTTTATTTTTTATTTTTAGAATAGAAATCAGAATAGATCTAAAAACAGAACATTGTGGCTTCCCCTTTTTAAAAAGCCTGAGCAGAAATAAAAGAGCGATTCTTTGACCTTATGACATCTTTTGAAAACATGTTTGTTACTAGAATTTTTGTGATGTTCTTTTTGAACTTTGAATTGACTATGTAGACAGTTTAACTAAAACTTAGTAAAATATTGCAAGATTCAGTTGTATGTATGTCTAAATGTAAGATCACAGCCAGATAAGACAGGAATGTGTAAAAAGCCTAGAAACGGTAAGGAGACTTCCCAAACTACCCAGAGTGGAAGTTTTACCTAGTGCCTTTGAACTGGAGTTTCACATGGATTGTTTGGAAGTACCAGGCTGGGTTAGGATCTGAGATCCAGTCCCCTCTCCATAGGATGATCATATGACTCCATTTGCCTAAGACAATTCTAATTTATACCCATTGTTATGCAATCTTGTTGATTCCTTTTACACTCTCAAAAGTATCTCAGTTTGCACAGCAAATTATATGGACCTGTTCTCTACCAGTAACCATGTTGAACCTCTAGAATTAGGTTCTGATTAAAACCAAAAGTGAGATATTGCGATGGCATTATACTTTTTTTTTTTTTTTTTGGAGAGGCATAGACTCATAGCCTAGGGAAAGGGCATATTGTGTGGCCTTAAGATTCAGCATTATATTGGACAGGAAGCATGACAGTGCAGAATAGCCTGACATCATCATTCAGGGTGTTTTTGGTGGACAGCCCTTAGCTCAACAATCTGTGCAATGGGGTTATGAGCAAGATCTTGTCCATAGAAAATGGAGAAATGCCTCAGTGGATACTATGGCTGGCCTTTTGTGATGTATTTCATTACCACATGTGTGCAAGTTTGCTGGATTAACCCCCATGACCTGAATCTATGATAAGGATGTGAGGCCACAGGTGACCTGAGACATGTAATTGATGAGGAACATGTTTTAATCTGGTTCTCCATTTTTTCCCCTACTTGCAGCCTGTGTAAATAAAGAGTAGAATCATTTATTATAATGTATCAGAATGATGGGGCGCCTGCATGGCTCAGTTGGTTAAGTGTCTGACTCTTGATCTTAGCTAAGGTCACGATCTCAAGTTTTGTGAGTTCAAGTCCTGCATCAGGCTCTGTGCTGATAGCGTGGAGCCTGCTGGGGATTCTGTCTCTCCACTTCTCAGCCCCTCCCCTGCTTTGATCTCTGTCTTTCTCTCAAAATAAATAAGTAAACTAAAATTTTTTTTAAATGTTTCAAAGTATGAGTATTGCCAAACACTCCAAAAATAAGGCAGGTCTTTAAATAGGTTAATGAGAACAGTAGCCTTTGTCTAGTTTGGTGTCTTTCTTTCCGGCTCTTTACTATGAAGGTTTCTGGTCATCTCCTTCTCCACCTATCGCTTCAAAGAGAGATATTTGGGTTTTATTCTTTCTTGGTTGCTCATCTGTTGAGCTCTGTAGGAATGTGTGTGGCTCGGGTTTGGGAGTGTCCTAGGTTCCACTTCTCACATGATGACTCTTGTCCTTCAGCTCTTCCTCCACTGCAGGGAGGCAGACTTCCAGGGGAATGAGGAGGATGTGGTGCTTCCTGTGCTGGAAACTCATCTAAGCCCCCCTTCATGGTATTTCCCCCTCAGGAAACTAGATTTGATACTTCATATCAGTGGGACTCCATGTCTGTCTCAGAATCTTCACTGCAAGTGGTCTTCCCATCTTTTTTGTTTTCTTTTTTGAAGAAAGAAATATCTCTGGATGCTGTGTGTGTGTGTGTGTGTGTGTGTGTGTGTATTTTACTGTCTGTAACTGGAGTTCATGTACAATGAAATGCAGATTCTTTGCAATAAATCTTAGTTACAGAGTTTTTAGAAACAAATCATGTTTTGACACAGAGCTTCTGGTTATAAGACTGGATTCTAAAAATAAATACCTTTTAAAATAGTTTGATTTATTTTATTTAATTTAAAGTTTATTTATTTTGAGAGAAAGAGAAAGCATAAGTCAGGGCAGGGAAGTGAGAGAGAGAGAGAGGGAGAGAGAGAGAGAGAGAGAGAAACCCAAGTAGACTCTGAGCTGTCAGCACAGAGACCGACACAGGGTTTAAACCCATGAGCCATGAGATCATGACCTGAGCCAAAGGCAGCATCTTAACCAACTGAGCTATGCAAGTACCCCTAAAATTATTTGATATAAGTAGGGTTTTGAACAGATTAAATGCTGTTTCATAATAAAGTCTTTGTCGGGTTTTGTTTTGTTTTTTTTTTTTTTTTTTTTGAGGGATTACGTGTATCCTTCACATCCTATAAACAGCCAAGAATATATTTCTTTCTTTTCTTTTGCTTTTGCCCCATTTATTCATTCTATTCAACACAAAATGAATAGTAAACCTGTGAGTTAATATTGTCCTCATATCCAAAGTGTTTCAGGAATAGAAGAAGCTTCAGGAAAAGAACAGTTAAATGTGGGGAATATTGAATGATACTTATTTACAGGTGATCTTTTCATGAAAGACTGGTCAATGTACATCGAGAAACTCTAAGGGGTAGAAAGACACTACACAGAATTCCCTGGTATATTTGCCTCTGGGAGTCTTGTCCATGAGGTATTTCTTTGGCTGTGAATATTTTGTTAGAGCAGCAGCCCATGGTAGAGATTTTGGGAAATGCTGTGTTTGTCCTATTGATTGAAAACAGCTGTGGTTGCGTATGTGTGACTACCTCCTCGTGTATCAATATGTGACCGTGAGTGTCCATGCATGCATATACATATCTATAATAAATGTGTGGCTGTGGGAGGCACTATTCCATCGACACCCTGTCTGTATGTGTGGATTGATGCCTGCGTGGGGGATGTGTCTGTCACTCCATGGGGTGGGTGTGCAGGTGGGTGTAGATGAATATACTGTATGTCAGTAGTTCCTGTGGAAGACAAGGTGAGAATCAGTTTTCAGCATGACTGGTTTCAGGCCAGCATAAGATGGTGGCTGGCGCTTGGCCAAGGTTACTATTTCCTTACCAAATCACATATACAGATCTGCTGGCATGAAGGATGTACATTTAAAAAATTGCAAGAAAGTTAACTGCGAGCTGCAAGTGGAAATTGGAGCCGTGCTGAAGGGAATATATGTAATCGAGGTGCCGGTGGCTCCGGTACCATGGGTAATTGTGGCTTCATTGCTTAAAGTGTGTGAGATTTGTATAGGCTAGCACAGAATTATTCCTACTTATGTATTCTCTTTTGCTTATAGTGGGCACTGACACACCAATTATCACTGTTCAAATCACTGAGTGTTCCAATTACCATTCACTCCAAAGTGTGCACTTTTGATTTCAGCTCCTAGATCAGAGGGTAAGTTGGAAAATGATGTTTGCCTAATGGCTAAGAGCTCTCCCCTACTCCCCCTTTTCATAACAATGCTGCCCTCATTGAATGCTTTTGTACATGAATTTAAAAAAACAGAATTTCTTCTAAGGGGAAGCAAGTAAGTTATTTGACGCAAGGGCTCTTCAGTGCCTTATCCCTGGTGAAATCTCAGTGTCCGCCTGTATTTAGAACTCCTTCGGGTCTATGACAGATTATATAATCACAACTGAATCCCGAGAGGAATGCTTCTGAGATTATCACCGTTTTAAAAGCAGATCCATGTCACAAAGGAGGCAGAGTTAAAATGACCTGAGTGGAAGCTGACAGGTCGTGAAGGTGAATTAGCTGCTACAGTGTCAGTGGGTGCAAATCACCGCAGGGGGTCAGTGACCACTGAAGGAAAGGTCTCTTCTGGGTTAGCTGCCAGGCCAATTAGGTGCTAATGGCTGCAGAGAACTATTCCTTTGGTGGCATAAGAGGCCCACTGAGATCAGTGTCAGTAGGATTGCAAAGATGAACGTTTTGTCAGGATGTGGAAACAATAGATACTTTTTAACCTTCTCCTTCTACAAGCTACAAAGGCACACAGGTGCCAGCTTGTCAATGAAAGTTTTACTTGCTCAAGGACCTCTGCCTTCATTAAAACCAAAATGTATCACCTCTTCATTGTTTTATCTTTGGGAGTTTTCCTTTTTCTACTATTGCCTATTCAGCCACATGCAATTCAGATACGGCCTGGAAAGGCTGGCTTTATAGTGAGGGTCCGGTTTTGAGTTATATTTTCCCACTGACCCACCCTTAGAGTACTGGATATGAATTCTTCTAGGAAATATTTTGTGCTGTAATCATAAAGAAGTAGCATAAATGTGATTAAAATTTGGCAACTCTATTTTAAAATCACACATTTAAACAGGCAGGTTATTTTATTGTGTTAAATTAATGTCTTATGCATTATTCAAATAAAATAATAATTACGATGTTATCAACAAATTCCACCACAAAACGTGATATTTAAAGTAAAATGTGCATGGTGTTTTCCATATGTCAAGATTTAATAACATCAGTACAGAGTCCAGGGACGTCTGCTTTTAGGGACAGCCATGGCCAAGACAGTACACTTGTTCACCTGGGATTTCTTTCTTTGTCTATTGAACGTCTTCTGCTCTTGTACCATCTTGGAGCTAAGGAATCTGACAAAGACATTCATCTGGGAAGGAGGAATAGAAAGTATGAGACTGAGATTATATTGATTGTTAAAGAGGACCAAAAAAGAAGAAAATGCCTAGGTAAGAGGACTGAGTCCACACACACACATGCACACATGTGTACCTGCACTCAGGTCGGTTTTCTTTTTTTTTCTTTTTTTTTTTTTTTTGATGGGGAGGAAGTGACCCCTTCTGCCACCTTTTGTCAGTTCTGTTGAGTAAACAGCCTGCTCCATCCTCATTCTGAGCACATTTTTGTAGTATTCAAAAAATAATTCTTCTTTCCTCTTGGAAGTTCATAAAATATTGGGCAATTATGTGAAATCTTTTTGGTAAACTGGGCAGAGATTGTTTTCCAAATTGTAATTCTTTGAAAATGTCTATCACACCATATATGGAAATATTGTTCAAATATGGAAACCAAAGGGAGTCCGTTTTCAGAAGGCTCCTTCTCTGCTGTCTTTCTGCTGGCCCCCACTTACCCATGTTCCATATTTTGTCTCTGAATAAGCCCAACATGTTGTGTTCCTGCTTCCAGGGGGAATCAAGAAAGTTCATCATTCTCTGAGTTTTGTCCTAAGCCCTTAACACCTGATAACACCTAAGAAGAGACAGATCCTGAACATGTTCCAGGACATGAACTTCAAACAAACCTCAGCGGACGCTGGCATTAGTCCCCCTGCCTTCTGTAGCTCATAAAATAATACCTGTTCACCTGACACTCACCTTTGATCAGATCCTCCCCTAAATTCCCCAAAGAACGCTTATCTGAGACCCCTTTCCATTATAAATCCCTAACCCCAAGCAATGATGAGACTCCATCTCCTTTCCTTTCAGAGTCTCCCAGACACTCCTTTCTGCTATTTTCTGTCGCTCACCCTCTTCAGTAAACTCTGTTTCCACTTTCTCTGGTTCGTGTTTGATTTCTATCCTGTGTGAAACCAAGGACCCTCTCGACGGGTCCTGTGGGACCCTCCCCTGGGTCCTCTGACCCTGCCTGCCTGCGACACTGTCTTCTCATACAACTCCATTGTAGTATTCCCAGAAGAACGCAGTTTATGACAAATTGCATTCTATAAAATATTAATTTGAATGAAAAAAGAAGCTAAGTTCCTTAGACCTGCAATAATGAAGTTATTGTGTTCTTCCAGAAATTTCAGTGATGAGGGGCTTCTAAACGGCTCCAAGCATAAAGCTCTGAGACCAAGGTGTTAGGCGATAAATCCAGTATTCCTTGACATCCTTTTTTCTCAAGAGTAATGGAGAATTTCCGTTCACTTTTAACATTTATTTATTTATTTTTAACTGAGGTATAGTTGGCATGCAATGTTATACAATTTTAGGTGTACGACTAGGGAATTGGCTAGTCTGTACACCATGCTGTACTCACCCCAAGTGTAGCTACCATCTGTCACCATACAACACTGTTACAGTTCTATTCACTTTTAACATATATCACTCATTGTTATAAAGAACAAAATACAAATCACCTCAAATTTAGTAGCCGCATTGGCAGCAAAACTTTTTTCCCAGCCCTAGCCCTACCCAAACTGCATTCTAATCTATTGTGGTTAACATAATGCAAAACACCCCTAATTAATCTCTTCGGTTATAACTAGCACTTGTTTTGAAAATGTAAGCTGATACAGAGACATCTTTTTTTCCCCCTTTTTTCTTTCTTTGAGTGGAGAAGTAAGTTTTCATGACAGACAACATGTGGTAAGTTGAGTCATTCCGGGAGATAGAGACAATCAGGACCTGGCAAAGAGCAACAGTGGGGTTGCCAAATTAGGCTCCAGAACTGCTAGTTCGTGTGTTCTGAAAGAGGGAAACTTTATCTTCTTCATTTCTGCTCTGCTTTCATGTTCGCCTTTGAGAGGAGGGGGTGTGGACTTCTCCGAAGCTTGGTAAGGAGCATCCAGAGAGTACAAATAAGAAAACAAGAGAATCTGTGGGAGAACAGAGACATTGGGAAGAGAAATAGGGAGGGACAGAGGTATGGGAAAAGGAGGGAGAATCCCAGACCAAAGGTGTCATTTCCTTTAAACACCGTGGTGAAGAATTTGGGAGCTCTTGCACTCAATGCATGGCTTTGTGTCTTCAGATGCTCACTCCTTTTATGTGCTTCTGACAATTTTATCTTGATTTTCCTGTCTTCTGTGTTGCTGGAGGCTGCCTGGCCCCCTATGTGCTGGTCAACACACAGTCTGTTGCTGTTGTCACTTGCTCGTCATCTTTAAGTGCAGTGCCATGGGCATTCACATCTTGTCAGTCGCGTCACTCTTCTGTACCTATCAACATTACACTTGTCACCTCCTTGATAGACGCTTTTGGAAATTGGTTAACATTTCACTTTTGCTTTAACCATGTAAGTGTGTCACCTTATGGACCAGGTAGGAAAGAAAACAAATGAAGAGATCAGGAAACAGGGAAAATGAAGGTGACTGGAAATAAAATTTTGCCATTAAAATGCTAAGCTTGAAGATTATTAAAACCAAACTGGATAGATGAAAAGTGACCCCAATTTATCTTTTGACAAAAATTACCATTCTGTGTATCTATATACCACTTCATGCAATCAAATCCTATATTTTTGTCAAATGACAGAAAGTTAAGTATTAGCAGCGATTGCCTCTGGATGGTAAAATTATGGGTAATTTTATTGTTGCTTTTAGAAATATTTCTTTCAGTTCCAATTTTCCACTCTATGAGCATTGAAAGATGGTGCTCTATAATTATAAGAGAGATACTTTTATAATCCTCAGAAATTTAAGGAGCAAAATTGATCAAGAGACATATATACAGTACTGTATCCACAGGACAGTGTTTGTCACATGCTCCCCTTCTCATATTTTGTCAACCTTATCATGACTCAGGGCTTTGGGAAGCGTTGGGTGAGGGGTAACACAGCAATAATCTATTTTGGGAATATTCTGAATGCATCTTTTTGCCAAAGATGGTGTAACTATAATATTTATCAAGGGCTATCAGTTTTCCTTCTTATACAACTTGCTATTGATGGCACTGTTATCCCCTTCAGGCCAGTAATTACCTTAGTTATTTTTACTTTCAAGAAATGGATTGTCTGAGACATATAGAAAAAGTAGTTGTTAAATAATTTAATGGATGATTTAAAGCTTTTGAATTACTTTTTAGGATTTTGGCAGTCTATTGCACTTTTACAAAAAGAATCTGTATACTTGAGCTGATGTTATCCACAGATTCCTTAAATATCTCTGTACAATTTATCACCACCTGGATATTATATATTCATCTTATTATTTGTTGTTTGCTTTTTCCTTTCCCTCCCAAGTCAAGTAGAAATAAAGTGAAAAGCGACATGTCAGGAGGGCAGGGACATCTTTTTTAAATGTACCAGTTTTGTAACCCTTATGCCTCCAATGGTACCTAAGAGGTATTCAATAAACATTTGTTGGATAAATGAATACAGTATCTTTCTTTAAAATTGTAACTATAAAAAATGTTTATAGCAAAAATAATTGGCATACCTAAATTGTACAGTAAAGGCAATAAAAAATCACTCACAATTCAATTACCCAGAGAGAATCACTGTTAAACATTTAATATATTTCTTTCCAAGGTTTTCCTATGCATGTAATATTAAAAAGAGATCATAGTTATAAAAAATGAATTATTATGTATATATATACATAGGTATGTAACCTGATTTTTCCCATTTAAAAATTTGTTTATTTTGAGAGAGAGAAAGCAAGAGACCGCATGAGCAGGGGAGGGGCAGAGAGAGAGGGAGAGACAGAAGATCTGGAAGCAGGTTCTGTGATGCCAGCAGAGTGGTGGATATGGGTCTCCTGAGATCATGATCTGAGCTGAACCGATTGAACCACTCAGGCGCCCTTGCCATTTTAATACGAGAAGACTTCATCAATTGTAATGGTTGCACACTATTTCACTACAATTTTTACAAAGTTTCCACAATAGATTTGCATTTGTGGAAAGAGCAGAGTCTTTGGAATTAGTCTAGTTTTGAATTCTGGCTCTTCGATTTACCTCCTGTGTAAATGTTGTGAGCAATGTTTCTGGGTTTTGGGGTGGAGAAGAGAGGAGAAGAAAGGAATGCTATAGAAACAAGGAAGAAGGGAAAGGAGATGGGCTCCTAAAATCTCGGGAGAGGTAGATTGGCTGGGGACTGGACCCAGCTGGATACCAGTAGCATACCCTGCTCTCTTTCTCCACTGGATTCTGCTGCCACAAGCACTGAACCACTACTTGGTGGGGGAAGGGGGGAGAGTCTGGGGATGCTTTCTGCTCAGTCACAAAACCTTCTCTGCTTGCAGCTCTCATAACCAATAATAAACACATCACAGATACAGTTTTAAACACGATCCTCTTTCGTTTTTTTTTTTTTTGTTTTTTTTTT